>NC_091287.1:339720464-340081297 GCF_032444005.1 Ranitomeya imitator
AACTCACAGTCATTATATGTGGGGGGCTGCCTTTTCCTTTGGGGAATTTCTCTGAGGCAAGGTAGACTTATTTTTCTATCTTCAGGCCTAGCTAGTTTCTCAGGCTGTGCCGAGTTGCATAGGGAGCGTTAGGCGCAATCCACGGCTACCTCTAGTGTGGTGTGATAGGATTAGGGAATGCGGTCAGCAGAGTTCCCACGTCTCAGAGCTCGTCCTATGTTTTTTGGTTATTGTCAGGTCACTTTGTGTGCTCTGAACTTCAAGGTCCATTGTGGTTCTGAATTACCTATTCATAACAGTACTGGAGGCCTAAAGTACTATGCTTCTCAATAGAGGGAAAAAAGAAGTTCTGAGACCATTTTTTTTTTCTTTGCACTGTGTTTTGCCTTTTTTTTCCCCTAGACATTTGGGTGGTTCAGGACACAGGTGTAGTGATGGACATTAAAGGTCTGTCTTCATGTGTGGATCATCTCACTGCAAGAGTACAAAATATTCAAGACTTTGTGGCTCAGAATTCTATGTTAGAACCAAGAATTCTTATTCCTGATTTGTTTTCTGGAGATAGAGCTAAATTTCTGAGTTTCAAAAATAATTGCAAACTGTTTCTGGCGTTGAAACCTCGCTCCTCTGGTGACCCAGTTCAACAAGTTAAGATCATTATTTCTTTATTACGTGGCGACCCTCAAGACTGGGCATTTTCCCTTGCGCCAGGAGATCCTGCATTATGTAATATTGATGCGTTTTTTCTGGCGCTCGGATTACTGTACGATGAACCTAATTCAGTGGATCAGGCAGAGAAAAATTTGCTGGCTCTGTGTCAGGGTCAGGATGAGATAGAGATTTATTGTCAGAAGTTTAGAAAGTGGTCCGTGCTCACTCAATGGAATGAATGTGCGCTGGCAGCTATTTTCAGAAAGGGTCTCTCTGAAGTCCTTAAGGATGTCATGGTGGGATTTCCTATGCCTGCTGGTCTGAATGAGTCTCTGTTGTGAAGAGCAGAACAAAAATGATTACCTCAATGAACAAAAATAAAAAAAAGAATTTGTGATAAATATTGACCTGTCCATTCAAGGACATTTTAGCTATAGTGTGAAATCCTGTTTTTCTTGTCTGTGGAATTGCCTTTGTACTGTTTGTTGTGAAACTTCCGCCCACGAAACTGTTTTCCTTTCTTTTCTTTCTTTCCTGTTTTGTCTCTTTGTTTAAACATGCAAAACTTGTATAACCACTAAACCTACTGAAACCACTATATAAAGAAGGGATAGCACTTTGAAGGCAGGCGTGCTTCAGAGACTTCCCAGTGATACACTATACAAGACGTGTCTTGTGTATTATTTCTGGTGATTTCCCACTTCCAAAGGCTGCTCCGACTGAGTGTGATCCCGACATTTCCTGGCGCCTGAACAGGGACCCGAGGTCTGTGTATTCCTTCAAGAACACCGGCAGAATACGAACGAAAAGAGAATCTGGGATAATGGATGGCAGATGAACAAAAACCTGGCCAGGTAAGAGACACTGTTAGATCTCTTATATCTGCCCTGCACTGTCCGTAAGATTTTCTGTGTCGTGTTCTTTAGCGGGTAGTTCTAGTAGAGGAGGATACCTATAGCTCGGGTTCTTGAACTATTTAGGAATTGATCACCTCACGGAGTACGGCATTGAATGAGAGTGAATGTGAATAGAAGGTGTGTGGAAGTTGGGAATAGCCCTATAAGCCGCCCAGGGGGTTGAAACAGAAGAAGTGACTGTCCCACTGGGCAACGTGGTTGCGTCCTTTCGGGGAGACCTCCGCGCCTATGTTCAATCTCTGATCCTGTCTTTGACAAAAACCTGGTGACGGATAAGTGTATGATAGTATGAGCCCAGGACAGATAAATTAGCCTGGGACAAGAATACGTTGTATGTGATAGTATAAGCCCAGGACAGATAAATTAGCCTGGGACAAGATACGTTGTATGTTCTTTTTCTTTTTCTGTCTGGTTGCATTTGTGTTGTTTGCTATAGGTGTAGGAATCAGGATTTTCTTACATCAACACAGTTTAAACATCCTAGCTCCTTAGGAAGAAGGTAACGAGGTATTCTCATACCCAAACGCCACCTAGGGCAAGAAAAAGACATCCTAGCTCCTTAGGAAGAAGGTAACGAGGTATTCTCATACCCAAACGCCACCTAGGGCAAGAAAGCTCAGGATAAGAAAATGGGGAATAAGCAAACAAAGTCGGAACCAGAAGAATTAGATATCTATACTATCATAAAGGAGAGAAGTGGTGAAGATGCCACTAAGGGGCGGAAAAAGATTTTTAGTAAGTTTGGAGTTACTAGGGCAGAAGCTTTTAGTAGAAAACTATGGGAAGGAATTCAGGAAAGGAAAAAAGGCATAATCAGAGACAAGAAATGGATAGATCAGATCCAAGCATTGATTGATGTCTCTAGGGTAGCAGAAAATGAGGGATGGACATATAATCAACAGAGTAAAAAGTGGTGTATTAGACCCACAGACTGTGGAGAAAAACAAAATGTGGAATCTAAAAATACCCCACCCCCATACCTTAACCCACATGCCCCATCTTTTCTCCAAACACCACCTCAAAGTTTAGCCGGACCAGGAGGATGGGTATGTCCGCACTGTGGACAACAAAATCCAGACTGGAGAAATGATTGCCTAGCCTGTGGTACACCTAGACATGGCGCTGTACTTGCCCCTGTTAGGGTAGTACCAAGACCCTTTAGGGAACCTGGTGCTGACGGAGTAATGGGAACTAGATATCACCAAACTCGACAATATTTCCCTTGGTCCCCCGCTGAAGGCATGTCTCTCTTGCATAACGCACCAGATCCCACCCAGTGTCCAGTTAGATTTGCACAATATATACAGCAAATTATGCAGACTCACGCTGGAGTTTGGGCAGATGGAGAAGAATTATGTAGAATGAAAATGACTCCTGGACTCTTCCAGGAGCTATTAGCAAATCTACAGGTACATAGGCCCCAAGCAGGAGATGGTGCCTTACAAACGATAGAATCAGGTACACAATTTGTAGATCACTTAATGGTTTTCATGAGGGAGAGACAGAGGCAGAGAGGAACAACGGGAGTGGTGGCTCAGAAATCTGGACAATCAGTAGACGAATATTATCTAAGTGTAGAAAATAATTTCAGAGATGAAGGCATGGATCTAACCGCTCCAGGAATGATGAGGTTAGTTACAAAAACCTTTATAGATGGATTGTCTCCAAAAGTGAAGGAAAAGCTTAAGGCCGCAACCCCTGATTGGAGAACCTTGGAAGACCCACACCTGGCTAGACAGAAAGCTGTAGGGATAGAAATGGACTTAAGAGAAAATTCTAAGCCAGTAAGAATTGCACAGGCTAATACTGGCTCTGCTAATCAAAAGTTTACTTGTCATTACTGTAAGAAGCCAGGACATTTCCAAAGGGAATGTAGGAAGAGAAAAGCAGATATAGATTCAGGAACCTTTGTACCCAAAAATAGGATAAATAACCCAGTGCCTGATCAAACAGACAGCTCAGAATGACTGAAAGTTATGCAGGTCTCTCTTCCTTCTAGAAGACCAATAATACAAGTTGAAGTTGAGGGTAAAAATGTACATTTTCTGATAGATACGGGAGCAACATCCTCCATTTTAAATCAGGACTTTTTACCATATCCTGACAATATATCCTCAAAGGTTACATATGCAGAAGGGTATGATGGTAAAATTCAGGCGTTGCCCTTTACAAAACCTTTAAATGTGAGCTTTGGCCCTAAAACTTTTGTATCCAAATTTTTATTTGCTAAAGGTGCACCTACCTGCTTGTTGGGTACTGATGTCTTAAGTAAAATGCATGCAAACATCCATTTTAGAGAAGATGGCACAGTTATGCTGACCATCCCTGAAGATGCAGAAACTCTGGAACCATATGTTAGAATACAGGCAATGGAGGATTTTCCCGAAATTTACACTCAACAAGCAAAAATTGACTTGTCTCGGGTTCCTGACAGCCTATGGGCAAAAGGAGACACTGATGTAGGATTTTTATCAGTAGCTCCTATACTGTTAGAAACTGCCCCGGGAACCATATTACCTCAGCTTAGGCAATACCCCATCAGCGCCCAGCAAGAACAGGCGATTTCTCAACAAATTCAGGATTATGTGTTACAAGGTGTTTTGGTAGAAATCAGGTCACCCGCCAATACACCCTTATATCCTGTTAAAAAGAAAGTGTCCTCCAAAGAAACTATGGTGAAATATCGCATGGTGCACGACTTACGGGAAATCAATAAGGTTTTGGCACCGGTCACCCCTGTGGTACCGAATCCTCATACCTTACTGTCTCAAATTCCCAGCACTGCTGCATATTTTACGGTAATTGACTTATCAAACGCATTTTTTTCTGTGCCACTACATAAGAACTGTTGGCATTTGTTTGCCTTTACATTCAAGGGTAAACAATTAGCATGGACAAGATTGCCACAAGGTATCGTACACTCACCAACTTTGTACTCTGAAGCAATGCAGACCGTGCTAAAAAAATTTCATCCCAGAACCAGGAGTAGTCATTCTACAGTATGTAGATGACTTACTTATTTGTTGCCCTGATGAGCAGACGGCAGTTACCTCAACTGTTAATTTCTTAATTTTCCTAGCGCAAGAAGGCTGTAAAGTAAATAGACAGAAACTCCAGGCTTGTCAACAAACAGTCGTGTTTTTAGGTCACTGCATATCACAGGGCATCAGACACCTCACACCTCAACGTGCGGAAGCCATACGTAACATGCTTGAACCCAGGAATCACAAATAGCTGCGTGCTTTCCTAGGTATTGTTTCACACTGTAGACAGTGGATCATACATGCAAGTCAACTCATGCAGCCTTTATATGACTGTATTGCCAACACACCATATTCACTCAGTGAAGAGGCTAAACAGTCATTTTCCTCTTTGAAAACAGCACTGGTATCAGCTCCGGCTTTGGGACTCCCAGACTACACTAAACCTTTTCAATTGATGGCAGCTGAGATATCCTCACATGCTACAGGGGTGCTCACACAAAAACATGGAAACAAACAGAGACCTGTGGCATACATATCAGCTCATCTGGACCCTGTAGCTAGAGCCGCACCTTCTTGTGTAAGAGTAGTAGCCGCAATTTCACTGTTATTAGATAAAGCTTCTGAGATTGTTCTTGATCACCCACTTCTAGTTCAGACCACTCATGATGTACATGGCATTCTTAACCAGGTCCAACCTAAACATATTTCAATGGCCAGACACCTCCGTCTCCAATGTTCCCTACTACTGCCGCCCAACATTTCCTTTGCCAGGATTCAGACTCTTAATCTCGCGTCTTTGCTCCCTTTAGAGTCTGAGGGGGGTACCATACCTGAGGAAACTGCACTCTCCAACTCCTTTGAAACTGCACTCTCCAACTCCTTTGACCCATCAAAGTCAATGCATGATTGTGTACAATTAATGGAACAAGAGACTCAGGGCTTATGTAATGTACGTGACAAGCCACTCTGTAATGCTACATTTGAACTTTTCATAGATGGCAGTAGATATGCAGATATGAATGGACAATTTCATACAGGTTATGCGGTAGTAACTCAGCATGAAGTGCTGAAAGCAGAACCTCTCCCTGCTAATCAGTCTGCACAAGAAGCAGAACTTACGGCATTAGTTGAAGCTCTAAAAATAGCCAAAGATCAGACAGCAAACATATACACTGATTCTAGATATGCACATGGCATTATTTTCGATTTTGGCGTAATATGGAGAGCCAGAGGTTATATGACTGCTTCAGGCCAACCTGTTAAACATGCCTCCCTCATTAGACAGATTCTGGAGGCAGCACAAGAAACTAAAGAAATAGCGGTGATAAAGGTAGCTGCACATGTGAGACTCGACACCGAGGAAGCCAGGGGTAACGATAAAGCCGATAAGGCAGCAAAACAGGCAGCACGTAAACCCTTACATCATGCCCACACACTAGATAGCTCTGAAGATGATGAGGAAAGATTGAAGGAAGCTCAGAAACAGGTAGACGACGAAGAACGAGGGCAGTGGCAGAAAAAAGGGGCAGAAGATCAGCAAGGATTATGGAAAAAAGGAACTTTGTTGTGTTTACCCAGAGCCTGGTACCCCGCAGTGGCAAGTGACCTCCACCTACCCACGCATGTGTCGGCAAATGGTATGACGCTCAAGGTAAAAGAAAGGTGGTTGGCTCCAGGCTTTGGTAATTTTGCTCGGAACATGTGTGCTGCATGCGCTATATGCCTGGCACACAATCCAGGTCAGGCCATTAAAACCCCAACCAAGCATCATGTAAGACCACTGTATCCCTTTCAAAGACTCCAGATCGACTACATCCAACTTCCTAGGTACAATGGATACGAATATGTGCTTGTGTGTGTGGACATGTTCTCAGGGTGGCCAGAGGCTTATCCAGTTCGTAAAGCCTCAGCAAAAACTACTGCCATTAAAATAGCACATGAACTGATACCCCGTTACGGCATGCCTGAGGTGATCGAGTCAGATAGGGGTACCCATTTTACTGGGGAAATATTCCAGAATGTTATGAAAATGTTGGGAGTAGAAAACCAGTTTCACACTCCATATCATCCACAGAGTTCAGGTAAAGTGGAAAGATTAAATGGGACAATAAAATTAAAAATCCAGAAGGCCATGGCAGAAACAGGAAAGCCTTGGACCGAGTGTCTACCACTTGCCCTGTATTCCATCCGAAACACCCCAAGGGGGAAGGCTAAGCTGTCACCACATGAGATTCTTTTTGGTAGAGCAGCAAATTTGGGTTGTTATTTTCCACAACAACTGATGTTGAATACTGAGACTTTAACTGCTTATGTACAAGAATTACAAAAACGTTTAACTAAAGTGCATTCGCAAGTTTTTGCTTCCCTTCCAGATCCAGAAAATCTCGAAGGAGGCCACAAGTTGGAACCTGGTGATCAAGTCTACGTGAAAAGACACACCAGAAAGACTCTGGAACCGAGATTTGACGGACCTTTCCAAGTCCTGTTAACAACTCCAACAGCAGTCAAGCTTGAAGGAAAGGCATCATGGATACATGCAAGCCATTGCAAAAAAGCAGTATAAGACTCATGATATTGATGTTAATAATGTTAACCTCAACGGAGGCATGGGAAAGACTGAATTCTCTAGCCCCTTTGAACAATAGATTCGTACAACATCATAGAAAATTAGTGCATGACTTGTTAAATAATACGCAACCCCTGGCAGATTGTTGGATCTGTACCCATTCACCAGTATCAGCCACAAGTATACCTTTTCTAGCAGTTCCCGTGTCAGCTGAAGAAATATTCGCTTGGCCTAATTGTTCAGACAACCTGGCCAACAACCAACCTGGCAATACTAGACTATGGAATACTACAATCGCCATACCAATTGTGGAATGGGTAGAATTTCCTTGGTGGCAGGGCAATCTTACAGGAAAAATAGACAACTTACAATATTTAGCATTCAAGGGAGGAAAATGGGTACCTAGGAATAAGACTGGATTAACTGATTTAGGACAGGTCCCCACTGAAAATCTACAGCTCAGTTTCAGTACAACCACCCCTTCCTCTGATGCTTTCAAACCTACAGTATTGGAAAGATACATACATAATAGAAAATGGGAACATTCTGAGTTGTTCCCCCAAGGTGATGCAAACAGTTGTACAAGTAAGCCGGGGAACCTGGTTTGTAATGAATCCAATGAGTATGTCAACGGAATGCATGTATGTGGGAATCCCGCAGCCGGGTACTGTAGCCCCTTGGGACAAAAACCCTCTTGGTGTATGCTTCAGAATGTATCTAGTTTTGTGGATTTGGCTCACAGATTGGTATTGCAGCACTCAGCTTTGTGGGATCTGCCTGAGGGTACATTTTGGATATGCGGAGAAGGAGCATATAAATGGCTTCCCGTAGGTATAAAGGGTACTTGTACATTAGGACGCCTAACCCCGGCTACTTTCATAATTTCAAATAAACAAGTGAATATGCAAGCCGTGCCCAAGCACACACTGTATAAAAGAGCTGCAGATAACTCACCACGTCCCTCGGGGAGGCCGCATATAGTACAAATGGGAATTCCCAACAAAATTGCTAGTACCATTTTTATTTATCCTATGTTAACACAAATGTGGGATAAATTAGTTAGAGCCACGGATTATCTAGATGATCAGATTTGGGATATATTGGACATATTAAATACTAGTATAGCTGTACAGAATCAGCTTATAATAGTCACTAACCAACATACCCTGGTATTGGATTACCTAACTGCCTCACAAGGGGGTATGTGTCAAATCATCGGACCCACCTGCTGTCATTATATAGACCCGAATAGTACTATGAGTATGAGATTTAAATTAAAAGACGTACAACGACTCAGGGATCAGTATGACAAAGACAATGACCAAGATAAGGATAGCTGGTGGTCAGATACCTTTTCTTTTCTTAACCCGGCCAATTGGTTCAGAGGGATCGGTGGGTGGGTTACCGGGATTATGCAAAGCCTAATACATACAGTTATGGTTATTGTAATTATATATGTATTATTCAAGGTTGTACTCAAGGGTATCTCGGTATGCACAAATAAATTTTGTGTAATGGATGCGAGAATATAAAGTTTTTTTTTGTAATATCACAAAAAGAATGACTAAAATGATCGACAAGGTTTTGAATGGAATATGTCAAAGGGGGGATTGTGAAGAGCAGAACAAAAATGATTACCTCAATGAACAAAAATAAAAAAAAGAATTTGTGATAAATATTGACCTGTCCATTCAAGGACATTTTAGCTATAGTGTGAAATCCTGTTTTTCTTGTCTGTGGAATTGCCTTTGTACTGTTTGTTGTGAAACTTCCGCCCACGAAACTGTTTTCTTTTCTTTTCTTTCTTTCCTGTTTTGTCTCTTTGTTTAAACATGCAAAACTTGTATAACCACTAAACCTACTGAAACCACTATATAAAGAAGGGATAGCACTTTGAAGGCAGGCGTGCTTCAGAGACTTCCCAGTGATACACTATACAAGACGTGTCTTGTGTATTATTTCTGGTGATTTCCCACTTCCAAAGGCTGCTCCGACTGAGTGTGATCCCGACACTGTCTTTGGCCATTCAGATCGGTCGACGCTTGCGTGAGCGTAAATCTGTGCACCATTTGGCGGTATTATCTGAGCATAAACCTGAGCCTATGCAGTGCGATAGGACTTTGACCAGAGCTGAAAGGCAAGAACACAGACGTCAGAATGGGCTGTGTTTCTACTGTGGTGATTCCACTCATGCTATCTCCGATTGTCCTAAGTGCACTAAGCAGTTCGCTAAGTCTGCCACCATTGGTACGGTACAGTCGAAATTTCTTTTGTCCGTTACTTTGATCTGCTCTTTGTCTTCCTATTCTGTCATGGCATTTGTGGATTCAGGCGCTGCCCTGAATTTGATGGACTTGGAGTTTGCTAGGCGCTGTGGGTTTGTCTTGGAGCCCTTGCAGTGTCTTATTCCATTGAGAGGAATTGATCTCATCATCCACCCCTTCTGAGGTCCCAGAGTTCTTGTCTGATTACCGGGATGTATTCGATGAGCCCAAGTCCAATGCCCTACCTCCGCATTGGGATTGTGATTGTGCTATCGAGTTGATTCCTGGTAGTAAGTTTCCTAAGGGTCGACTGTTTAATTTATCTGTACCTGAGCACGCCGCTATGCGGAGTTACGTAAAAGAATCTTTGGAGAAGGGTCATATTCGCCCGTCGTCATCGCCATTGGGAGCAGGGTTCTTTTTTGTGGCCAAGAAGGATGGTTCGTTGAGACCTTGTATTGATTATCGCCTTCTAAATAAAATCACGGTCAAATTTCAGTACCCCTTGCCGCTGCTATCTGATTTGTTTGCTCGGATTAAGGGGGCTAGTTGGTTCACCAAGATAGATCTTCGTGGTGCATATAATCTTGTGTGTATTAAACGGGGCGATGAATTGAAAACTGCATTTAATACGCCCGAGGGCCATTTTGAGTACCTAGTTATGCCATTCGGACTTGCCAATGCTCCATCAGTATTTCAGTCCTTTATGCATGACATCTTCCGAGAGTACCTGGATAAATTCCTGATTGTATACTTGGATGATATTTTGGTCTTCTCGGATGATTGGGAGTCTCATGTGAAGCAGGTCAGAATGGTGTTCCAGGTCCTGCGTGCTAATTCTTTGTTTGTGAAGGGATCAAAGTGTCTCTTTGGTGTTCAGAAGGTTTCATTTTTGGGGTTCATGCGCCTTCTTTTCCAGGAAGTTTTCGCCTGCTGAGTGAAATTATGATGTTGGCAATCGAGAGTTGCTGGCCATGAAGTGGGCATTCGAGGAGTGGCGTCATTTGCTTGAAGGAGCTAAGCATCGCGTGGTGGTCTTGACTGATCACAAGAACTTGACTTATCTTGAGTCTGCCAAACGGTTGAATCCTAGACAGGCTCGTTGGTCGCTGTTTTTCTCCCGTTTTGACTTTGTGGTTTCGTACCTTCCGGGCTCTAAAAATGTGAAGGCGGATGCCCTGTCTAGGAGTTTTGGGCCCGAATCTCCGGGTTTGCCTGAGCCGGCGGGTATTCTCAAAGAGGGAGTAATTGTGTCTGCCATCTCCCCTGATTTGCGGCGCGTGCTGCAAAAATTTCAGGCTAATAAACCTGATTGTTGCCCAGCGGAGAAACTGTTTGTCCCTGATAGGTGGATGAATAAAGTTATCTCTGAGGTTCATTGTTCGATGTTGGCTGGTCATCCTGGAATCTTTGGTACCAGAGATTTAGTGGCTAGATCCTTTTGGTGGCCGTCTCTGTCTCGGGATGTGCGTTCTTTTGTGCAGTCCTGTGGGATTTGTGCTCGGGCTAAGCCCTGCTGTTCTCGTGCCAGTGGGTTGCTTTTGCCCTTGCCGGTCCCGAAGAGGCCTTGGACAAATATCTCTATGGATTTTATTTCGGATCTCCCCGTCTCTCAAAAAATGTCGGTCATTTGGGTAGTTTGTGATCGCTTCTCTAAGATGATCCATTTGGTACCCTTGTCTAAATTACCTTCCTCCTCTGATTTGGTGCCATTGTTCTTCCAGCATGTGGTTCGTTTACATGGCATTCCAGAGAACATCGTTTCTGACAGAGGTTCCCAGTTTGTTTCGAGGTTTTGGCGAGCCTTTTGTGCTAGGATGGGCATTGATTTGTCTTTTTCCTCGGCTTTCCATCCTCAGACAAATGGCCAAACTGAACGAACCAATCAGACCTTGGAAACATATCTGAGATGTTTTGTTTCTGCTGATCAGGATGATTGGGTGTCCTTTTTGCCGTTGGCTGAGTTCGCCCTTAATAATCGGGCCAGCTCGGCTACCTTGCTTTCGCCGTTTTTCTGCAATTCTGGGTTCCATCCTCGTTTCTCTTCAGGGCAGGTTGAGTCTTCGGACTGTCCTGGTGTGGATACTGTGGTGGACAGGTTGCAGCGGATTTGGACTCATGTAGTGGACAATTTGACCTTGTCCCAGGAGAAGGCTCAACGTTTTGCTAATCGCAGACGCTGTGTGGGTCCCCGACTTCGTGTTGGGGATTTGGTTTGGTTGTCATCTCGTTATATTCCTATGAAGGTTTCCTCTCCTAAGTTTAAGCCTCGTTTCATTGGTCCATATAGGATTTCTGAGGTTCTTAATCCTGTGTCTTTTCGTTTGACCCTTCCAGATTCTTTTTCCATCCATAACGTATTCCATAGGTCATTGTTGCGGAGATACGTGGCACCTATGGTTCCATCTGTTGATCCTCCTGCCCCGGTTTTGGTGGAGGGGGAGTTGGAGTATATAGTGGAGAAGATTTTGGATTCTCGTGTTTCGAGACGGAAACTCCAGTATCTGGTTAAGTGGAAGGGTTATGGTCAGGAAGATAATTCCTGGGTCTTTGCCTCTGATGTCCATGCTGCCGATCTTGTTCGTGCCTTTCATATGGCTCATCCTGGTCGGCCTGGGGGCTCTGGTGAGGGTTCGGTGACCCCTCCTCAAGGGGGGGGGTACTGTTGTGAATTCTGTGGTCGAGCTCCCTCCTGTGGTCAAAAGTGGTACTTCGGCTGATTCTGTCTATGGGCTTCCGTTGGTGGATGTGAGTGGTACTGCGGCTTCTGAGTTTCCTTCCTCAGGTGATGAGGTTAAGTCGTTAGGTGCTGCTCTATTTAACTCCACCTAGTGCTTTGATCCTGGCCTCCAGTCAATGTTCTAGTATTGGTCTTGCTTCCTCCTGGATCGTTCCTGTGGCCTGTCTGCTCAGCATAAGCTAAGTTCTGCTTGTGTTACTTTTGTTTGCTATATTTTCTGTCCAGCTTGCTATTTTGGTTTTTCTTGCTTGCTGGAAGCTCTGAGACGCAGAGGGAGCACCTCCGTACCGTTAGTCGGTGCGGAGGGTCTTTTTGCCCCTCTGCGTGGTTGTTTGTAGGTTTTTGTGTTGACCGCAAAGCTATCTTTCCTATCCTCGGTCTATTCAGTAAGTCGGGCCTCACTTTGCTAAATCTATTTCATCTCTGTGTTTGTATTTTCATCTTAACTCACAGTCATTATATGTGGGGGCTGCCTTTTCCTTTGGGGAATTTCTCTGAGGCAAGGTAGGCTTATTTTTCTATCTTCAGGCCTAGCTAGTTTCTCAGGCTGTGCCGAGTTGCATAGGGAGCGTTAGGCGCAATCCACGGCTACCTCTAGTGTGGTGTGATAGGATTAGGGATTGCGGTCAGCAGAGTTCCCACGTCTCAGAGCTCGTCCTATGTTTTTTGGTTATTGTCAGGTCACTTTGTGTGCTCTGAACTTCAAGGTCCATTGTGGTTCTGAATTACCTATTCATAACAGGCATTACAGCTATTGGCTGGCCGCACAGCATCATCAGGTCTATAAAAGACTTGGAGCCATCCTGCTCGTCGCATTAAGCTCCTGATCCAGACAGTGTAGGGATAGGTGCTGCCGAGATAGGGTCAGATTTGGGGGTTTATCAGTTAGTGTGGGTATACCATCAGATTTGACACAAATCCAGCTAAACCACCAGTCCTTCTAAGGGCTCATACTCCCTGCACCCGGCACTCAGGAGCGGAGCGTGCGGCTGCATGTTTTCCTATGCGACCGCACGCTCCGATCTGAGTGCCGACAGCAGCACCGGGTATTAATGATAATGATTATGATAATGGGTATATGATAATGTGTGTAAAGCGCTGCGGAATATGTTAGCGCTATATAAAAATAAAGATTATTATTATTATTATTAGTGTTGAGCGACCTTGACCTTTTTAGAGTCGAGTCGTGTTTCGCGAAACCCGACTATCTTTGAAGTCGAGTCGAGTGGAATCGGCCGATTATGGCGAAAAGTCGGGTATCGCCCGAACCACGAAACCCAATGCAAGTCAATGGGGGAGCATAGTCGGCAGTGAGTGGAGGCCAGGAAAACACCTACACTGCCCATTTTAATGGCAAAAACATCCATTCTTGTTACAGAAGCTTGTCAATCGTAATTTAGCTTATAATAATTGGAAGGCATTTGAAATTGGGGGTCATTTGGCTAAAGTTGTGGGGGGGTAGGGCTGGTTCAAGTAATTAGTGGGCCCAGTAAATCTGGACCATGTCACGGCAGTGGAGCAGGGAGAGGTAAGTATTTCAACTTTGCAAGTGCTGTGATCCTGAGCAAGCAGGGGGGGCCCACTCGTTGGCATTGGCACTGGCACAGGGCCCCTCAAAGTACAGCGGTGTGTTTGCACGGCGGGGGCGCCTCCCACCGGCAGCAACACTTTTGCGTACTATGAGAGGCCCTGTGCCAGTGACGTCGCCAACTAGTATTCCTCCCCCCACCTGATGAAGGAACCTGCACTTTCATCTGCACCTCCCTCTTTGTCCCCGTGTAAGGTGGTATGGTATGCGGGAAGAGGAACCTAACTTTCAGCAGGGTCACAATCTTGCTGTGTAGCGTGCACGGGGAATTTTGCGTTATGGGTCAATGTACCAGCAGACTCATCTATCACTGGCTGGGCAATGGGCAGGATGAGGAGGAAACACAGATATAGGCCCAAAGAATAAAGTGGCCTAAATGCAGTTCAAAATTGGTAACACAGGACTAACCAGGGGGCATTGCAGTGGACGACAACTGGAATGAGAGGCTGACACAGAGAGTAGGCCCAAATCAGTAAGTAGTCGAAATGCAGTTCAAAATTGGCAACCGTAGTAAACAGGCGGCACAGCTTTGTTCAGTGGAGGAGAACCGCAAGGAGTGGCAGACACCGATAGTAGGCCCCAACCCAACTAGTAGGCCAAATGCAGTCTAACATTAACAACTACTTAACGAGAGCCTGAAAATGGAATTTCAGGACAGGAAACCAGGAGAACAGCAAGGAGTGGCAGACACCGATAGTAGGCCCCAAACCAACTAGTACGCCAAATGCAGTTGTTCCATTTAACCACAATTTAATGAGAGCCTGAAGATAGAAGTCCAGGAAAGGCAACCTGGAGAACACCTTGGAGTGTAACACACCATCTCTCTACACCCCATACCCAATTTGTAGGCCTAATGCAGTGTAGTTTTCTACAACTACTAAACGAGAGCCGGAAGATCGAAGCAATGTGGACGAAACCTGGGGAACACCTTGGAGTGGAACACACCATCTCTCTACACCCCATACCCAATTTGTAGGCCTAATGCAGTGTAGTTTCCAACAACTACTAAACGAGAGCATGAAGATTGAAGCAATGGACAGGAAACCTGGGGAACACCTTGGAGTGGAACACACCATCTCTCTACACCCCATACCCAATTTGTAGGCCTAATGCAGCGTAGTTTCCAACAACTACTAAACGAGAGCCAGAAGATCGAAGCTCAGGAAAGGCAACCTGGAGAACACCTTGGAGTGGAACACACCATCTCTCTACACCCCATACCCAATTTGTAGGCCTAATGCAGCGTAGTTTCCAACAACTACTAAACGAGAGCATGAAGATCGAAGCAATGGAGAGGAAACCTGGGGAACACCTTGGAGTGGAACACACCATCTCTCTACACCCCATACCCAATTTGTAGGCCTAATGCAGTGTAGTTTCCAACAACTACTAAACGAGAGCCAGAAGATCGAAGCTCAGGAAAGGCAACCTGGAGAACACCTTGGAGTGGAACACACCATCTCTCTACACCCCATACCCAATTTGTAGGCCTAATGCAGCGTAGTTTCCAACAACTACTAAACGAGAGCATGAAGATCGAAGCAATGGACAGGAAACCTGGGGAATACCTTGGAGTGGAACACACCATCTCTCTACACCCCATACCCAATTTGTAGGCTTAATGCAGCGTAGTTTCCAACAACTACTAAACGAGAGCCAGAAGATCGAAGCTCAGGAAAGGCAACCTGGAGAACACCTTGGAGTGGAACACACCATCTCTCTACACCCCATACCCAATTTGTAGGCCTAATGCAGCGTAGTTTCCAACAACTACTAAACGAGAGCCGGAAGATCGAAGCAATGGAGAGGAAACCTGGGGAACACCTTGGAGTGGAACACACCATCTCTCTACACCCCATACCCAATTTGTAGGCCTAATGCAGCGTAGTTTCCAACAACTACTAAACGAGAGCCAGAAGATCGAAGCTCAGGAAAGGCAACCTGGAGAACACCTTGGAGTGGAACACACCATCTCTCTACACCCCATACCCAATTTGTAGGCCTAATGCAGCGTAGTTTCCAACAACTACTAAACGAGAGCATGAAGATCGAAGCAATGGACAGGAAACCTGGGGAACACCTTGGAGTTGAACTCACCATCTCTCTACACCCCATACCCAATTTGTAGGCCTAATGCAGCGTAGTTTCCAACAACTACTAAACGAGAGCCAGAAGATCGAAGCTCAGGAAAGGCAACCTGGAGAACACCTTGGAGTGGAACACACCATCTCTCTACACCCCATACCCAATTTGTAGACCTAATGCAGCGTAGTTTCCAACAACTACTAAACGAGAGCCGGAAGATCGAAGCAATGGAGAGGAAACCTGGGGAACACCTTGGAGTGGAACACACCATCTCTCTACACCCCATACCCAATTTGTAGGCCTAATGCAGCGTAGTTTCCAACAACTACTAAACGAGAGCCAGAAGATCGAAGCTCAGGAAAGGCAACCTGGAGAACACCTTGGAGTGGAACACACCATCTCTCTACACCCCATACCCAATTTGTAGGCCTAATGCAGCGTAGTTTCCAACAACTACTAAACGAGAGCATGAAGATCGAAGCAATGGAGAGGAAACCTGGGGAACACCTTGGAGTGGAACACACCATCTCTCTACACCCCATACCCAATTTGTAGGCCTAATGCAGTGTAGTTTCCAACAACTACTAAACGAGAGCCGGAAGATCGAAGCTCAGGAAAGGCAACCTGGAGAACACCTTGGAGTAGAACACACCATCTCTCTACACCCCATACCCAATTTGTAGGCCTAATGCAGCGTAGTTTCCAACAACTGCTAAACGAGAGCATGAAGATCGAAGCAATGGAGAGGAAACCTGGGGAACACCTTGGAGTGGAACACACCATCTCTCTACACCCCATACCCAATTTGTAGGCCTAATGCAGCGTAGTTTCCAACAACTACTAAACAAGAGCCAGAAGATCGAAGCTCAGGAAAGGCAACCTGGAGAACACCTTGGAGTGGAACACCATCTCTCTACACCCCATACCCAATTTGTAGGCCTAATGCAGCGTAGTTTCCAACAACTACTAAACGAGAGCCGGAAGATCGAAGCAATGGAGAGGAAACCTGGGGAACACCTTGGAGTGGAACACACCGTCTCTCTACACCCCATACCCAATTTGTAGGCCTAATGTAGCGTAGTTTCCAACAACTACTAAACGAGAGCCAGAAGATCGAAGCTGAGGAAAGGCAACCTGGAGAACACCTTGGAGTGGAACACACCATCTCTCTACACCCCATACCCAATTTGTAGGCCTAATGCAGCGTAGTTTCCAACAACTACTAAACGAGAGCATGAAGATCGAAGCAATGGAGAGGAAACCTGGGGAACACCTTGGAGTGGAACACACCATCTCTCTACACCCCATACCCAATTTGTAGGCCTAATGCAGTGTAGTTTCCAACAACTACTAAACGAGAGCCGGAAGATCGAAGCTCAGGAAAGGCAACCTGGAGAACACCTTGGAGTAGAACACACCATCTCTCTACACCCCATACCCAATTTGTAGGCCTAATGCAGTGTAGTTTCCAACAACTACTAAACGAGAGCATGAAGATCGAAGCAATGGAGAGGAAACCTGGGGAACACCTTGGAGTGGAACACACCATCTCTCTACACCCCATACCCAATTTGTAGGCCTAATGCAGTGTAGTTTCCAACAACTACTAAACGAGAGCATTAAGATCGAAGCAATGGCGAGGAAACCTGGGGCACACCTTGGGGAGGCAGACACCGTTAGTAGGCCCTACCAAAGTTGTACCCCCAATGCAGTTTTAAAATTCCTAGAGGCTGAAAACAAGACTATTGACGCTCAGCTTTTTTCAAAGGAACACAGCTGAATTGAGTGGCGCAGACAGACACAGGTAGTAGGACTTAAACCAAAAATGTGGCTCACTGCAGCTTAAAAAAGTTACAGGGGTACACAAGCAGCAGTGCTCTGGGCAGTGGAGGACAATTTCAATAGTGGACCTCAGACAGACTTTGTACGCCTACTATTAAAAAAAGGATGCTCTATGCAATTAAAAATAGGTTCCAGGGGTCCACGGGCAGCAGTGGTGTGGTCAGTGGACGAGTATTGGAAGGAGGGACCGCAGACAGGCGTAGTAGGCCTAACATAACAAAATTAGGCTGTAGACACTGTAAAATTGGTTCCAGGGGTACACGGGCAGCAGTGGTGTGGTCAGCGGAGGAAAATTGGAATTAGGGACTGCAGACAGACTTTGTAGGCTGTCCCCTGTGGACCATGCATCCAACACATTAACCCAGTGCGCCGTAATGGACACGTAACTTTTTGTGGACATGCCTACTGGTCCATGCGTCTCTTGTCAGGTGCACCTTTCTACTGTTTGATTGCCTGAGTGCTATGACAATGCAGACTTTTTCATGCCGGTGGAGGGCTGGGATGGCTTTTCTCGCAAAAGAAATGTCGACTGGGTAGCTTGAACCGTTGCACAGCGTAGTTCATCTGGGCTTTCTAAATATAAAACAAAGAAAAAAAGGAGGCTACATGCACTTTCAGCTGGGTTCCAGGGGTACACGGCCAGCATTGGTCTGGTCAGTGGAGAACTATTGGAAGGAAGGACCGCAGACAGGCATCGAAGGCCTAACATAATAACAGATGGCTGTAGGCAATTTTAAATTGGTTCCAGGGGTACACGGGCAGCAGTGGTGTGGTCAGTAGAGGCCTAGTGGAAGGAGTGACCGCAGACAGGCATCGAAGGCCTAACATAATAACACATGGCTGTAGGCAATTTTAAATTGGTTCCAGGGGAACACGGGCAGCAGTGGCCTGGTCAGTGTAGTAGTAGTAGAAAGAACGGACCGCAGACAGGCATCGAAGGCCTAAAATAAAAAAATTGGGCTGGCTGTAGGCAATTTTAAATTGGTTCCAGGGGTACACGGGCAGCAGTGGTGTGGTCAGTGGAGGCCTAGTGGAAGGAGGGACCGCAGACAGGCATCGAAGGCCTAACATAATAACAGATGGCTGTAGGCAATTTTAAATTGGTTCCAGGGGTACACGGGCAGCAGTGGTGTGGTCAGTGGAGGCCTAGTGGAAGGAGTGACCGCAGACAGGCATCGAAGGCCTAACATAATAACACATGGCTGTAGGCAATTTTAAATTGGTTCCAGGGGAACACGGGCAGCAGTGGCCTGGTCAGTGTAGTAGTAGTAGAAAGAACGGACCGCAGACAGGCATCGAAGGCCTAAAATAAAAAAATTGGGCTGGCTGTAGGCAATTTTAAATTGGTTCCAGAGGTACACGGGCAGCAGTGGTGTGGTCAGTGGAGGCCTAGTGGAAGGAGGGACCGCAGACAGGCATCGAAGGCCTAACATAATAACAGATGGCTGTAGGCAATTTTAAATTGGTTCCAGGGGTACACGGGCAGCAGTGGTGTGGTCAGTAGAGGCCTAGTGGAAGGAGTGACCGCAGACAGGCATCGAAGGCCTAACATAATAACACATGGCTGTAGGCAATTTTAAATTGGTTCCAGGGGAACACGGGCAGCAGTGGCCTGGTCAGTGTAGTAGTAGTAGAAAGAACGGACCGCAGACAGGCATCGAAGGCCTAAAATAAAAAAATTGGGCTGGCTGTAGGCAATTTTAAATTGGTTCCAGAGGTACACGGGCAGCAGTGGTGTGGTCAGTGGAGGCCTAGTGGAAGGAGGGACCGCAGACAGGCATCGAAGGCCTAACATAATAACAGATGGCTGTAGGCAATTTTAAATTGGTTCCAGGGGTACACAGGCAGCAGTGGTGTGGTCAGTGGAGGCCTAGTGGAAGGAGTGACCGCAGACAGGCATCGAAGGCCTAACATAATAACACATGGCTGTAGGCAATTTTAAATTGGTTCCAGGGGAACACGGGCAGCAGTGGCCTGGTCAGTGTAGTAGTAGTAGAAAGAACGGACCGCAGACAGGCATCGAAGGCCTAAAATAAAAAAATTGGGCTGGCTGTAGGCAATTTTAAATTGGTTCCAGGGGTACACGGCAGCAGTGGTGTGGTCAGTGGAGGCCTAGAGGAAGGAGGGACCGCAGACAGGCATCGAAGGCCTAACATAATAACAGATGGCTGTAGGCAATTTTAAATTGGTTCCAGGGGTACACGGGCAGCAGTGGTGTGGTCAGTGGAGGCCTAGTGGAAGGAGTGACCGCAGACAGGCATCGAAGGCCTAACATAATAACACATGGCTGTAGGCAATTTTAAATTGGTTCCAGGGGAACACGGGCAGCAGTGGCCTGGTCAGTGTAGTAGTAGTAGAAAGAACGGACCGCAGACAGGCATCGAAGGCCTAAAATAAAAAAATTGGGCTGGCTGTAGGCAATTTTAAATTGGTTCCAGAGGTACACGGGCAGCAGTGGTGTGGTCAGTGGAGGCCTAGTGGAAGGAGGGACCGCAGACAGGCATCGAAGGCCTAACATAATAACAGATGGCTGTAGGCAATTTTAAATTGGTTCCAGGGGTACACGGGCAGCAGTGGTGTGGTCAGTAGAGGCCTAGTGGAAGGAGTGACCGCAGACAGGCATCGAAGGCCTAACATAATAACACATGGCTGTAGGCAATTTTAAATTGGTTCCAGGGGAACACGGGCAGCAGTGGCCTGGTCAGTGTAGTAGTAGTAGAAAGAACGGACCGCAGACAGGCATCGAAGGCCTAAAATAAAAAAATTGGGCTGGCTGTAGGCAATTTTAAATTGGTTCCAGAGGTACATGGGCAGCAGTGGTGTGGTCAGTGGAGGCCTAGTGGAAGGAGGGACCGCAGACAGGCATCGAAGGCCTAACATAATAACAGATGGCTGTAGGCAATTTTAAATTGGTTCCAGGGGTACACGGGCAGCAGTGGTGTGGTCAGTGGAGGCCTAGTGGAAGGAGTGACCGCAGACAGGCATCGAAGGCCTAAAATAAAAAAATTGGGCTGGCTGTAGGCAATTTTAAATTGGTTCCAGGGGTACACGGGCAGCAGTGGTGTGGTCAGTGGAGGCCTAGTGGAAGGAGGGACCGCAGACAGGCATCGAAGGCCTAACATAATAACACATGGCTGTAGGCAATTTTAAATTGGTTCCGTGGGTACACGGGCAGCAGTGGTGTGGTCAGTGGAGGCCTAGTGGAAGGAGTGACCGCAAACAGGCATCGAAGGCCTAACATAATAACACATGGCTGTAGGCAATTTTAAATTGGTTCCGTGGGTACACGGGCAGCAGTGGTGTGGTCAGTGGAGGCCTAGTGGAAGGAGTGACCGCAAACAGGCATTGAAGGCCTAAAATAAAAAAATTGGGCTGGCTGTAGGCAATTTTAAATTGGTTCCAGAGGTACACGGGCAGCAGTGGTGTGGTCAGTGGAGGCCTAGTGGAAGGAGTGACCGCAGACAGGCATCGAAGGCCTAACATAATAACACATGGCTGTAGGCAATTTTAAATTGGTTCCGTGGGTACACGGGCAGCAGTGGTGTGGTCAGTGGAGGCCTAGTGGAAGGAGGGACCGCAGACAGGCTTCGAAGGCCTAACATAAAAAAATAGGGCTGTTGGCAATTTAAAATTGGTTCCAGTGGTACAAGGGCAGCAGTACAATGGTCAGTGGAGGCCTAGTGGAAGGAGGGACCGCAGACAGGCTTCGAAGGCCTAACATAAAAAAATAGGGCTGTTGGCAATTTAAAATTGGTTTCAGGGGTACACGGGCAGCAGTACAATGGTCAGTGGAGGCCTAGTGGAAGGAGGGACCGCAGACAGGCTTCGAAGGCCTATCATAACAAAAATGTCAATACAATGGTATTGTCAGTGCCAGGCATTGAAGGATGTCAGCGCATAGACTAAACATTGGTGGAGCTGTGAGAGATAGTTTTGCAAGTGGTAGAGCACTGTTTGAGCTGGGGGGGGGAACTGTCTTGTGGCCGGCGGTACAGGCCGAGGGCCCCTCATATTACAACGGTGTGTCTGACGTTGTGTGCGCACCACCACCGCCAGAGACACTTTATTGTACTATGAGGGACCCAGTGGCAGTGCCGTCGACCAAAAGCGGGCACACCCACCTCTTCAGACAAACAGCACTCTCACGGGTGCTGGCGCCAAGTGGCGATACCACGGCCCCGTGTGGGGAGTTTGGCCATTTAGTGAGGTGTAAACATGTCGTATGCTGGACAATCAGGTGCAGAAAATTACGAGATTGGAAAAGTCATTCAGAATAGTCCACAGGCAAGACCTTTTCATAGGAAAGCTAGGTGTCAGCCGGGCAAGGTGGGCCAAAAGATTTCGAAATCCAGTTGTGGTTCATTTTAATGAAGGTTAGATCATCTACATTTTGGGTAGCCAGACGAGTCCTTTTTTCTGTTAGTATTGAACCTGCAGCACTGAATACTCTTTCTGATAGGACACTAGCTGCCGGGCAAGCAAGCTCCTGCAATGCATATTCTGCCAATTCTGGCCAGGTGTCTAATTTGGATGCCCAGTAATCAAATGGGAATGACGGTTGAGGGAGAACGTCAATAAGGGATGAAAAATAGTTTGTAACCATACTGGACAAATGTTGTCTCCTGTCACTTTGAATTGATGCTGCAGTACCTGTCCTGTCTGCGGTCATAGCAAAATCACTCCACAGCCTGGTCAGAAAACCCCTCTGGCCAACGCCACTTCTGATTTCTGCCCCTCTAACACCTCTGGTCTGCTGGCCCCTGCAGCTCGTGTGAGAACGATCACGGGCGCTGTGTGCAGGGAATGCCAGAAGCAAACGGTCAACAAGAGTTGATTGTTTGGTTGCTAATATTAGTTCCAAGTTCTCATGTGGCATTATATTTTGCAATTTGACTTTATAGCGAGGATCAAGGAGGCAGGCCAACCAGTAATCGTCATCGTTCATCATTTTAGTAATGCGTGTGTCCCTTTTGAGGATACGTAAGGCATAATCCGCCATGTGGGCCAAAGTTCCAGTTCTCAAATCTGCGGTTGTGCTTGGTTGAGGGGCAGTTTCAGGCAAATCCACGTCACTTGTGTCCCTCAAAAAACCAGAACCCGGCATTGCCGCGCCAACAATTTCCAGTGGCCCCGGAAAAGCTTCCTCATTAAAATATAATCATCCCCATCATCCTCCTCGTCCTCCTCCTCTTCGCCCGCTACCTCGTCCTGTACACTGCCCTGGCCAGACAATGGCTGACTGTCATCAAGGCTTTCCTCTTCCTCAGCTGCAGACGCCTGATCCTTTATGTGCGTCAAACTTTGCATCAGCAGACGCATTAGGGGGATGCTCATGCTTATTATGGCGTTGTCTGCACTAACCAGCCGTGTGCATTCCTCAAAACACTGAAGGACTTGACACATGTCTTGAATCTTCGACCACTGCACACCTGACAACTCCATGTCTGCCATCCTACTGCCTGCCCGTGTATGTGTATCCTCCCACAAAAACATAACAGCCCGCCTCTGTTCGCACAGTCTCTGAAGCATGTGCAGTGTTGAGTTCCACCTTGTTGCAACGTCTATGATTAGGCGATGCTGGGGAAGGTTCAAAGAACGCTGATAGGTCTGCATACGGCTGGAGTGTACGGGCGAACGGCGGATATGTGAGCAAAGTCCACGCACTTTGAGGAGCAGGTCGGATAACCCCGGATAACTTTTCAGGAAGCACTGCACCACCAGGTTTAAGGTGTGAGCCAGGCAAGGAATGTGTTTCAGTTGGGAAAGGGAGATGGCAGCCATGAAATTCCTTCCGTTATCACTCACTACCTTGCCTGCCTCAAGATCTACAGTGCCCAGCCACGACTGCGTTTCTTTCTGCAAGAACTCGGACAGAACTTCCGCGGTGTGTCTGTTGTCGCCCAAACACTTCATAGCCAATACAGCCTGCTGACGTTTGCCAGTAGCTGCCCCATAATGGGAGACCTGGTGTGCAACAGTGGCAGCTGCGGATGGAGTAGTTGTGCGACTGCGGTCTGTGGACGAGCTCTCGCTTCTGCAGAAGGACGAGGAGGAGGGGGTGCGAACGGCTACAGCCAACTGTTTCCTACACCGTGGGCTAGGCAGAACTGTCCCAAACTTGCTGTCCCCTGTGGACCCTGCATCCACAACATTCACCCAGTGTGCCGTGATGGACACGTAACGTCCCTGGCCGTGCCTACTGGTCCATGCATCTGTTGTCAGGTGCACCTTTGTGCTCACAGATTGCCTGAGTGCATGGACGATGCGCTCTTTAACATGCTGGTGGAGGGCTGGGATGGCTTTTCTGGAAAAAAAGTGTCGACTGGGTAGCTCGTAGCGTGGTACAGCGTAGTCCATCAGGGCTTTGAAAGCTTCGCTTTCAACTAACCGGTAGGGCATCATCTCTAACGAGATTAGTCTAGCTATGTGGGCGTTCAAACCCTGTGTACGCGGATGCGAGGCTAAGTACTTCCTTTTTCTAACCATAGTCTCATGTAGGGTGAGCTGGACTGGAGAGCTGGAGATCGTGGAACTAGCGGGGGTGCCGGTGGACATGGCAGACTGAGAGACGGTGGGAGATGGTATTGTTGCCGCCGGTGCCCTAGATGCAGTGTTTCCTACTACGAAACTGGTGATTCCCTGACCCTGACTGCTTTGGCCTGGCAAAGAAACCTGCACAGATACTGCAGGTGGTGCGGAAAATGGTGGCCCTACACTGCCGGAAGGGATGTTGCGTTGATGACTAGCTTCATTGGCCGAGGGTGCTACAACCTTAAGGGACGTTTGGTAGTTAGTCCAAGCTTGCAAATGCATGGTGGTTAAATGT
This sequence comes from Ranitomeya imitator, assembly GCF_032444005.1. Classification (NCBI taxonomy): domain Eukaryota; kingdom Metazoa; phylum Chordata; class Amphibia; order Anura; family Dendrobatidae; genus Ranitomeya; species Ranitomeya imitator. The sequence continues at coordinate 339,744,928 of NC_091287.1, forward strand.
CTATGCATGCAACTTGTATTGACACTTTTCAGATTCTGCCCTCTGCTTAAGGTAGTTGAACATTTTTGACAGATGACTTTGCGCTGATCAATTGGATGGTGTTTAAAAAAATGCCAGACTGCACTCTTTCTAGCATCGGATACCTTTTCACGCATTGCAGACTGAGCTTTAACCGGATGGCCACGCTGTCCTCCAACAGGTTTTGGCTTTGCCACGCGTTTTGGGCAAGATACGGGCCCGGCAGATGGAACCTGTTGCGATGTTGATGCCTGCTGCGGCCCCTCCTCCTCCGCTTCAGAACTGCTGCCGCCTGCACCCTGTTCCCCCAATGGCTGCCAATCGGGGTCAAGAACTGGGTCATCTATTACCTCTTCTTGTAGCTCGTGTGCAACTTCGTCTGTGTCACCGTGTCGGTCGGTTCGTGATGGGGCAACATAGTCTCATCAGGGTCTGATTCTTGATCATTACCCTGCGAGGGCAACGTTGTGGTCTGAGTCAAAGGACCAGCATAGTAGTCTGGCTGTGGCTGTGCATCAGTGCACTCCATGTCAGATTCAACTTGTAATGGGCATGGACTGTTAACTGCTTCACTTTCGAAGCCAGGGACGGTATGTGTAAAGAGCTCCATGGAGTAACCCGTTGTGTCGCCTGCTGCATTCTTCTCTGTTGTTGTTTTTGCTGAAGAGGACAAGGAAGCGACTTGTCCCGGACCGTGAACATCCACTAACGACGCGCTGCTTTTACATTTACCAGTTTCACGAGAGGAGGCAAAAGAGCTAGAGGCTGAGTCAGCAAGATAAGCCAAAACTTGCTCTTGCTGCTCCGGCTTTAAAAGCGGTTTTCCTACTCCCAGAAAAGGGAGCGTTGGAGGCCTTGTGTAGCCAGACGACGAACCTGGCTCCACAGCTCCAGACTTAGGTGCAATATTTTTTTTCCCACGACCACCTGATGCTCCACCACTACCACTACCCTCATTACCAGCTGACAATGAACGCCCCCGGCCACGACCTCTTCCACCAGACTTCCTCATTGTTTTAAAAACGTAACCAAACTAACGGTATTTGTTGCTGTCACACAACTTACACGGTGAGCTATAACTTCAGTATGATTTAGCTACCCCTTTACAGGTGGGTGAGACCGCAAGGAAAATCAGGCACAATGTTACACACTCTGTTTTTGGTGGCAACAAATGAGAGAGATGCCACACACGCAGGACTGTCACTGAAGCACAAATGTAAATATTTATCTCCCACTGATTGATTTAGTGATTTTTTTCAGGTAGATTTTGGAACCCAAATCAAGCAAAAAAATAATAGGCTTTCTATGGCCCACAATTGGAGAGAGAGAGAGAGAGAGATGGCACACCAAGGAGTCAAGACTGGCACACAAGCAGAAAGGGCAATATTAATCTCCCACTGATTTTATTTTATTTTATTTTTTTCAGGGAGACTTTAGAAAAAAAAAATAATGAAAAAAAAATAATTTTTTCAGGAAGAATTTAGAAACCAAATAAAATAAAATGATTTTTTCAGGGAGAATTTAGAAAACAAATAAAACAAAAAATAGGCTTTCTATGGCCCACTGAGTGAGAGATGACGCACACAGGAGTCAGGAGTGGCACACAAGCCCAGAGGCAAATATTTATCTCCCACTGATTGATTTAGTGATTTTTTTCAGGTAGATTTTGGAACCCAAATCAAGCAAAAAAAATAATAGGCTTTCTATGGCCCACAATTGGAGAGAGAGAGATGGCGCACCCAGGAGTCAAGACTGGCACACAAGCAGAAAGGGCAATATTAATCTCCCACTGATTTGATTTTTTTTTTTTTTTTCAGGGAGACTTTAGAAAAAAAAAATAATAAAAAAAAATGATTTTTTCAGGAAGAATTTAGAAACCAAATAAAATAAAATGATTTTTTCAAGGAGAATTTAGAAAACAAATAAAACAAAAAATAGGCTTTCTATGGCCCACTGAGTGAGAGATGACGCACACAGGAGTCTGGAGTGGCACACAAGCCCAGAGGCCAATATTTATCTCCCACTGATTGATTTATTGATTTTTTCAGGTAGAATTTAGAACCCAAATCAACCAAAAAAATAAATAGGCTTTCTATGGCCCACTATTTGTGAGAGAGATGGCACGCTCAGGACTGGCACACAAGCCCAGAGGCCAATATTAATCTCCCACTTTTTTTTTTTTTTTTTTCAGGGAAAATTTATAAACCCAATTAAAAAAATAATAAATAGGCTTTCTATGGCCCACTATCTGAGAGAGAGAGATGGCACGCTTAGGACTGGCACTCAAGCCCAAAGGCCAATATTAATCTCCCTTTTTTTTTTCAGGGAGAATTTATAAAACAAAAAAAAAATAAATAAATAGGCTTTCTATGGCCCACTATTTGTGAGAGAGATGGCACGCTCAGGACTGGCACACAAGCCCAGAGGCCAATATTAATCTCCCACTTTTTTTTTTTTTTTTCAGGGAAAATTTATAAACCCAATAAAAAAAATAATAAATAGGCTTTCTATGGCCCACTATCTGAGAGAGAGAGATGGCACGCTTAGGACTGGCACACAAGCCCACAGGCCAATATTAATCTCCCACTGATTGATTTATTGATTTTTTCAGGTAGAATTTAGAACCCAAATAAAGCAAAAAAAAAAAAAATAGGCTTTCTATGGCCCACTGAGTGAGTGATGATGCACACAGGAGTCAGGAGTGGCACACAAGCCCTGAGGCCAATATTTTTCTCCCACTGATTGATGTAGTAATTTTTTCAGGTAGATTTTGGAACCCAAATCAAGCAAAAAAATAAATAGGCTTTCTATGGCCCACTGACTGAGAGATGGCACACACAGGAGTCAGGAGTGGCACACAAGCCCTGAGGCCAATATTTTTCTCCCACTGATTGATGTAGTGATTTTTTCAGGTAGATTTTAGAACCCAAATCAAGCAAAAAAATAAATAGGCTTTCTATGGCCCACTGAGTGAGAGATGGCACAGACAGGGATGGCACTCTAGCAGAAATGCCAATCTTAATCTCCCACAAAAAAAAAAAAAAGGAACTGTCCTTCAATTACTATCTCCCTGCAGTAATCTCAGCCAGGTATGGCAGGCAGCAATAAGGAGTGGACTGATGCACAAATTAAATAAAAAGTGTGGACAAACAAACAAGATAGCTGTGCAGAAAGGAAGGAACAAGAGGATTTGTGCTTTGAAAAAAGCAGTTGGTTTGCACAGCGGCGTACACACAGCAATGCAGCTATCAGGGAGCCTTCTAGGGCAGCCCAATGAGCTACAGCGCTGAGGAAAAAAAAAATGTAGCTTCCACTGTCCCTGCACACCGAAGGTGGTGTTGGACAGTGCAAATCGCTACAGCACAAGCGGTTTGGTGGTTAATGGACCCTGCCTAACGCTATCCCTGCTTCTGACGAAGCGGCAGCAACCTCTCCCTAAGCTCAGATCAGCAGCAGTAACACCCCTTTATAGCCCCTGTGATGCCGCAGACAGCAAGCCAATCACTGCAATGCCCTTCTCTAAGATGGTGGGGACCAGGACCTATGTCATCACGCTGCCCACACTCTGCGTTTACCTTCATTGGCTGAGAAATGGCGCTTTTCGCGTCATTGAAACGCGACTTTGGCGAGAAAGTCGCGTACCGCATGGCCGACCCCGCACAGGGGTCGGATCGGGTTTCATGAAACCCGACTTTGCCAAAAGTCGGCGACTTTTGAAAATAAACGACCCGTTTCGCTCAACCCTAATTATTATTATTAACATGCGAGACTCATCCGAGTGTCTCGCAAGTGAGTATGAGCCCTAAGGACTAATTACAGAGTACATAGATTGCAATGCTAGGTAGGCAGGGGAGTGTATTTGGCTCTATACATATCAGTGCAAGGCATGCAGACACTTTATGTGGGTATCTAGATATCATTGCATACATCAAGAGGGACCATTCCATTACTGTCTGCTGCTGCCTATTACATATACAGTGGGGCAAAAAAGTATTTAGTCAGTCAGCAATAGTGCAAGTTCCACCACTTAAAAAGATGAGAGGCGTCTGTAATTTACATCATAGGTAGACCTCAACTATGGGAGACAAACTGAGAAAAAAAAATCCAGAAAATCACATTGTCTGTTTTTTTAACATTTTATTTGCATATTATGGTGGAAAATAAGTATTTGGTCAGAAACAAAATTTCATCTCAATACTTTGTAATATATCCTTTGTTGGCAATGACAGAAGTCAAACGTTTTCTGTAAGTCTTCACAAGGTTGCCACACACTGTTGTTGGTATGTTGGCCCATTCCTCCATGCAGATCTCCTCTAGAGCAGTGATGTTTTTGGCTTTTCGCTTGGCAACACGGACTTTCAACTCCCTTCAAAGGTTTTCTATAGGGTTGAGATCTGGAGACTGGCTAGGCCACGCCAGGACCTTGAAATGCTTCTTACGAAGCCACTCCTTCGTTGCCCTGGCGGTGTGCTTTGGATTATTGTCATGTTGAAAGACCCAGCCACGTTTCATCTTCAATGTCCTTGCTGATGGAAGGAGGTTTGCACTCAAAATCTCACGATACATGGCCCCATTCATTCTTTCATGTACCCGGATCAGTCATCCTGGCCCCTTTGCAGAGAAACAGCCCCAAAGCATGATGTTTCCACCACCATGCTTTACAGTAGGTATGGTGTTTGATGGATGCAACTCAGTATTCTTTTTCCTCCAAACATGACAAGTTGTGTTTCTACCAAACAGTTCCAGTTTGGTTTCATCAGACCATAGGACATTCTCCCAAAACTCCTCTGGATCATCCAAATGCTCTCTAGCAAACTTCAGACGGGCCCGGACATGTACTGGCTTAAGCAGTGGGACACGTCTGGCACTGCAGGATCTGAGTCCATGGTGGCGTAGTGTGTTACTTATGGTAGGCCTTGTTACATTGGTCCCAGCTCTCTGCAGTTCATTCACTAGGTCCCCCCGCGTGGTTCTGGGATTTTTGCTCACCGTTCTTGTGATCATTCTGACCCCACGGGGTGATATTTTGCGTGGAGCCCCAGATCGAGGGAGATTATCAGTGGTCTTGTATGTCTTCCATTTTCTAATTATTGCTCCCACTGTTGATTTCTTCACTCCAAGCTAGTTGGCTATTGCAGATTCAGTCTTCCCAGCCTGGTGCAGGGCTACAATTTTGTTTCTGGTGTCCTTTGACAGCTCTTTGGTCTTCACCATAGTGGAGTTTGGAGTCAGACTGTTTGAGGGTGTGCACAGGTGTCTTTTTATACTGATAACAAGTTTAAACAGGTGCCATTACACAGGTAATGAGTGGAGGAAAGAGGAGACTCTTAAAGAAGTTACAGGTCTGTGAGAGCCAGAAATCTTGATTGTTTGTTTCTGACCAAATACTTATTTTCCACCATAATATGCAAATAAAATGTTAAAAAAAACAGACAATGTGATTTTCTGGATTTTTTTTCTCAGTTTGTCTCCCATAGTTGAGGTCTACCTATGATGTAAATTACAGACGCCTCTCATCTTTTTAAGTGGTGGAACTTGCACTATTGCTGACTGACTAAATACTTTTTTGCCCCACTGTATACCTAGTCCCAGGTATCAGTGGCATCTTAATCCTGATTATTTTATTCCAAAGCAATCCAGAGCCCCCTTTTTTTTGCCTGTTCACATATTGAACATTGTGGTACCTCTGTCAGACGCTTGGTCTATCTGTGGCTACAAATTTGAGCATTTCAGGCCTCCATTCCACTGTATTTGCTGTCTGTTACCCTAGTTATATACACTATTTTTGGGTAAAAATACAAAAATACAGGCCACATATTAAACATTGTGGTTTCTTTGTCAGAGGCATGATCTATCTGCGGGCTACAAATTTTGGCATTTCAGGCCTACATTAACTTTTTTTGCGGTGTGTTACTCTACTCCTAGGAAAGAAAAGAAAAAGACGCGCACTCTTACTAAGGTGGTGCTGACTGAATGTGGAGTTATTCCACAAAATGTAATCCCAAGGATAAACAGTCACACTCAGAATTCCTTTAAGTTGCAAACAATTTAGAATTTCAAAACACCAAAATTAAATGATTCACTGCAGTTGAGACAATAGGGTATTTCAATGGTGGAGGGCGTGGCCTAGCACCTGAGGTGAGAGGTCTGCTTCTGGAGCTCCTCCACTGTGACCCTGCATTTATCCTGAAGATAAGATCCTTCTGGGTGCTGATAACGCGTTGTGTGGCTGAGGGAGGTTACCAGAGGTCAGCCGCGATGTGTGAAACTGTGCAGAGCTGCAGATATGGTCCGGAAAAGGCAGCAGGACGCCAAGGCAGGAGCAGTGACCCGGAACCAAGATGGCACCGACAGTTTGGAGATAGATGAAAGAGCAGAAGCTGCAAATGCCTCATATGCAAAGAGGCTAGAAGTGGACAGATCAGGGAAAGAGCTGTCTGAAGAGGAGGAGGGACAGGCTGGAGAGAAAATGAAAGTGCAAGGAGAAGTTTCAGAGGAAGACATGCAATGGGGGGGAGAGGGGGAGGGAGGGGTATGGGGTTGCCAGAGGGGGAAGAAGGAAGGCAGGAAAATGATGGTGTGGAGCAAGAGACTGTGGAGGAGATTATAACAGGGGAAACCACTTTGCGAGACATTTATGATCTGATCAGATCATGCAAAACTCCGATAACAACTCTCACTCATAGAGTGGATGGGACTATAGCAGAAGTAAATACAATAAAGGCAGACATGACTAAAATGGATAAGAGAGTGGGTGAGGTGGAGGAGAGAGTACGTGTGCTGGAGTATCAATTCTCTAAAATGCAGAGGTCCCACACTCAGTGTCTGCAAAAATGTGCTGCTTTGATTAATAAGAATGATGATCTGGAGAATCACTCACGGAGGAATAATGTGAGACTAGTGGGTATCCCTGAGAAGACCGAAGGAAATGACCCTACAAAATTTATTGAAAAATGGCTCCAGGACAAGATAGGCGCTGATAACCTGTCTAAGTTATTTGCGGTGGAAAGGGCGCACGGCGTTCCTATGAAACCTCTCCCACCGGGGTCCCCCCCTCGTACTACCCTTGCTAGGATTCTGAACTATAGGGACAGATATGCCATATTGAGGAGTGCTCGTGCAGCTGGGGACATGTGCATAAATGGCCAGAAGATCTCTATTTACCCAGATTACTCGGTTGAGGTGCAAAAACAGAGGATGAGTTATGGAGCAGTTAAAAGGAGATTGAGAGACTTGAAATTGATTTATTCTACTCTGTACCCGGCGAAATTAAGGGTTGTAGCCCTGGGGGTGATTCACTTTTTTCCAACACCAGAAGAAGCCACTTAGTGGCTGGACTTAAATAAGCAGAAGCTCACAGCTAACAAAGAAGGAGGGAAGTGAAAGGAAGATTCTGGAGATGAAGCTGCCTTATTGTTACCTCCAGACTTTGGTTTAATAGTTTCTTGCGGTTCTCAGAGGACTTTTGTCATAATGTTGTTTTATATGCGGAGGGGTCGGGAGGTGTTCTAGTTACAGTGGATTACAGGTACTGAGGGAGTGTCTGCACATCAGCAGAGCAGCCTGCCTGTGAAACAAACTATACCGCCTGTATATCTGAATTTTCACTGCATCTAATCCAGTTGATAGTTTAGGGCCTAGGAGCAGTGTCTGCACGTCAGCAGAGTAGCCTGCCTGTGAAACAAACTATATCGCCTGTGTATCTCAATTTTCACTGCATCTAATCCAGTTGATAGTTTAGGGCCTAGGAGCAGTGTCTGCACGTCAGCAGAGTAGCCCTCCTGTGAAACAAACTATCGCCTGTGTATCTCAATTTTCACTGCATCTAATCCAGTTGATAGTTTAGGGTCTAGGAGCAGTGTCTGCACGTCAGCAGAGTAGCCTGCCTGTGAAACAAACTATACCGCCTGTGTATCTCAATTTTCACTGCATCTAATCCAGTTGATAGTTTAGGGCCTAGGAGCAGTGTCTGCACGTCAGCAGAGTAGCCTGCCTGTGAAACAAACTATACCACCTGTGTATCTCAATTGTCACTGCATCTAATCCAGTTGATAGTTTAGGGCCTAGGAGCAGTGTCTGCACGTCAGCAGAGTAGCCTGCCTGTGAAACAAACTATACCGCCTGTGTATCTTAATTTTCACTGCATCTAATCCAGTTGATAGTTTAGGGCCTAGGAGCAGTGTCTGCACGTCAGCAGAGTAGCCCGCCTGTGAAACTAACTATAACGCCTGTGTATCTCAATTTTCACTGCATCTAATCCAGTTATTAGTTTTGGGCCTAGTACCTCAGTTTGGCCACTCAGTTCTGCTCGGTTTTCATCCATCGGTTGTTGTGCTAACAACTACAGATACAGAGTTGCCAATTAGTTAAGCACTAAAATGTGTGGCAAAAGGCCTGCTGCTGGTGGAAAGGTTAATAGGCGTGTTGGAAAGGGAAAAAAAGGTTGAGTCCGTGGGGTAGGTGGTCAAGCAACAGTAACATCTGCAGAAGAAAGACTATCTTCCATCCAAAGTAAAATGTCTACTTCTTTTCGTGGGCATATGATCCCTTTCTTACGACCATCGCTACAAGCATCGCCAAAAATTCCAGATGAGGCACAAAAACAGCAGGTGCTTGAATGGATATCAAGTGCTCGTTCAAGTGGACTCTCCTCCATGTCAACTTCAACATCACAACTACTCCAGTCCTCAGAGTTGTCACCCCAATCGCACTTGCTTCCTCACAGCTCCCAAGTCTCCAGCTGCCCGTCTGAGCATGGGGTAACACATATGGTTGAGTCTGTAGAGCTGTTTACGCATACTATATCCTGGGAATCAGAGGTCAGCTCCAGAGCTTCTGTGAATCCAGACGAGGAAATGATCTGCACTGATGCCCAGAATCTTTGTGAGTCAGATCCAGGCCCAGATGAAGAAGGTTCTGAGCATAATGTAGACCCTCGTTCCCAAACTGTAACTCCTGTTGGTGGAGACAATGAGGAAGATGGTGATGAGACTGAGATACCTGATTGGAACGAAAACTTGACTTTTCAGTCGGGGCAGGAAGAGGTTGGCTTTGAGGACGACGGACATGAGAACACACAGGTTGATGATGACGAGTTTGTAGACCCCACTTACTGTCAACCCCCAGTCCGCCAGTCCATGAGGTCAGCAGAGGAGGTGGAGGAGGATGCTAGTGACGAGTCTGATGACGAGGTATCAGTGTGCCTTCCTGGACAGAGACGGAGTACTGGAAGCACGTCAACAACTGCATCCTCAACCCCAACTGTGCCTCAGACCAGAAGTCGTGGTGGCTCTTCTGGTCGTACGGGCTCTAAGCCTTGCATAGCCTGGGCATTTTTTGACATCGCAAAGGATGACCCAACTCATGTTGTCTGTAAGATTTATCAACAAAATCTCTTGCTTGAGTACTTCATGCATGAACCGTCACATGGATATGAGGCATAAGTTGCAGTGGGAAGCTCACTGTGCTACAATGCGGCCTAGTGGGCCGGGTCAACCACCGTTTGCCCCATCAAGTGCATCCGCTGTTATGACCTGGTGGTCAGGACAATAATGGAGCTGGTGGCTAAGAGCACACGGAATGACCTGATAGTTACTGATAATAAAGGATAATAAAGGACGAGCTCTGGGACGTGGGAACTCTGCTGACCGCAATCCCTAATCCTATCAAACACACTAGAAATAGCCGTGGATTGCGCCTAACGCTCCCTATGCAACTCGGCACAGCCTAAGGAACTAGCTAGCCCTGAAGATAGAAAAATAAAGCCTACCTTGCCTCAGAGAAATTCCCCAAAGGAAAAGGCAGCCCCCCACATATAATGACTGTGAGTAAAGATGAAAATACCAACACAGGGATGAAATAGATTTAGCAAAGTGAGGCCCGACTTACTGAACAGACCGAGGATAGGAAAGGTTACTTTGCGGTCAGCACAAAAACCTACAAAAAGACCACGCAGAGGGCGCAAAAAGACCCTCCGCACCGACTCACGGTGCGGAGGCGCTCCCTCTGCGTCCCAGAGCTTCCAGCAAGCAAGACAACAATAGAAATAGCAAGCTGGACAGAAAAATAGCAAACCAAAGAAATACAAGCTGGAACTTAGCTTCTGCTGGGAAGACAGGTCACAAGAACGATCCAGGAGTGAACTAGACCAATACTGGAACATTGACAGGTGGCATGGAGCAAAGATCTAAGTGGAGTTAAATAGAGCAGCCAGCTAACGAATTAACCTCGTCACCTGGAAGGAAACTCAGAAACACCCACCAGAGGAGGTCCATGGACAGAACCAGCCGAAGTACCATTCATGACCACAGGAGGGAGCCCGACAACAGAATTCACAACAATCCGCATCCTCTTCATCCTCTGTGGCTGTGGTGACAGCAGTCGCACATGGTTTTGGATGCAAACCTTCCACCTCTTTACCCGCAACAGCCAGTGTGATTGGCAGGTCATCAGGACATTTGCACGTGGAAACACCTGCTGGTGTTGAGCGCTCTCCGACATCGACACCACATTTTGATCAAAGCAACATAACATCTACGCCTGCACCTTCCTCACAGACCAGCAGTTTGCCGGTTACACCCTACTCAACTCCGTCTAAGCACGGCAGCCTGCCCTCAGTCCCTCAGATGTGGACAAGTAAAAGACCATTTCCTCCTAGCCATGACAAAGCTAAGAGGTTGAATTTCTCCATCTGCAAGCTGTTGGCTACAGAAATGCTGCCTTTCCACCTGGTGGACACAGAGGATTTTCGAGACCTTATGTCTGTCGCAGTGCCCCATTACCAGATGCCCAGTCGCCACTACTTCTCAAAGAAAGCTGTGCCTGCACTACACCAAGCTGTCGCACACAACATCACCGCTTCCTTGAGAAACTCTGTGTGTGACAGGGTGCATTTCACCACAGACACTTGGAAGAGTAGACATGGACAGGGGCGTTACATGTCGGTGACTGGGCACTGGGTAACTATGGCGACATCAGGAGAAGGGGCTGCTGTCCGAGTCTTGATGTCCCCACGAGTTGCTAGTCGATCCTCTGTATCTAGAAGTTCCTCCACTGCTTCTGCCTCTTCAACCTCCTCTCGGTCCTCCACTTGCACCCAAAGCCTGTCTGGTAATGCCACCCGCGTTGTAACTGGGCAGAAGGAATCCTGCACACCTCCTCACTATGCTGTCACCAGGGCTCAATGGCATCAGGCAGTGTTTACATTGAAATGTCTGGGAAATGTGAGTCACACAGCTGAGGAGTTGTGGTCAGCTCTTGAGACCAAGTTCCATCAATGGTTGTCTCCACTCAACCTGCAGCCAAGGAAGGCTGTGTGCGACAATGCTGCAAACCTGGGTGCGGCCCTTCACCGGGGCAATGTCACACATGTGCCTTGTATGGCTCACATTTTGAACCTGGCTGTCCAGCAATTTTTATCCCACTATCCCAGACTAGATGGGCTTCTGCAGAGGGCACGGTCGCTGTGTGCTCACTTCCGCCGTTCGCATCCCGCAGCTCAACGATTTGCATCTCTACAGAAGTTGGGCCTGCCAGTTCACCGGCTGAAATGCGATGTGCCCACACGGTGGAATTCAACTCTGCACATGTTGCAGCGACTGTGGCAGCACCGACGAGCCCTGGTGCAATACGTTATGACGTATAGCCTGGGCCAACGAGATCAAGAGGTGGGGCAAATCAGGAGTAGTCTCAGATCAGGGTCCTATGCACCCTTCTGCACAGTTTTGAAATAGCAATGAAGATGTTTAGTGCTGACGATGCCATTATCAGCATGACCATTCCGGTGATTTACATGCTGGAGCACACCGTACACAGTGTTCAGAGTCAGGTGGTGGAACAAGAGGAGGAGGAGGAACAGGAGGAGTCGTATGCGGAAGGGATCATATCTCCAAAGTCAAGAAGATTGGCAGCACCAAAGCGGCTGGCATTGGAGGCTGGGGGAGAGGGATTACCGAGGGCACATGGTAGCAGCCAAACTGTTGAGGAAGGTGCAGGAGGCAAGGAAGAAGTGGAGGACGAACTAGCGCTGGGTATGGAAGACTCATCAGATGAGGGAGACTTTGATCAAATTTCTGTTGTGCGAAGTTGGGGGGAAACGGCAGACGAAGGAAGCATGATTCTCACCTCGCCACCACCAAGACAAAAAGGACTTGGTCCTCCTGGATGCGCAAGACACTTGAGTGCCTTCTTGCTGCACTACCTGCAACATGACCCTCAGATTGTCAGAATCCGAAGTAATGCCGACTACTGGGTTGCCACACTCTTAGATCCCCGGTACAAAAGCAAATTTGGCGAAATAATTCCTGCCATAGAAAGGGATTCACGCATGCAGGAGTATCAGCAGAGACTGTTACAGAATCTAACATCTGCTTTTCCACAAAACACCAGTGATGCACGAAGTGAATCTCTGAGTTCTAACTTGCCAACCGTGGGACTATCGAGTCATCACTCAAACCGTAACAGTAACATCAGATCTGGTGGTAACAGCAATTTTTTCCAATCGTTTCAAAAATTTTTTAGACCATCCTTTGCAAGGCCACAGGAGACAAGAAGTCTGACGCACAGCCAATGCCTAGAGAGGATGGTACAAGAGTATCTCCAAGTTAACATCGATGCCATGACTGTGGAACTGGACCCTTGCTCATTTTGGGCTTCCAATCTTGAAAAATGGCCTGAGCTCGCCACTCACGCCTTGGACATCTTGTCGTGCCCCGCAGCCAGCGTTCTCTCTGAAAGTGTGTTCAGCGCTGCTGGTGGTGTGCTGACAGATAAGCGCACGCGGCTGTCCAGTGACAATGTAGACAGACTAACGTTCATCAAGATGAACAAATCCTGGATCCGCAAGGTCTTTTCTACCCCTGTGTCATCTTGGGGAGACTAAAAGCTTGATGATTTTTGAAAATCACCTCACGAACTGTTTTAAAAAACTCTGGCGAAATTGATGCCACTTAAGTGGTGTCTGTGGCCGATTTTTAAAATAAATGGAGACTCTTTATTTAGTCCCCTTGCTGAGTTTTACATGACGTTGCCATCGTCAATTCCAGGTGGGTGGGGTCGTCTGCAGAGTTGTTTACTCATACTATGGCCTGGGATTCAGAGGTCTGCTCCAAAGCTTCAGTGTCTGCTAGTCAGCAGAGTAGCCCAGCCACCCACCGCCTGTTTACCTAAGTACTATTTTTAACGGCATCTGGCCCATGAAATCCTTTTGGGCCTAGTAGAATTTAGTGCTACTCAGCAGCGTACCCCACTCATGAAGCAAGCTACACCGCCTGTTGACCTAACTACTATTTTTTAACGGCATCTAGCCCAGGAAATCCTTTTGGGCCTAGTAGAATTTGGTGCTACTCAGCAGCGTACCTCACCCATGAAGCAAACTACAAAGCCTGTTTACCTAAGTACTATTTTTTAACGGCATCTAGCCCAGGAAATCCTTTTGGGCCTAGTAGAATTTGGTGCAACTCAGCAGCGTACCCCACCCATGAAGCAAGCTACACTGCCTTCTTTCTTTCTCAATCTAACCCCTCGGCTCTGGGGTGTCCACTCAACCTCCAGCTCTCTCCTTCTCACAGGTGGACTATCGCGTGTTTTCACACTGTGGCGAATCTTTTGGGCCCAGGTATAAGAAGTCGTCGAGGTAATGGATAATATGTGCCGCCTTACAAACGTCCATGATGACACATTCGAGGAAACAACTAAACGCCTCAAATAGTGAGCAGGATATGGAGCACCCCATGGGCAAACAGCGATCTATGTAGTATGCTCCTTCACAGAAGCAGCCCAATGGGAGGACACTATTCGGAGGCACAGGTAGTAACCGGAACGTCCCCTCAATGTCTGTTTTGGCCATTAGGGTGCCCCTTACCGACTTCTTGACCCGCCTGATTGCCTCGTCAAAGGAGGTAAAGTACATAGTACTGTACTTGGTTCCGCGTCGATGTTGTCATTTACTGACCTGCCCCTTGGATATGACAAATGGTGGATTAGTCTGAATGTATTGGGTTCATTTTTTGGCACAACTCCCAACGGGGGTACCACTACGTCTTCTAAGGAAAGTGTTCTAAATGGACCCGCCGCCATCCTACCTAAAGATATTTATTTTATTTTTTTGTGAAGACATCTGGGTGTTGGTATAGTGAGTTTAGATTTTTACTCCAGCCTTTCTTGATTTTAGAAGGGCATGACATGCCTATATCTGTGTCTCCTCCTCCTTTTACTCCTCCCACTCTTTTCTTTTCGCATGACTATATGTAGTTGTGACTTTTCCATGTGTTTGTTGTGTCTTCTGAGCAGTTTGTCAGCTTTTGGACACCTTTTAAGGTGTTTTCTATGTGTTTGTATGTGTTTGTGTTTGCCTGCCATTGGTTTCAATGGGGTTCGACTGTGTTCGATGAACAGTTCGTCGAACACGTCCCTGTTCGACGAACCGAACCGAACCCGGACACTAGGGAGGTGGCTCAACACTAATGGCAGTGCCAAATGAATAATGTGAACTAGGTCTTCCTGTGGCCATCCAGTATGTGGGCTCAAAGGCTTACTGGGGTGCATGTGTAACTTTGGGGCAGGGCAGGCCCTGCATTCAATGCATAGGCAAACAGTATGGCAGTAACAAATAAATAATGTGAACTACGTTTTCCTCTGGCCATCCAGTATGTGGGCACAAAGGCTTATTGGGGTGCATGTAACTTTGGGGCAGGGCAAGCCTTGCATTCAACGTGTTCCGTGATGCTACAGCAACTCTAGTTTTTTGCAAGGGTGTTTATGATGCCCGTAAATATTTTTTTTTTTTTTAAACAAATGTATGCTTCCCAGGGAGAAATGTTTGTTTGTTTTGCATTCCAAGTATAGGAGAACCGCTCCTTTAAATTAGGAATAGAATCATAGGAGGACATCCTCCATTGCTCTTCAGACAGGTTCTCCTGTGGCCATCCAGTAACTGAGCTGAAAGGCTTATTGGGGTGCATGAAACTTTGGGGCAGGGCAGGTCTTGCATTCAATGCATAGGCAAACAGTATGGCAATATCAAATGAATAATGTGAACTACGTTTTCCTCTGGCCATCCAGTACGTGGGCTCAAAGGCTTATTGGGGTGCATGTAACTTTGGAGCAGGGCAGGCCTTGCATTCAATGCATAGGCAAACAGTATGTCAGTAGCAAATGAATAATGTGAACTAGGTTTTCCTGTGGCTATCTAGTACGTGGGCTCAAATGCTTATTGGGGTGCATGTAGTTTTGGGGCAGGGCAAGCCTTGCATTCAATGCACAGGCAAACACTATGGGAGACCCACTTTTTTATGATGGGACCATTTTTTCAGGAGGCCCTCCTGTATGTCTCATGAAAGGGGTATTGGGGTATGTCCTAATTTTTGGCAGCCCAGCCACTCACTGCAATGGCAATAACAGTATAGGAGACCCACTTTATAATATTGGCCCTTTAAGAATATTAATGCCGCCTGATGCCACTATAATAATAGACTTTGTGACTTTCAGTGTCCCTCCTACATAAAGGAAACAGGATGTGTCTGATGATGTGTCACACACCACAAAGCCAGATAAGGTTGTTAAATGTTACAATAAGATTTCCCAGTGAATGCATTTGTATTGGTTGAAAGCAATGCTAAGGTTGAAAAACGCATCAAAAACGCTACGTGTGAACATAGCCCAAGTGGTGGAGGTACATTTTTTTTTTGGGGGGGGGGTCTTTATTTTGCCTTACATACAAATTATTACCCTGGAAAGGATGTTCCTTAACATATTTCCCAGGAAAATTCATTTTGGTTTCGCTTTTGTATGTTTTAGTGTGTGCCTGTAAAAGTGGCATCACGCTCTGACAACATTGGTCACAGCTTCCAAAGAGAAACAAAAGACCAGCGCTCCATCCGGATGTAGTATTCCAACGTGCAAACTTTATTGAGCCATGTAACAGCGACGTTTCGACCCGGAGGTCTTTATCAAGCATACCTAAACATGCAGTGGAGCGGCCTTAAATAGCGTGGATGCCACACATTGCACCAATCACCATCAGGTCAGCCCCCTGTCACATAATGTCGCATATAAATAACAAAACACATATCAAATACATATTATCTAAAAGTCCACCACCGCAGATACAAACACCATAGAGGAAACATGGAAAAGATCTATATTCAATACAGTACATACGCTGTTTACCATTACATCCACCAATAAGATGGATGCATCAGACGTTGCTATAGAGATGTAAACCAATCGCAGATAAAACAAACTCCACCCATACCTAACTGTTGTAAACGGCGCCTAAAATCACAGATAGCCTATCAGATAGTCCCGGTTATACAAGTATACACTCAACCACCAACCGGCCACCCTGTAACATGCTGAACCACCCACGTCATATCCCGTTCTAATCTCCACAGCTCACCAAGCCGATCACCGGAGCCGGCGATATCAGCGTCATCAAAGTTACACGCATGCGTACATCCTGCCGCAAGAACACACCTCAGGAAGCAGGGGAACCAACCAGCGGAAGTAACCGCCCACAACTACAGTCACATGACTTGAGGGAAACTTGTATCCAAGGCAACATAAACAAAAACAACGCTCCTAGGCTGCCTAATCCAGCGCAACCCAGACGAGCTTCCTCTATGTAGCCCCCGCATGAGAGAGAGTACCCGCAGCCGGCACTGCCAGTGCACTGCCACCCGACAGAGCAACCCGCAGGTCAGCGCGCGTACCTCCACACATAACAGAAGCGCAATGAGGGCACAATCAGGAGCATAAATATTAATCACCTTACTATAATAAGGAGCCAAATGTCGACTATAAAGGACAAAAAGACGCCCAACCATATATGTTCTAAAATCTCTATCCTGAAATATGAGATATAGTGGAATTGAGTAATCTGAAATATAGTGGAATTCAATAGTCTAAACAAAAGCTCAAATCCCGTCCTCCATTGTCCAAGGTGCATCCACTCTCCAGTGCCTATACCTAAATAACCACCTATGGGAAGATAGAAAAAAAGAAAAAGAGAAAAAAAAGAAATAAAACATAAAAACCAAACCACGGAGTGGAACATGTAAAAGATACTATTTAAAATTACACCGATACGAGCTGCACGCATCTCATCAATACACTAGAACTATACCACACAGGTCTGTAGATTGAAATCTAGGTTCAAACCACCCGGTTGTAAAGATCCCAGCAAAAATATCCACTTCAACTCCTTCTGTTTCAGCAAGTGCAATCTGTCACCACCCCTCCTCAGGGTCGGCACACTGTCAATGACCCTAAATCGTAGCTGATTGACAGAGTGCTTGTGTTCCAGGAAGTGTTTCGGGACAGGCAACTCAGTCAGGCCAGTTCTCACAGTACTCTTGTGTTTGATTATTCGAGCTCTAACCTCCATGGTTGTCTCACCAACATAGGTGAGCCCACACGGACATACAATCATATATACCACCCAACTGGATGTACAAGTGTACCTCTCTTTAAGGAAAATCTTTCTGCCAGTATGGGGATGGCAGAAGAATTCACCCTTTAAAATGTTGTTACAGCAGGAGCAACCCAAACACGGAAAATTCCCATGTTTGGCCACCCTGAGAGTACTCTGCACCGAGGATTTAGAAGTCCCCACATCAGAGTGAACCAACCTGTCCCTAAGATTACGCCCCCTTCTATAGGACATCAGTGGGTACGTCACAAAACTAGGGATCGATGGAAGACCCCGTTGTAAAAGTGACCAGTGTTTCCTAATCACTCTACCAATCTGGTTGCTTGCTGGATTATAGGTGGTCACAAATGGGATCCGATCACTCACCCGTTTCACCCGTGTCTTTTTGCGAACACTTTCACGAGAGCAATTCAAGGTTTTCTCCTTAAATCTCACGACCTCCCTACCAGGATATCCCCTCTGCAAAAACTTTGAGCACATCTCCTCCAGACGTAGGTTAACCTTATCATCATCAGACACAATCCTCCGAACCCGCAACAACTGACTCCATGGCAATGAGTTTACCATCCGCCTCGGATGGTTGCTATCGAACATCAGCAAACTATTCCTGTCAGTTTCCTTAACAAAAATATCAGTTCTCAACCTACCCATCTCTTTGTATACCAAAGTATCCGGGAACTGAACCTGAGTCATAGAATGTGTGAGGGTAAATTGCAATTCAGAGTGTATCTGATTCAGATAAGTCTGGAAATCCAGCAGTTCTTGTAGACTACCTTCCCAAATGACAAAAATATCGTCAATATAGCGCCACCAGGCTCTGACGTGGCGCCAGAGGATAGAACTGTACACAAACTTGTCCTCGAGCACCGCCATAAAGATGTTGGCATAAGTGGGGGCCACATTAGACCCCATGGCGGTGCCCCTCAACTGCAGGAAAAAATCGTCCCCAAAGAGGAAAAAATTCCTCCTGAGGACGAACTCCAACAGTGTGAGGACAAGCCGTGCACACTCGGGGGCCACGTCAGAGCCTGATAGCATACAAGAGACCGCATCCAAGCCCTTCTCATGTTCTATAGATGTGTATAACGATACAACATCAAAGGATGCCAGAACCGTCGTCTCAGTAACATTAACCTCCTCAATCTTATCCAAAAAATCGTTGGTATCTTTCACATACGACCTAGCTGAAACTGCAAAGGGACGTAATATCCGATCCAGAAAAATGGCTGTTTTGTTAAACAATGAGCCCCGGCCCGAAACAATCGGGCGACCTGGGGGATTACATAAACACTTATGGATTTTAGGCAACACATATATTACCGGTGTGACAGGAAAATCAACAATCAAAAACTCTGACAGCTTATGGTCAATGAGTCCCATGGAAAGGGAATCACTGACCACAAGCTGTAATTCTCTCTGAAATCCAGATGTCGGATTGCCAGGCAATTTTGCATATACAGAATCATCAGCCAACTGCCGCTGTATCTCAGCTTTATATTTCACACTGTCCATAACAACAACCGCTCCGCCCTTATCGGCTGGTTTGATGGTTATTGATGGGTTCCTGGCCAATGATTCCAAAGTCACTCTTTCCCTATAGGACAAATTCTGAACTGACCGAGGTCTAAAGTCTTTTATCCTCCTATTTTTCGGATAGGGTGGATGGTAGTAGTACAAGGTGTGAGACTCCTACTCGTGGCTTTACGTTGCGTGAAGTAGGTCTGTATAATAGGAGTTCCTTTCAACCTCCTGGCAAGAACCATTTTGTGGAATCGTATATCGAGCTAGTACAGAAGGATATTGAAAGGATAAGAAAAGACTTTAGACCTCGGTCATTTTTCTGGATCGGATATTACGTCCCTTTGCAGTTTCAGCTAGGTCGTATGTGAAAGATACCAACGATTTTTTGGATAAGATTGAGGAGGTTAATGTTACTGAGACGACGGTTCTGGCATCCTTTGATGTTGTATCGTTATACACATCTATAGAACATGAGAAGGGCTTGGATGCGGTCTCTTGTATGCTATCAGGCTCTGACGTGGCCCCCGAGTGTGCACGGCTTGTCCTCACACTGTTGGAGTTCGTCCTCAGGAGGAATTTTTTCCTCTTTGGGGACGATTTTTTCCTGCAGTTGAGGGGCACCGCCATGGGGTCTAATGTGGCCCCCACTTATGCCAACATCTTTATGGCGGTGCTCGAGGACAAGTTTGTGTACAGTTCTATCCTCTGGCGCCACGTCAGAGCCTGGTGGCGCTATATTGACGATATTTTTGTCATTTGGGAAGGTAGTCTACAAGAACTGCTGGATTTCCAGACTTATCTGAATCAGATACACTCTGAATTGCAATTTACCCTCACACATTCTATGACTCAGGTTCAGTTCCTGGATACTTTGGTATACAAAGAGATGGGTAGGTTGAGAACTGATATTTTTGTTAAGGAAACTGACAGGAATAGTTTGCTGATGTTCGATAGCAACCATCCGAGGCGGATGGTAAACTCATTGCCATGGAGTCAGTTGTTGCGGGTTCGGAGGATTGTGTCTGATGATGATAAGGTTAACCTACGTCTGGAGGAGATGTGCTCAAAGTTTTTGCAAAGGGGATATCCTGGTAGGGAGGTCGTGAGATTTAAGGAGAAAACCTTGAATTGCTCTCGTGAAAGTGTTCGCAAAAAGACACGGGTGAAACGGGTGAGTGATCGGATCCCATTTGTGACCACCTATAATCCAGCAAGCAACCAGATTGGTAGAGTGATTAGGAAACACTGGTCACTTTTACAACGGGGTCTTCCATCGATCCCTAGTTTTGTGATGTACCCACTGATGTCCTATAGAAGGGGGCGTAATCTTAGGGACAGGTTGGTTCACTCTGATGTGGGGACTTCTAAATCCTCGGTGCAGAGTACTCTCAGGGTGGCCAAACATGGGAATTTTCCGTGTTTGGGTTGCTCCTGCTGTAACAACATTTTAAAGGGTGAAATCTTCTGCCATCCCCATACTGGCAGAAAGATTTTCCTTAAAGAGAGGTACACTTGTACATCCAGTTGGGTGGTATATATGATTGTATGTCCGTGTGGGCTCACCTATGTTGGTGAGACGACCATGGAGGTTAGAGCTCGAATAATCAAACACAAGAGTACTGTGAGAACTGGCCTGACTGAGTTGCCTGTCCCGAAACACTTCCTGGAACACAAGCACTCTGTCAATCAGCTACGATTTAGGGTCATTGACAGTGTGCCGACCCTGAGGAGGGGTGGTGACAGATTGCACTTGCTGAAACAGAAGGAGTTGAAGTGGATGTTTTTGCTGGGATCTTTACAACCGGGTGGTTTGAACCTAGATTTCAATCTACAGACCTGTGTGGTATAGTTCTAGTGTATTGATGAGATGCGTGCAGCTCGTATCGGTGTAATTTTAAATAGTATCTTTTACATGTTCCACTCCGTGGTTTGGTTTTTATGTTTTATTTCTTTTTTTTCTCTTTTTCTTTTTTTCTATCTTCCCATAGGTGGTTATTTAGGTATAGGCACTGGAGAGTGGATGCACCTTGGACAATGGAGGACGGGATTTGAGCTTTTGTTTAGACTATTGAATTCCACTATATTTCAGATTACTCAATTCCACTATATCTCATATTTCAGGATAGAGATTTTAGAACATATATGGTTGGGCGTCTTTTTGTCCTTTATAGTCGACATTTGGCTCCTTATTATAGTAAGGTGATTAATATTTATGCTCCTGATTGTGCCCTCATTGCGCTTCTGTTATGTGTGGAGGTACGCGCGCTGACCTGCGGGTTGCTCTGTCGGGTGGCAGTGCACTGGCAGTGCCGGCTGCGGGTACTCTCTCTCATGCGGGGGCTACATAGAGGACGCTCGTCTGGGTTGCGCTGGATTAGGCAGCCTAGGAGCGTTGTTTTTGTTTATGTTGCCTTGGATACAAGTTTCCCTCAAGTCATGTGACTGTAGTTGTGGGCGGTTACTTCCGCTGGTTGGTTCCCCTGCTTCCTGAGGTGTGTTCTTGCGGCAGGATGTACGCATGCGTGTAACTTTGATGACGCTGATATCGCCGGCTCCGGTGATCGGCTTGGTGAGCTGTGGAGAGTAGAACGGGATATGACGTGGGTGGTTCAGCATGTTACAGGGTGGCCGGTTGGTGGTTGAGTGTATACTTGTATAACCGGGACTATCTGATAGGCTATCTGTGATTTTAGGCGCCGTTTACAACAGTTAGGTATTGGTGGAGCTTGTTTTATCTGCGATTGGTTTACATCTCTATAGCAACGTCTGATGCATCCATCTTATTGGTGGATGTAATGGTAAACAGCGTATGTACTGTATTGAATATAGATCTTTTCCATGTTTCCTCTATGGTGTTTGTATCTGCGGTGGTGGACTTTTAGATAATATGTATTTGATATGTGTTTTGTTATTTATATGTGACATTATGTGACAGGGGGCTGACCTGATGGTGATTGGTGCAATGTGTGGCATCCACGCTATTTAAGGCCGCTCCACTGCATGTTTAGGTATGCTTGATAAAGACCTCCGGGTCGAAACGTCGCTGTTACATGGCTCAATAAAGTTTGCACGTTGGAATACTACATCCGGATGGAGCACTGGTCTTTTGTTTCTCTTTGGACTATGTGGATGATCCAGGAAGGTTCCCTGGATGCGGACCTGGCGCCCCAATAAGTGAGTGCTGTCAGTCTTCTTTTTCTTCGTAACATTGGTCACAGCTGTGACCTAGGAGTCAGGAATGCTTCCAGGGGTCTTCCCCATGATGTTCCTGTGTCATTTGAGCACTATTGCCACCGATTTCAGACATTTTTAGATGCTAATAGGACCCCTGGGGCAAATCACGGCAAAAATGCTCAGGTTTCCCATAGACTTACATTAGGCTCGTTGCTCGGGTCGAGTACCTGAGAATTCCAATTTGCTCCACCCGAGCAATGAGCACCCGAGCATTTTAGTGCTCGCCCATCACTAGTGTATAGTTGTGTGTCATCAACATACATATGATGCTGGAAACCAAATCTGCTCATGATTTGTTCATTGGGGCAGAATCTAAGAGAAAAGGAGGGATCTTAGGATCTCTTCTTTTAAGCCTATAAAATCTGTACAATGACTTGATTACAAAAATACATATCCAGGTAACCACCTACACAGCTCTATGTGTAATTCCATAGATGGTGCAGAGACAAAACTCAGGATGGATTCAGATTAAGATGATGCAATTTCACAAAAACGGATAGTCCAGCACTCGTACTCCAAAAGGAATTTTTTAAAAAAGAGCATTTCTTTATTAATCCGTGTTAAAAAAAAGTTTGACACAGTTTAAAATGGGACAACCTGAAGAAAAATATAACAGTACTCTACACGTTTCAAACTAGTATGTGAGAAAGATTCTAAGGCCGGCGTCACACACAGCGTATGAAAATACAGTCCGTATATTACGGCCGTAATACGCTGAAAAGTCCCAAAAATAGTGGTCCGTAGCTCCTCCGTAGGCAGGGTGTGTCACCGTTTTTTGCGCATTTCATCCTCCGTATGTAATCCGTATGGCAGCCGTAATGCGTGTTTTTATCGCAGGCTTGCAAAACCGACATACGGCTATACAAGGGATCCATGTGTAAAAGAAAAACAAAAAACATATATACTGTCTATATATATATATATATATATATATATATATATATATATACATATATATACATATATATATATACAGTATATATGTCAGTAGACACATATATGTATATATATTAATATTTCATCCAGCGCGATATAGCAGAAAGCCGGTAATTCAATTACCGGCTTTTGCTTTCTCCTTCCTAAAACCCGACATGATATGAGACCTGGTTTACATACAGTAAACCATCTCATATCCCCATTTTTTTTGCATATTCCACACTACTAATGTTTTTTTTTTTTTAACCCTTTACTAGTATTGGATTAATAATGGATAGGTGTCATAATTGACGCCTCTCCATTATTAATTTGGCTTAATGTCACCTTACAATAGCAAGGTGGCATTAACCCTTCATTACCCCATATCCCACCGCTACACGGGAAAGGGAAGAGAGTGGCCAAGTGCCAGAATAGGCGCATCTTCCAGATGTGCCTTTTCTGGGGTGGCTGGGGGCAGATGTTTTTAGCTGGGGGGGCCAATAACCATGGACCCTCTCCAGGCTATTAATATCTGCCCTCAGTCACTGGCTTTACCACTCTGGCGGAGAAAATTGTGCGGGAGCCCACGCCTATTTTTTCTGCCCTTTAACCCCTTAATTTACTAGCTAGAATGGCCAAATTTTGCATAGACACACTACTAACATTAGTAGTGTGGAATATGCAAAAAAAAAAGGGGATATGAGATGGTTTACTGCATGTAAACCAGGTCTCATATCATGTCGGGTTTTAAGAAGGAGAAAGCAAAAGCCGGTAATTGAATTACCGTCTTTCTGCTATATCGCGCTGGATGAAATATTAATATATATACATATATGTGTCTCAATGACATATATATATATACCTATTCTATGTGTACACATTTATTCTACCTATTCTACTGTAACCTGTCAGTGTGATTTTACTGTACACCGCACTGAATTGCCGGCTTTTCTCTCTAACAGTGCTGCGTATTCCTCGCAAGTCACACTGCTGGTCCGTGTGTGATCCGTATTTTTGGGGCTTCCATAGACTTTCATTGACGTTTTATTTGTGCAATACGGTGACAAACGCAGCATGCTGCGATTTTCTACGGCCGTAGAAAGCCGTATAATACTGATCAGTTTAATACGGCAGATAGGAGCAGGGGCATAGAGAATAATTGTGCCGTATTTTTTGCGAGTTTTACGGACGTAGTTTCTGCGCTCTTACGTCCGTAAAACTCGCAAGTGTGACGCCGGCCTCAGTCTTGGAATGAGTTGTCATTCCAACCATGTAATACACAACTTACAGGTGAATTTTTAAAAGTAAAATCCATCTACCCTGAGAAGGGTTGTTTTCAAAATGAATGTCAACCTATTGTATAGATCAAAAGCTAATTCAGTGAGGATATAACAGAAACTGTATACACTTAACTGTGCTAAAAAATTATCGTTTGTCCATATAATCATTATAGTCAAGAATATTCTAAAATTGGGAGAATCAGCAAATCTTTACCTATTTTACATGCCAACAAAAATAAGCAACATGGTATCTCTTAGGCCGGCGTCACACTAGAGTTTTACCGATGTATGAGAGGCACAAAAACTACGCATTGCACACGGACCAATGATTTTCTATGGGGTAGCTTCTATCTGGTGTATATTACGCATTCGTATTTTACGGCCGTACAAAATCACAGCATGCTGCATTTGTCAGCGTATTGCATAAAAAATCCGCCAATGAAAGTCTATGGGGGCGAGAAAAATACGGATTACACACGGACCAACAGTGTGACTTGCGTAAAATACGCAAGAGTACAGCAGGTGACAGGAAATGTGTCAAGCCCTCAATCAGGAAGCTCAGACATGCTAATTAGCTGAAAAACCCAGACAGACATCCAGAAGTCTGCCGCACGCCTCCACGGAGTCTCCTGCATCATGGCCAATATTATAAATGTGGAAATGCTGCTGATCTTGGTGCAAGAGAGGGATCAGAGAGAAGCCCATTACTCCAACTGGGCCAGAAAAGAGGCGGCATGGAGGAGCATATGTGGGATCCTTTTCCCAGAATATGAGCAGCGCCACGTGAGGTCCAAAGGCAGATAAGTAAGTACACTCATGTTTCTCACACTATGAATAATATTGCAAACTGCATTACCAACATGAATTTGGTCCTAATGTTCTTTAAATTAAGATTAATCTCATTTATTTATATAGCTCCATTAATTACATGGTGCTGGACATGAGAAAGGGGTTACGTTCATATTTGTTTAGATGTCATTTACATTTTCTAAATTTACAATGACATACTGCTACAGAGGGGAGAGGACCCTGTCCTTATGGCATGAAAATCTATGTATTTTCCATTATATCGTATTGTGCTGTTCGAGGTTACAATATTTATGTTGATGATATTTTTGGAAAAATGCAGGTTACTAGGCCACATTAAAATCTGTTATATCACTAACACATTGTTGTCCCACTGTGTTTTCTTTTGCTACCTGGGACACATTGTTGTCCCACTGTGCACAATGGCCTTATACATTATTTTTTTGCTCTTTCATTGCAGTGGAAGATGTTATGAGACGATGGTGCAGCATACGAGACCAATATAGGCGAGAAAGACAGTGAGGAATATGCACATATTCCTCACTGTAATGAGCGGGACTATGTGACCGCTCACACAGGACCTGCTGCCAGCGGCCGCTGAGAAGAGACATCGCAGGAGCTGGGTGAGTATTTCCCGGCAAGCGGGTGGGCGCACAGGGGATGGGAGGCGGGAGGGGACACACAAACTTTAATTTTAAGGGAAAATTTAAAAAAAACATTGATTTTTCATTCCTTCTCTCCAGCGAACGCTGCTGGGCAGAAGGAATGAATGCCGGCTTCAGCACCACACGCAGGGGGGACAGCGCTTACTGTAGCGCTGTCTCTCCTGCAGGCGGTACGTGCACACGGAGGAGAGTGTACACTGTTCTCCATGTGCACGTGTGCTGTCCGTATTGTGGTCCGTGCAGTCGGTAAAAAACGGACAGGGCAACAAAAATAATAAAGGGGATGGGAGAACTACAATACCCAGATAGATTAGAGAAATTAGGATTATTTAGTCTAGAAAAAAGACGACTGAGGGGCGATCTAATAACCATGTATAAGTATTTAAGGGGACAATACAAATATCTCGCTGAGGATCTGTTTATACCAAGGAAGGTGACGGGCACAAGGGGGCATTCTTTGCGTCTGGAAGAGAGAAGGTTTTTCCACCAACATAGAAGAGGATTCTTTACTGTTAGGGCAGTGAGAATCTGGAATTGCTTGCCTGAGGAGGTGGTGATGGCGAACTCAGTCGAGGGGTGCAAGAGAGGCCTGGATGTCTTCCTGGAGCAGAACAATATTGTATCATACAATTATTAGGTTCTGTAGAAGGACGTAGATCTGGGGATTTATTATGATGGAATATAGGCTGAACTGGATGGGCAAATGTCTTTTTTCGGCCTTACTAACTATGTTACTATGTTACTATGTTACGTGTTTTGCACACGAAAACACGGTCCGTGTGAAAACACGCACATGTGCAGAAACACATAGATCCTAATGGGTCTACGTGTGTCAGTGTCTCCGGTACGGGAGAAAACTGTCACTACACATACCGGAGACACTGACGTGTGAAAAAGGCCTTAGACTGTACATGTCACCTAATAAACAAGCACTAATATGTCTGGAATGCAAGGGGTTTTATAAGTGTGGCCGAGCCAAGTGCAGTCTGTGTAAGTATGCTGAGAAAAACCAAACCATTTGGATCACTATATAATGTAGACTATATGACATGAAATCTTCTATTAACTGTAGTTCCATATTATTCAATGTCGGATGTACTATAAGAGCCTTTAGTAGACATATAGGAGAACAATTTAAGGGGAACCTGTCAGGTTCAATAATGCAATGAATCTGCAGGTGTAGGGTTAATTTGCAGGTTGATAGTTAATTGTAGTATATCTGCTACAACTTAACACTTTTTACAACAACATGGATTGAATCTAAATAATTTCAAAATCATGTCATTTCTGAGATTCTAATATAGCCACCCCCTACTTTTCAACAGCACTCATAGCCATCTAACCATGGAGAGTGTCAGTTTTTTATTCTGTTGACTATCAATTTTTGGCAGCACCAACCACAGCCTCATTGCTCACATAGGCCTACAGTTTTCCTTAACTATAAATCTCCAGTTTAAAAGCCCACAAGTTCTCAATAGGGTTTAGGTCTGGTGAGGAAGTGGCCATGTCATTATTCTTTCATCTTTAAGGTCCTTACTGGCAGCCAAACAGTGGAGAATTTGATGCATGTGATGGAGCATTGTCCTGTATAAAAATCATGATTTTCTTGAAATATGCAAATTTATTCCTGGGACACTGCCTGAGAAAGGTGTCTGCTAAAAACTGGCAATTCATTTGGGAGTAGATTTTGAGTCCACGTTCATTCCCAAAAGGTCCAACTAACTCAATAATTAATAATACCAGCCCATAGCAGTATCCCACCTCCAACTTGCTGACGTCTGAGTCGAAGTGGAGGATTTTGCCCATTACGGATCCAGCCGACGGCCCATCCACTTACTTCATCAAAAAACACTCTTATCTCATCAGTCCATAAAACCTTTGAAAAATCTGTCTTTAGACATTTCTTGGCCCAGTCTTGATATTTCAACTTGTGTCTAGAATATGACAACACTGAAGGATAGTGAGTTCTTAAGTCACTTCACGTTTGATTCTTCTCAAATCTTTGCCTAATAATTTAACACACCTTGATAGAGGGTGTTGATATCCTTAGACCACATTCTCCCTTATTACACAAATATTCATCACTTTTATCTGCTTCAGCCAACAAGCATTAAAGTTCATAGAGCTTGGTGTTGGAAGATATTCATAAAAGCGATGATATCGTCAAAATACTCTCTTGCCTAATAATTGTGTGGTGTACAAGCACTCCATTTCACTACAATAGCTGGAGTGTCCGGTGTGCGCCATATTCATCAATAAGGTAGATTTTCACAATTTTGAACATCTTTTCTGGGTTTTACTGTACATTCCTGGCCAGAAAACGTACTTATCTGATGGATGAGCCTCAACAAAGTAACCAGCAAAGGGACAATAGATATGAGGATTCAAATCCTTTATGAGCTGAGCCTTGTAGTTCAACAATTTCTTTCTCTCTGTTTTGATGAACTGGGATTTCCATTCCTCTGTAGATACAAAGCACAAACCAACCTCTTAGTCATATATTTAATGTATTATCATATTATTTTCTTATCATTAGCTTAAACAGCTCTTAAAGGCAAGTCAGCAGATTTTTGCTATGGAATCCGAGAGCATCATTATGCAGGGGCTAAGACCTCGATTCCAGAGATGTATCACTTACTGAGCTGTGTGTTTTGTTCCAACAAAATTAGTGTTTTATTAGTAGTAGGTTATTACTATAGGACAAGCCCACACCCACTAAAGATTAGCAGATTTTTGTAAAAATACATGGTACAAAGGAAGAAGCCAATTAGTGGCGTGGGCAGAGACAGAGCAACATTCAGAGCACCTGCTACATTTGCAGTTGAGAAATTTGCTGCACCCAGTAAATACATCACTGAAATCAGAGTGGTCTTTGCCCCTACATTGTGCAGCTCTCAGATGGGGTAGCAAAAAGCTAGTGGTAGACTGTTAATTAAAGTCTATGTTGCACAATGAGATGTACCTCTTAAAGGGAATTTGTCACCAGGTTTTTGCTACCTCATCTAAAAGTACCGTCACATTTAGCGACGCTGCAGCGATTCAGACAACGATCCCGATCGCTGCAGCGTCGCTGTTTGGTCGCTGGAGAGCTGTCACACAGACAGCTCTCCAGCGACCAACGATGCCGGTCCCCTGGTAACCAGGGTAAACATTGGGTTACTAAGCGCAGGGCCGCGCTTAGTAACCCGATGTTTACCCTGGTTACCAGCGTAAACGTAAAAAAAACCAAACACTACATACTTACATTCCGGTGTCTGTCCCCCGGCGCTGTGCTTCTCTGCACTGACTGTGAGCGCCAGCCGGAAAGCACAGCGGTGACGTCACCGCTGTGCTCTGCTTTCCGGCTGGCCGGTGCTCACAGTGCAGAGAAGCACAGCGCCGGAGGACAGACAGCGGAAGGTAAGTATGTAGTGTTTGGTTTTTTTAACATTTACGCTGGTAACCAGGGTAAACATCGGGTTACTAAGCGCGGCCCTGCGCTTAGTAACCCGATGTTTACCCTGGTTACCAGTGAAGACATCGCTGGATCGGCGTCACACACGCCGATTCAGCGATGTCTGCAGAAGGTCCAGCGACGAAATAAAGTTCTGGACTTTCTGCTCCGACCAACGATGGCACAGCAGGATCCTGATTGCTGCTGCATGTTAAACTCAACGATATCGCTAGCCAGGACGCTGCAACGTCACGGATCGCTAGCGATATTGTTGAGTGTGAAGGTACCTTAAGAGCAGCATAATGTAGGATTCCTAGGAGTAGGATTCCTAGGAACCATGCAATCTAAACAAGCTTCCATTTACTTAAAAGAACAAGATGACAATCACCTTACAATGATCTTTTGGTTTACACAAAAGATCATTGTTCTTGGCAGTGCATTGTCCTAAGTGAACAATATCCACCAAGAACAATGGCAACCTATTTATGGCACACAAATGGCTAAGAGATTATTAAGACATTAAGAGATGCCAGTTGGCAGATGTACAAGGACCCTTGTGCTTTTCTCTCTATCAGTGTCTTGAGGTTTACCAAAAGATCCAGGTAGATATAAATTAGTGGACGGACTTGCACCCATTAAACATTTATGAAAAGTTCTAGTTTTTAGAAATTCTGTAAGATAGTCTATTAAAGATGGGATTTCATCCCTCCTTCCCAGACAGAGCCAATAACAGCTCGGAAGTATATGAGCCTAGTTCACTTGATCAGCTGCCAAGTTATGACTGACAGCATCTCTGAAAGCACACAATCTCAGAGAAGACTGAAGAAATGGTCTGCAAGCAGAAATTTCACATACTGCACTCCAAGAGTAATAGATGTGGATATCTCTGCAATGGAGTGATGTAAAAGTGGCAAAATGATGGGAGCTTGAGGATTTTTAGAAGGTATTTAACTCTTTTTTTCTGCAAGAAACAGGTCCATTTGATCTTTTTAAAGAACTTGTTCTGCAGCAGCTCTTCTATAAAATCAATCTAGACAGGCTGCAGTGCCCCAATGTATCAATGACCATTGGGCATCCATGACCGTGGCGATGGTTCATGTGTTTTTCTTACTTGGAGCACTTTTGTTGGGTAAAAGAACCAAATGATGTACAGTTTTGAAGACACTCTGAACCAGGTTTTTAAAAAAAAAAAAAAAATCACAATTTGCTCATTACTCCTCTTGACAGGTGGCATTGCAATGAGATAGCCAATGTTATTCACTTTACCTGGTGTTAATGTTATGGATGACCACTGTGAGGCCATGCTCACAGGTTCAATATTTGGTCAGTATTTCACATCAGTATTTGTAAGCCAAAACCAGGAATGGGTGATAAATGCAGAAGTGGTGCATATGTTTCTATTATACTTTTCCTCTGATTTTTCCACTCCTGGTTTTGGCTTACAAATACTGGTGTAAGATACTCACCAAATACTGAACGTGTGAACGTGACCTAAAACTGATTGCAGGAAGCGAAGTTGTGTCTTTATCTCTCTTTTTCCTGCTCTTGTCTGTAAACTGCATATACAGTTAGGTCCATATATATTTGGACAGAGACAACATTTTTCTAATTTTGGTTATAGACATTACCACAATGCATTTCACTTGTTTAAGACTAAACTTCAGACAGAAAGGCCCATGTTATGATAAGGTAATTCAGTACCACAATGGACACAGAGGTCAGAGCACATACAGTGACCTGACAATAACCCAAAAACATAGAACGAGCTCTGAGACGTGGAAACTCTGCTGACCGCAATCCCTAATCCTCTCCAACCACACTAGAGGCAGCCGTGGATTGCGCCTAACGCTCCCTATGAAACTCGGCACAGCCTGGGAAACTAGCTAGCCTGAAGATAGAAAATAAGCCTTCCTTGCCTCAGAGAAATAACCCAAAGGAAAAGGCAGCCCCCACATATAATGACTGTGAGTTAAGATGAAAAGACAAACGTAGAGATGAAATAGATTTAGCAAAGTGAGGCCCGACTTTCTGAACAGAGCGAGGATAGGAAAGGTAACTTTGCGGTCAACACAAAACCCTACAAAAACCACGCAAAGGGGGCAAAAAGACCCTCCGTACCGAACTAACGGCACGGAGGTACACCCTCTGTGTCCCAGAGCTACCAGCAAGCAAGAAAAAACAAATAGACAAGCTGGACAGAAAAAACAGCAAACAAAAAAGCAAAGCGGAACTTAGCTATGCAGAGCAGCAGGCCACAGGAACGATCCAGGAGGAAACAGGTCCAATACTAGAACATTGACTGGAGGCCAGGATCAAAGCACTAGGTGGAGTTAAATAGAGCAGCACCTAACGACTTCACCACATCACCTGAGGAAGGAAACTCAGAAGCCGCAGTACCACTCTCCTCCACCAACGGAAGCTCACAGAGAGAATCAGCCGAAGTACCACTTGTGACCACAGGAGGGAGCTCTGCCACAGAATTCACAACAGTACCCCCCCCTTGAGGAGGGGTCACCGAACCCTCACCAGAGCCCCCAGTATGACCAGGATGAGCCATATGAAAGGCACGAACAAGATCGGGAGCATGGACATCAGAGGCAAAGACCCAGGAATTATCTTCCTGAGCATAACCCTTCCACTTAACCAGATACTGGAGTTTCCGTCTTGAAACACGAGAATCCAAAATCTTCTCCACAATATACTCCAACTCCCCCTCCACCAAAACCGGGGCAGGAGCATCAACAGATGGAACCATAGGCGCCACGTATCTCCGCAACAATGACCTATGGAATACGTTATGTATGGAAAAAGAATCTGGAAGGGTCAGACGAAAAGACACAGGATTAAGAACCTCAGAAATCCTATACGGACCAATGAAACGAGGTTTAAACTTAGGAGAGGAAACCTTCATAGGAATATGACGAGAAGATAACCAAACCAAATCCCCAACACGAAGTCGGGGACCCACACAGCGTCTGCGATTAGCGAAACGTTGAGCCTTCTCCTGGGACAAGGTCAAATTGTCCACTACATGAGTCCAAATCTGCTGCAACCTGTCCACCACAGTATCCACACCAGGACAGTCCAAAGACTCAACCTGCCCTGAAGAGAAACGAGGATGGAACCCAGAGTTGCAGAAAAACGGCGAAACCAAGGTAGCCGAGCTGGCTCGATTATTAAGGGCGAACTCAGCCAAAGGCAAAAAGGACACCCAGTCATCCTGATCAGCAGAAACAAAGCATCTCAGATAGGTTTCCAAGGTCTGATTGGTTCGTTCGGTCTGGCCATTAGTCTGAGGATGGAAAGCCGAGGAAAAAGACAAGTCAATGCCCATCCTACCACAAAAGGCTCGCCAAAACCTCGAAACAAACTGGGAACCTCTGTCAGAAACAATATTCTCTGGAATGCCATGTAAACGAACCACATGCTGGAAGAACAATGGCACCAAATCAGAGGAGGAAGGTAATTTAGACAAGGGTACCAAATGGACCATCTTAGAGAAGCGATCACAGACCACCCAAATGACTGACATCTTTTGAGAGACGGGAAGATCTGAAATAAAATCCATAGAGATATGTGTCCAAGGCCTCTTCAGGACCGGCAAGGGCAAAAGCAACCCACTGGCACGAGAACAGCAGGGCTTAGCCCGAGCACAAATCCCACAGGACTGCACAAAAGAACGCACATCCCGCGACAGAGATGGCCACCAAAAGGATCTAGCCACTAACTCTCTGGTACCAAAGATTCCAGGATGACCAGCCAACACCGAACAATGAACCTCAGAGATAACTTTATTCATCCACCTATCAGGGACAAACAGTTTCTCCGCTGGGCAACGATCAGGTTTATTAGCCTGAAATTTTTGCAGCACCCGCCGCAAATCAGGGGAGATGGCAGACACAATTACTCCCTCTTTGAGGATACCCGCCGGCTCCGATAAACCCGGAGAGTCGGGCACAAAACTCATAGACAGAGCATCCGCCTTCACATTTTTAGAGCCCGGAAGGTACGAAATCACAAAGTCAAAACGGGCAAAAAACAACGACCAACGAGCCTGTCTAGGATTCAACCTCTTGGCAGACTCGAGATAAGTCAAGTTCTTATGATCAGTCAAGACCACCACGCGATGCTTATCTCCTTCAAGCCAATGACGCCACTCCTCGAATGCCCACTTCATGGCCAGCAACTCTCGATTGCCCACATCATAATTTCGCTCAGCAGGCGAAAACTTCCTGGAAAAGAAGGCGCATGGTTTCATCACCGAGCAATCAGAACTTCTCTGCGACAAAACAGCCCCTGCTCCAATCTCAGAAGCATCAACCTCAACCTGGAATGGAAGCGAAACATCTGGTTGACACAACACAGGGGCAGAAGAAAAACGACGCTTCAACTCTTGAAAAGCTTCCACAGCAGCAGAAGACCAATTGACCACATCAGCACCCTTCTTGGTCAAATCGGTCAATGTTTTAGCAATACTAGAAAAATTGCAGATGAAGCGACGATAAAAATTAGCAAAGCCCAGGAACTTTTGCAGACTTTTCAGAGATGTCGGCTGAGTCCAATCATGGATGGCTTGGACCTTAACAGGGTCCATCTCGATAGTAGAAGGGGAAAAGATGAACCCCAAAAATGAAACCTTCTGAACACCAAAGAGACACTTTGATCCCTTCACAAACAAAGAATTAGCACGCAGGACCTGAAACACCGTTCTGACCTGCTTCACATGAGACTCCCAATCATCCGAGAAGATCAAAATGTCATCCAAGTACACAATCAGGAATTTATCCAGGTACTCTCGGAAGATGTCATGCATAAAGGACTGAAACACTGATGGAGCATTGGCAAGTCCAAATGGCATTACTAGATACTCAAAATGGCCCTCGGGCGTATTAAATGCAGTTTTCCATTCATCGCCTCGCTTAATACGCACAAGATTATACGCACCGCAAAGATCTATCTTGGTGAACCAACTAGCCCCCTTAATCCGAGCAAACAAATCAGATAACAACGGCAAGGGGTACTGAAATTTAACCGTGATCTTATTTAGAAGGCGGTAATCTATACAAGGTCTCAGCGAACCATCCTTCTTGGCTACAAAAAAGAACCCTGCTCCTAATGGCGACGATGACGGGCGAATATGCCCCTTCTCCAAGGACTCCTTCACATAACTCCGCATAGCGGCGTGCTCAGGCACAGATAAATTAAACAGTCGACCTTTTGGGAATTTACTACCAGGAATCAAATCGATAGCACAATCACAATCCCTATGCGGAGGTAGGGTGTCGGACTTGGGCTCATCAAATACATCCCGGTAATCAGACAAGAACTCTGGAACCTCAGAAGGGGTGGATGACGAAATTGACAGAAATGGGACATCACCATGTACCCCCTGACAACCCCAGCTGGACACAGACATGGATTTCCAATCTAATACTGGATTATGGACTTGTAGCCATGGCAACCCCAACACGACCACATCATGCAGATTATGCAACACCAGAAAGCGAATAACCTCCTGATGTGCAGGAGCCATGCACATGGTCAGCTGGGTCCAGTACTGAGGCTTATTCTTGGCCAAAGGCGTATCATCAATTCCTCTCAATGGAATAGGACACTGCAAGGGCTCCAAGAAAAACCCACAACGCCTAGCATACTCCAAGTCCATCAAATTCAGGGCAGCGCCTGAATCCACAAATGCCATGACAGAATACGATGACAAAGAGCAGATCAAGGTAACGGACAGAAGAAATTTTGACTGTACCGTACCAATGGTGGCAGACCTAGCGAACCGCTTAGTGCGCTTAGGACAATCAGAGATAGCATGAGTGGAATCACCACAGTAGAAACACAGCCCATTCAGACGTCTGTGTTCTTGCCGTTCAACTCTGGTCAAAGTCCTATCGCACTGCATAGGCTCAGGTTTAAGCTCAGGTAATACCGCCAACTGGTGCACAGATTTACGCTCACGCAAGCGTCGACCGATCTGAATGGCCAAAGACATAGACTCATTCAGACCAGCAGGCATAGGAAATCCCACCATGACATCCTTAAGGCTTCAGAGAGACCCTTTCTGAAAATAGCTGCGAGCGCACCTTCATTCCATTGAGTGAGTACGGACCACTTTCTAAATTTCTGACAATATACCTCTATCTCATCCTGACCCTGACACAGAGCCAGCAAATTTTTCTCTGCCTGATCCACTGAATTAGGTTCATCGTACAGCAATCCGAGCGCCAGGAAAAATGCATCGATATTACTTAATGCAGGATCTCCTGACGCAAGATAAAATGCCCAGTCCTGAGGGTCGCCACGTAAAAAAGAAATAATGATCCTAACTTGTTGAACTGGGTCACCAGAGGAGCGAGGTTTCAAAGCCAGAAATAGTTTACAATTATTTTTGAAACTCAGAAATTTAGTTCTATCTCCAAAAAACAAATCA
The DNA here is from genome assembly GCF_032444005.1 of Ranitomeya imitator. Lineage (NCBI taxonomy): Eukaryota > Metazoa > Chordata > Amphibia > Anura > Dendrobatidae > Ranitomeya > Ranitomeya imitator. The sequence continues at coordinate 339,780,668 of NC_091287.1, forward strand.
GGAATAGGAATTCTCGGTTCTAACATAGAATTCTGAACCACAAAGTCTTGAATATTTTGTACTCTTGCCGTGAGCTGATCCACACATGAAGACAGACCTTTAATGTCCATCGCTACACCGGTGTCCTGAACCACCCAAATGTCTAGGGGAAAAAAAGGCAAAACACAGTGCAGAGAAAAAAAAATGGTCTCAGAACTTCTTTTTTCCCTCTATTGAGAATCATTAGTACTTTGGGCCTCCAGTACTGTTATGATAAGGTAATTCAGTACCACAATGGACATAGAGGTCAGAGCACATACAGTGACCTGACAATAACCCAAAAACATAGAACGAGCTCTGAGACGTGGAAACTCTGCTGACCGCAATCCCTAATCCTCTCCAACCACACTAGAGGCAGCCGTGGATTGCGCCTAACGCTCCCTATGCAACTCGGCACAGCCTGAGAAACTAGCTAGCCTGAAGATAGAAAATAAGCCTACCTTGCCTCAGAGAAATACCCCAAAGGAAAAGGCAGCCCCCACATATAATGACTGTGAGTTAAGATGAAAAGACAAACGTAGAGATGAAATAGATTTAGCAAAGTGAGGCCCGACTTTCTGAACAGAGCGAGGATAGGAAAGGTAACTTTGCGGTCAACACAAAACCCTACAAAAACCACGCAAAGGGGGCAAAAAGACCCTCCGTACCGAACTAACGGCACGGAGGTACACCCTCTGTGTCCCAGAGCTACCAGCAAGCAAGAAAAAACAAATAGACAAGCTGGACAGAAAAAACAGCAAACAAAAAAGCAAAGCGGAACTTAGCTATGCAGAGCAGCAGGCCACAGGAACGATCCAGGAGGAAACAGGTCCAATACTAGAACATTGACTGGAGGCCAGGATCAAAGCACTAGGTGGAGTTAAATAGAGCAGCACCTAACGACTTCACCACATCACCTGAGGAAGGAAACTCAGAAGCCGCAGTACCACTCTCCTCCACCAACGGAAGCTCACAGAGAGAATCAGCCGAAGTACCACTTGTGACCACAGGAGGGAGCTCTGCCACAGAATTCACAACAGGCCCACAAACAAACAGCAACAGAAAACCACCGCAGTGAAGGCCTGGCAGAGCATCAAAAAGGAGGAAACACAGCGTCTGGTGATGTCCATGAGTTCAAGACTTCAGGCAGTCAGTGCCAATAAAGGGTTTTCAACCAAGTGCTAAAAATGAAAATTTTATTTAAAATTATGTAATCTGTCCAATTACTTTTGGTCCCTTTAAAAACAGGGTGGCACATGTTAAGGAGCTGAAACTCCTAAATCCTTCATCCAATTTTAATGTGGATATCCTCAAATGAAAGCTGAAAGTCTGAACTTCTACTGCATCTGAATTGTTTTGTTTAAAATTCATTGTGGTAATGTCTATAACCAAATTAGAAAAATGTTGTCTCTGTTTAAATATATATGGACGTAATTGTAGACATAACAGATTATTTCAGTTCAGGGGAAGCCGAAACCAGGAGTGGAACAATCAGAGGAAATTTATAATAGAAACATGTCACCACTTCTGTATTTGTCACCCACTCCTGATGTATAATACTAACCATATACTGAACGTGTGAACATGGCCTGAGGCTGAGGTTTCACATGGTGACTAATCAGCTGCCTTATAAAACTCATAGTGGTTGTAGAAATTCATTACAAATTGCTTGTTCAATGTTAACGGGGTTGTCCGGTCAAAACCAAGTCTGTATTCACTCTGTATGACTGCAGACTTATGAATCCCCCCCAGCGCATGCACTGTGCCCTGTGGGGATTTGCCATTTTCAGACCGGGGAAAGGAGGGTATATATCAGTTATACAACCCCTGGCCAGTGCTCGCTGCCTCGTTTTATAAAAGTGTATGGAGAGCAAGGCAGCACCCACTGGCCAGGGAATATATAACTCATACATACTCTCCGTTCCCCGGTCTGAAACCAATGACATTCATAGGTTTGCAGTCAAACACAGTGATTGCAGACTTATCGTTTTGACCGGACCACCCCTTTAATGTCTGCACAGTTTCGCAGAAACAATGTTTCCATTAACAATAAACAAGCAGTTTGTATTGAAGTTCCAAAGAAAGAGCAGAAATACTGTAATATTCTACTTCACTTCCGAGCCCCGGCATGTGCCCAAACAGTAGTTTACCCCCACATATGGGGTATCACCGTACTCAGGAGAAACTGGACAACAAATATTGGGGTCAAATTTCTCCTGTTACCCTTTGGAAAATAAAAAATTGCGGGCTAAAAAATCATTTTTGAGAAAAGAAATGTTTTTTTTATTTTCATGGCTCTGCGTTATTAACTTCTGTGAAGCACTTGAGGGTTCAAAGTGCTCACCACACATCTAGATTAGTTCCTTAGTTTCCAAAATGGGGTCATTTGTGGGGGATCCCCAATGTTTAGGCACACAGGGGCTCTCCAAACGCGACATGGTGTCCGCTAATGATTGGAGCTATTTTTCCATTTAAAAAGCCAAATGGCGCGCCTTCCCCTCCGAGCCCTGCCGTGCGCCCAAACAGTGGTTTACCCCCACATATGAGGTATCGGCGTACTCGGGAGCAATTGCCCAACTAATTTTAGGATCCATTTTATCCTATTGCTCATGTGAAAATGAAAAAATTGAGGCGAAAAGAAATTTTTTGTGAAAACAAAAGTACTTTTTCATTTTTACAGATCAATTTGTGAAGCACCTGAGGGTTTAAAGTGCTCACTAGGCATCTAGATAAGTTCCTTGGGGGGTCCAGTTTCCAAAATGGGGTCACTTGTGGGGGAGCTCCAATGTTTAGGCACACAGGGTCTCTCCAAACGCGACATGGTGTCCGCTAACGATGGAGATAATTTTTCATTCAAAAAGTCAAATGGTGCTCCTTCCCTTCCGAGCCTTACCATGTGCCCAAACAGTGGTTTACCCCCACATGTGAGGTATCGGTGTACTCAGGAGAAATTGCCCAACAAATTTTAGGATCCATTTTATCCTGTTGCCCATGTGAAAATGAAAAAATTGAGGCTAAAAGAATTTTTTTGTGAAAAAAAAGTACTTTTTCATTTTTACGGATCAATTTGTGAAGCACGTGGGGGTTTAAAGTGCTCACTATGCATCTAGATAAGTTCCTTGGGGCGCCTAGTTTCCAAAATGGGGTCACTTGTGGGGGAGCTCCAATTTTTAGGCACACGGGGGCTCTCCAAATGTGACATGGTGTCCGCTAATGAGTGCAGCCAATTTTTCATTCAAAAAGTCAAATGGCGCTCCTTCCCTTCCAAGCCCTGCCGTGCGCCCAAACAGTGGTTTACCCCCACATATGAGGTATCAGCGTACTCAGGACAAATTGGACAACAACTTTCGTGGTTCAGTTTCTCCTTTTACCATTGGGAAAATAAAAAAATTGTTGCTGAAAAATCATTTTTGTGACTAAAAAGTTAAATGTTCATTTTTTCCTTCCATGTTGCTTCTGCTGCTGTGAAGCACCTGAAGGGTTAATAAACTTCTTGAATGTGGTTTTGTGCACCTTGAGGGGTGCAGTTTTTAGAATGGTGTCACCTTTGGGTATTTTCAGCCATATAGACCCCTCAATCTGACTTCAAATGTGAGGTGGTCCCTAAAAAAATGGTTTTGTAAATTTCGTTGTAAAAATGAGAAATCGCTGGTCAAATTTTAACCCTTTAACTTCCTAGCAAAAAAAAATTTTGTTTCCAAAATTGTGCTGATGTAAAGTATACATGTGGGAAGTGTTATTTATTAACTATTTTGTGTCACATAACTCTCTGGTTTAACAGAATAAAAATTCAAAATGTGAAAATTGCGAAATTTTCGAAATTTTCGCCAAATTTCCGTTTTTATCACAAATAAACACAGAATTTATTGACCTAAATTTACCACTAACATGAAGCCCAATATGTCATGAAAAAACAATCTCAGAACCGCTAGGATCCATTGAAGCGTTCCTGAGTTATTACCTCATAAAGGGACACTGGTCAGAATTGCAAAAAACGGCCAGGTCTTTAAGGTCAAAATAGGCTGGGTCATGAAGGGGTTAAGAGCGACCGGACCCGGTACCGAGTACCCTGCTGCCTTGGTAGGGTGCTCAATATGACTGTCTGGAGATTTAGTTTTCATCGCAGCAGCTGAATTATTTACAGCTACTAGCGAGCCTGAGCACATGTGGGGGTTGCCTGGTTGCTAGGGAATCCCCACATGTAATCAGACTGGCTAATAGCTGTAGATCATTCAGCTGCCGCAATGAAAACTAAATCTCCGAGCAGTCATAAATACTCGGAGTTCACTTGAGCAACGAGTATACTCGCTCATCACTAGTCCTGACAAGATACAGTGACTTGAAAAAATATTCATAACTAGTGTTGAGCGATACCGTCCGATACTTGAAAGCATCGGTATCGGATAGTATCGGCCGATACCCGAAAAATATCGGATATCGCCGATACCGATATCCGATACCAATACAAGTCAATGGGACATCAAGTATCGGAAGGTATTCTCATGGTTCCCAGGGTCTGAAGGAGAGGAAACTCTCCTTCAGGCCCTGGGATCCATAGGGATGTGTAAAATAAAGAATTAAAATAAAAAATATTGATATATTTACCTCTCCGGCGGCCCCTGAACTCAGAGCGGGTAACCGGCAGGCTTCTTTGTTCAAAATCAGCGCTTTTAGGACCTGAGAATCACGTCCCGGCTTCTGATTGGTCGCGGGCCGCCCATGTGACCGCCACGCGACCAATCACAAGCCGTGACGTCATTCGCAGGTCCTTAACGCGCTCATTTTTTAAAAATGAGCGCGTTAATGACTTTCAAAGACGTAGCGGCTTGTGATTGGTCGCGTGGCCGCGACCAATCACAAGCCGCTACGTCTTTGAAAGCCATTAACGCGCTCATTTTTAAAAATGAGCGCGTTAATAGCTTGCGGTGACGTCGCGGCTTGTGATTGGTCGCGGCCACGCGACCAATCACAAGCCGCTACGTCTTTGAAAGTCATTAACGCGCTCATTTTTAAAAATGAGCGCGTTAATAGCTTGCGGTGACGTCGCGGCTTGTGATTGGTCGCGGCCACGCGACCAATCACAAGCCGCTACGTCTTTGAAAGTCATTAACGCGCTCATTTTTAAAAATGAGCGCGTTAATAGCTTGCGGTGACGTCGCGGCTTGTGATTGGTCGCGTGGCGGTCACATGGGCGGCCCGCGACCAATCAGAAGCCGGGACGTGATTCTCAGGTCCTAAAAGCGCTGATTTTGAACAACGAAGCCTGCCGGTTACCCGCGCTGAGTGCAGGGGCCGCCGGAGAGGTAAATATATCAATATTTTTTATTTTAATTCTTTATTTTACACATCTCTATGTATCCGATACCGATACCCGATACCACAAAAGTATCGGATCTCGGTATTGGAATTCCGATACCGCAAGTATCGGCCGATACCCGATACTTGCGGTATCGGAATGCTCAACACTATTCATAACCCTTGAACTTTTCCACATTTTTTCACGTTGCACCAACATACATAAATGTATTTTACGTTGAATGAATTCCTAGAGGAAATATGAATACCAAAACCCATGATCACAGATTTCCATGCACATTTTCCAATAGAAAACGTTCTTACAGTTTTTTGTTCTGAAACATTGTCTGTGGCTGAATGGTTTAGCATGTGGTTTTTATTTTTTACTTTAACTTTTTCTTCCATCACACCATAACTGGTTTCACACATTGTTATAACCTTATTATAGTGCTTTCGTCACTGGATTAAACTCCTCCTAAATATCTGAAAGCATTGTGAATACAGATATTCTATAAAGTTGTTTATATATCTTTCTATTTTACCTGTAAACTTTCCACCGCTGAATGTCATTGGAAATCCTGACGCCCCTCCTGCAAAGTCACTCATCATTACAGCAACGTCCATGGGGAGTTTATTCCCATTGGGCCTAGTGCAGTCTACTGTATTAAGTATTTTATGGCCTGCAAGTTAAAAAGTTATTTATTATTAACATCAAACACAGCAGTAACGCTGAAAATTCATCTTTTTTTGTTTGCAGGATATTTGTTCATTTACTATTAGAACAATAGGGTTAAAATGAGAGCAGCTCTAATATCGATTGTCTGAGTCATTAGCAGGGCAATCAATGATGGATTTGGTTTAGGGTGTAAACTATTGGACCTTGTTAGAAAAGTGTCAAAAATATTCACAAAATGGTCACCCTTGGGGAACTTCCTGCCTATTTCAGACTTATATAAGTCAAACCTGCGTTTTGGCCAAGTGTTTCTAAATGATCAGTAGTAATTCTTTACCTTTGTAGTCCACTATGATGCAGGTGTCCATTTCAGGGTGAACTCCGTCCATCAGAATCATAAATCGAAGATGTTCATTGACCTGAAGCAAATAAAAATAAGAGTACTGTAGATCTGAAAGTGTCATATGTTTTTCCTCAAGGGCCTATCTAGTAACCTTTTAAAAATGAATCTGTCAGCAGATGTATGCTATGTAATTTGAGAGCAGCACGATGTAGGGGCTAAGAGCCTGACTCCAGGGATGTGTCAATTATTAGGCTATGTATTGCTGTTTCAATAAAATCGGTGTTTTATCAGCAGGAGATTATCATTACATGATTAAGTGTTGCATATCTCCAAATCAACTGTTCTGTGTAATCCCACCCCCCTGCTGCTGATTTCTGTCAATGCACAATGTACACAGAAAACTGCCAATCAGTGGTGTGGGCGACATTATACAGGGCTCAGTATTTGAGCACTACAAGATCTGCAAGAAAAAAAGACCAGCAAACAACACATAGCTGGAATCATGGTCTTAGCCCCTACATCTTGCTGCTCTCAGATTACATAGCAACAACGTGCAACAGATTCCCCTTACGGTCCACATTCTTTATTATAATACTGCCTGATACTGCATAAGTAATAAGATTAAGTAAAGGAATATAAACGTGGACATGCTGATTTCTGGCCAATATACTATATATCAGACACATTTTATGTAAGAAAAGTTTATGAACAGTTTATGTATGTACTAAAATCTATTGTGACTATAACTGTGAACCCAGACTGACACTGACAATTATTATGTAAAAGAAATGATCTGGCCGACCTGTTGCCATACTCCAAAGGGAACAACATTGACGTTTGTTAGAGCAATGCCACTCTTGTCGAGATACCAAAAGACTGGACGTTCGGTTTTCCCGACAAATATTGGAACATCTGGTCTTCTTTCAGAAAGTTTCTTAAGTGTTGGGTAACTGGCAACAGAAAAGGCGGATAGTGAGTAAATCTAAATTGATATAATAAAACCTACATGAATAAGATCTGCCCTCAAGCCATACTTTTAGGACTTTGCAATGGGTCAAAAACATCTGAGCATTCTGCTAATGGAAATATTAACCTTTTACTTAACTTTTACTTAACATTAAATTGGTGGGAACTATGTACAATAGATAGTGGGTGCATAAGTTCACAAACGTATAAAATATGGAGCACCTCCTCTCTACTTCTTCCAAGTTCACTTGTTTCTGCCTCACGTTCCTCAGTTTTCACCACAACCCAGCTCAGTGCTACAGTCCAGTAAGTGAGAGTCCTATACTAAAACCGGCGTTCCGCCTGTTTTTCCATTAGGGAAATAAGCTTGAGACTATGGCCTTTGCCCGGTCTTTCTGCTGACTGACACCATGGGAGTCCCACCCTGGGCACTCTCTTCATTTCACGCTCCCTGTTCTGTACTGGCACGTTACCTTTCTGAGTTGTAAATTTGGGGCTGTACTGCTAGGCGAGCTGTCCCAGGATCCGTCTCCAGTAAATCTCTCTGTTCTTCAATCACTTTCCTTCCTCTACTCCGCATCTCGTAATTCACTGTCTCGGCTACACTCACATTGAGGACACCCATGTAATGTGGCTCTGGTCACTATTCAGACCATAGGTCTGCTTCTGATGCACGCTGGGCCCCAGCTGACTTCCCGACAGGAAACTGTTTGTCCCTGCACCTTAGCCCTTCCCACTCTGGGCTTGTCCCAATCATTAACCCTAACTCTCCCTACTGTCGGTCAAACTTCAAAACTATGACAAATAATACATGCCACAATGCACATTACATATCATAACAATACACGTGTCATCAAGGGGGAATGTGGGCAGTATGTCCATCTCCTTACACAACCAGGTATAGAAAATGACAGTCAAGTCTTGGTTGGTATTAGACTATTATTACCAGGCTTTAGAAAATTCATTATCTGAATTGGATGCTACCACTTTGCATCATCGAGCACTGAGCCCACAAATTACCACTAGGTTAAATGAGAAGTGTACAGGGATCAAAGTCTGGGTATAGCACACATCATTGGTTATAACTATGTAATAAAGTTAATATTTTAATATTAATTATAATGGTGCAATTTATTTCCGAAGAAAATATTTGTACACACCCTTTTACTGCTCTTTTCTTACTACATAGCAGATAGAAAAGACTGTAATAAATGTGAATATCATAATGGTATAATTTTCAAATTGTGCAAATTTCATGAGAACCATTCAGATCTGAACATAGATACATACCTTAGATGATCAGAGTGCATGTGACTTATGTAAATTAGATCAGCCCGGCACAATCTCTCCAACCAGTCGGAAGGAGGCTCATGAAGTAACCACCATCCACGAGCAAAGGCTGGACCAGTCAGCCAGGGATCAAAGACCATATACGTTTCTCCAAGTTTCAACTCCATGCAGGCGTGTGTTAGATAGGTAATCTATGAGGACAGATTATTGGTCACTATTTTACAGGAGTAGACAATGAATGGTATTTCTCAAAGAGAAGGTCTCCTGGAGAATTTTTACTGTATTTATTGGTGTGAAACTGCTATTCAGATTGTTTTTGATTTTCTCTAGGTGCCTATGTTCTTTTGTTATGGCTAATTTTGTCAGAACCCAATCAACATACAAATAGGTAGCACTGAATAAACAATAACTAAGTATTCGATTTATGTGAAAAAAAAGATCATTCTCAGCACTTCTTCAATTACATATGTCCTTACTTATCAATTACGAAGTGTCAATACATGTGAGCAAAGTACATTGAGAGCTCAATTACACTGCTGGCTATTAAATGACCGCTGATTGGAGGTCGTTTACTTGTCTGACTGCAATTATATGAACATGGAATGATCATTAATACAATTTTTTTTTGAGCATAGAATACCAAGTTATTGGTTTATACGGGGTGAGGTGCTGTCAATAATATGATTTGTATGCTTGTTTAAAAATCCTTGCACCCTAGCATTTTCGATAGGTGGTTACCAGCCTATGAACGCTAGTTTCCAAACTGTAAGTGGCCTATAAGGAGAGATGTATTACAAAGTTTCTTGTATTAGCTGGTTATATTGCTTCATGCAACGTTTGATGAAACACTTTTTCATTATTTGAGATTGACATTTTGGGGCTTTCAGAACCAATTCATAGTTTACCATTGAGCTATGATCTGTTGTAACTTATAGTGGAAATTTCTATTAGATCATGCATGTATAAGATTTCAGTTTGTATAGCATAGACAGACCAAGATATCTCAAAATTACTTAAGGTACCTACACACTAAGCGAGGTCGCTAGCGAGATCGCTGCTGAGTCACAAGTTTTGTGACGCAACAGCGACCTCAGTAGCGATCTCGCTATGTGTGACACGTAGCAGCGACCAGGCCCCTGCTGTGAGATCGCTGGTCGTGTCGGAATGGCCTGGACCTTTTTTTGATCGTTGAGGTCCCGCTGGGTAGCACACATCGCTGTGTTTGACACCTTACCAACGACCTCGTTGACGACTCAGACACCGACACATAGGCGTGCATTTGCGTTGCCTTTTCCGCACCCCTCCGCTCCGATTGGTGGTCGCTACTAAATATAGAAGCACAATCATGTTCACAGATGCTTAATAAGTCATAGATTCCCCAGTTATATACCACATTTAAAAAAAAAATAATGCAGGGATATGTTTGATCCATAATTAGATCGTGGTCATAGAAAAAGTATTAGTACAGATGGGATGGGCAACAAACCGATAAGTACTATCTGTACTAATACTTTTTCTATGACCACGATCTAATTATGGATAAAACATATCCCTGCATTATTTTTTTTTAAATGTGGTATATAACTGGGGAATCTATGACTTATTAAGCATCTGTGAACATGATTGTGCTTCTATATTTGTGGGTATACTGTGACTGATGTTATCTGGTAACCGGATTATTTAATTTACCAGAAACAGTGTATTTTTTGCCTCCTGGCAAGAGGTATTGGATGTATTATTGATATATGATATGGCACAATTAGCAAACTTATTGTTATAAGATTATTCTATATCTCTGCTCACAGCTGCACCTTAGTTATAAGGTATCAGGATTCATCTAAATAGGAATCCTGAAAAAAAGAAAAAACTGGTATATGAAAATATTGGTATATACCTATGCAGGTGTTATTTAAGCACTATTAAAACACATTAGCACTTTAATTATACTGGTGTTGGTGGTGGTATTTCTTTGTTAGTCATCCTTGGAGTCTTAAGGGAGAGCCGTCGTCGAGTGGGGGCACCATGTCGAACTTAGGGTGCCAACCTCCGTGGTGAGGTAGGGAGAGCGCACCCCCTCACTTGTTATGCCTCTATCCTTTTTAGAGTTAAGTTTATATTGTTAAGATTAACCTGTCTCCTGACCCTTAATTAGGTCATTTTTTACCTAATAAAATAAAAGTTATACTTTAGGGGCATTTTTTTTGCTCTTTATGGTCGATAACAATATTTTTATGCTCCGTTTCTATTGTTTTTGGTTTATTAATATAGCTCTTACATAACATACAAGTGTGTTTTGGATCACTGTCCTTGTGCAACACCAAAGATGATTTAACTAAGTGCATTGCAAACCTCTTGCAACGACATCATGGTGCAGAATTCTGTGGTAGCCATAATTAGTAAATATGCATTGACTTTGGAAAAAATCACTAAAGGTACCGTCACACTCAGCGACGCTGCAGCGATATAGACAACGAGCCGATCGCTGCAGCGTCGCTGTTTAGGTCGCTGTTGAGACGTCAAACACAGCAGCTCCAGAACGATGCAGTGACGTAACGGCGACTCACTTATCGTTGTAGCTGGCTGTTAGCTCCATGCAAAACATTGCTGGCATCGTTGCTTTTGCTGTCAAACACGACGATACACGCCGACCTGACGACCAAATAAAGTTCTGGACTCCTAGCTCTGACCAGTGATATCACAGCGGGATCCAGATCGCTGCTGCGTGTCAAACACAACGAGATCGCTATCCAGGACGCTGCAACGTCACGGATCGTTGTCATTCTCGTTATAAAGTTGCTGAGTGTGAAGGTACCTTTACAGTATCACCAGCAAAGCACCCCTACACCATAACACTTCACCCTCCATGCTTCACTGTGGGCACCACAATTGTAGAAACGATCCAATCACCTTTTGTGCTTATCATAAAAATATGGTGGTACCAAAAATCTAAATTTTTGACTCATTAGACCACCATAGAGATTTACACTGATTCAGTGTCCATTCCTTGTGTTGCTTGGCCTAAACATGTCTCTTCTTGTTTCTAGTCCTAAGAAGTGGCTTATTTTTAGCAATTGGATCATAAGGGCCAACGTCTCAGCATCAGAAATAATTCTTCGTATTCCTTTCCCTTGGAACTTCTTATGAGCATCATTTTCATCATAGCAATTGATGTTTCAATGTTCTAGTAATTTTCCTGATTGACTTCATGTGTTAATTTAATGAGTGGTTCTTTCCGTATTCTGGCTTGGAACAATAATGGAATAGATCTCAGAACTATATGCAACTATATACCATCACTGACTCTGTATAACACACCTTATAGTTGCAAACACATTCTCAAAGCTAATGATTATGTAAGGAGATGGACATATTGCCCTGCTCCCCCTTGAAGACTTTGCCGCTGTATAAAATGTGATGTGTAATCTGAGTAATGAGTAATGTCTTGTGTACATCTTATGTCATGTGAACTGTAAGAGGTTTGCCTATGTAATGTGCTAACGTAAGGTCAGTCTGCCCCGTGTATCATATAAGTACTTCACCTAGCTTTTCCACACTGAACTTTCCTACCTTTCCAACTGACCCCTGCAATACCCCCAATGTTATTTATGACTTTGTTTACTCTGCCTTGATAATATGCATATGGCTCACTCTTAATTACCCGACCAAGATGAGCAAAGACCACTCCCCACTTCTTCACACCTGAATGCACTTTGTTGCACATATATTGCATAGAATAAAGGTACCGTCACACATAACGATTTATTTAACGATATTGTTGCTTTTTGTGACGTAGCAACGATATTGTTAACGAAATCGTTATGTGTGACAGCGACCAACGATCAGGCCCCTGCATCTCGGCTTTGGGAAAATGGCCGCCGCGATCTCTTCTGCGCACGCGCGGCATCCCGCGGCCATTTTCCTGAAGCCCCGTGCAGCAGAGCACTACATCTGCGCACGCGCGGCCCCAGGAAGATGGCCGCCCGCACCGATGAAAGGAATGACAGCGCAGATCGCGCGCTGTGTCTTCATGTGGGCACAGGGAATCCGGACCTTGGACATGCGCACACCACTACGCCACCAACGGAAACCTGGGGAAGAAAAGAACGCTGTGAACACGCCCACCTGACCAGACCAGCCTGATTGACAGGCGAAAACGCCGACTTTGGTAATGTATTTCTCGGCATACATGGGGAATCAGGGTACACTACATACACTATAGTAACGCACAGCGCAGGCCCTATTTAACAGTATTTATATCTCAATCTCAAAAAACGGGGTGACAGGTTCCCTTTAATTGTAGTCCTGTATAGGTCTGGAATAAGCCACCTAAAGATCTGGAATAAGTCATAGGAGCCATCAAATAACATCGTATGGCAAAACAAAAAAAGGGCAAAAATTTGCAATCCCTTAAAGGGAAAGGGGTACAAGAAACAATATCAGGATTAATTTGACTGGCTATACACCCTAACAAGTATCTATGACACTGTCAATTGGAGCAAATTCCCCTATATTTAAACATATCCAGTCACATTGATCCTGATATTGTTTCTTGTACCTCTTTTCCTTTAAGGGATTGCAATTTTTTGCCGTTTTTTTGCCTTGCTATGCAATGTTCTTCTACAGCGACTATATGAATAAGCCCCTGTGAGGGTCAAAATGTTATGTCGCCTCGCCATTTTCTCTATCCATGCACCTGAATTGTGTTATTGCTGCATCTGTATCTGTATAATAAAATTCTCGCAAGCATCTATTAAGAGTGTGCAGTGATGGTTTTTAGGCAGTACATTCAGCTCTGAAAACAGATGCAAACAACTCTTGTAAAATTTCACATTTTTTAAAAAGTTAAATTGGTTATTGTATTTGGGGAGATTTTATTTTTCTTGAATGATTTTGAGCTAAAACTCATTTTTTCAATATAAACTCTTTGTTTCCTTGCACATTCAAATTTAAAGGGGTGGTACGAAATACAAATTAATTTTCATACTAAATGCCTATCTATTTAACGCCATAATTTAAACTATTTTCTAATACAGAAATCTATTATTGACCAAAATATTGTTGGCACTCCCAAACATTAAAGTAAATCTACAAGTAAAGGAAGCTATTGCCACTACAAATTTAAACAAATCTTGTATTAACATTGTAGTGCAGCGGTGTCCTCACTGTGCAGTAAGAAGGCATTGACCCGGCAAAAGTTCAAAATAAAGTCTCGTTTAATGTACAGCGTACTCACAAACAGAAAGTAAAACGGATCCTCCGGATTGCAACTGGGAAAACAAAGAAAGTCCGTAACCGGTTGCCGAGGACTAAGGCACTGCAATGTACGCTGAGGGTGCCAGGCTTTTTGGCTCCGCCTGGCCCTGTGTTGCCTCACAGAAGTAGTGCTCTGCAGAGCTGTCTGCTCTGCCTGCTTGCAATACCAAAACTGACGCACCCAAACCCTTTACTGCAGGGCCTTTAACTTTAATCTGTAACCATGGGCCACATGGAAAACCCAAAAATAAAAGCTCATGACAGGTTTTCCTAAACCTGCCTTGGACAAATACCTTGCCCAAAGCCAACACTCACTTTTATTCTGCATTGCAATCACAACTATGCTTGTGAGGGCAATGCACTCCCACAGCCTCCATATGCTTCTTTGCACATCCTGGGGGGACACATAGTGACCCTCGCATATAACACCAGTCACTGCCTCACATACCTCCTGTGTTCAAACTTGTGGGGTTGAACATTTGTCACCATACAGGGGGCCTGTGACAGGGCATCTGCATTTCCCTGCGACTTCCTGGCTCAATGTTCCACTGAAAACTGAAGTTTAGTAGGGACAGGAACCATCTGGTGACCTGAGAATTCCAATCCCTTGCGTTTTTCATCCAGACGAGGGGTGAATGGTCTGGTACTAAACACAAAACTGACACCCGAGCAAATATTAGTGTAGGGACTCCATGGCCCACTTAATCACCAAGCACTCCTTCTCCACTATGCTATAATTTTCCCCGCCGGAGTCAGTTTGCTGCTCAAGTAGGTGACTGGATGCTAATCCCCGTTCACTTCCTGCAACAGCACGCTTCCCAGACCTACCTCTGAGGCATCTGTGTGCGCAATAAATGTTTCCTTGAATTTGGGGCTGATGAGCACCGGCTGTCCACACAACACCGACTGGAATGCTTCCTCCGCTTGAGGATTCCACCGGACCATAACTGACTTTTTACCTTTTTATAGGTCCATCAGGGGTGCTGATTTCCCTGCAAAATTGGGTATAACTGATGGTAGTATCCAATGATGCCGAGGAATGCCCTCACCTGTTTGATACTCAGCCAGTACCGGGCTTCAGTGAGTCCTATTGCACATTTCTTTGGGTTTGCTGTTAACCCCGCGATTCTGAAGGACTCCAACACTGCTTGTACCTGGCGCAGGTGGATATCCAAGTTGGTACTAAAGATGAATAGGTCATCTAAATAGGCCGACGCGTATTTCCGATGAGGCTCTAACACATTGTCCATCAGCCTCTGGAATGTGGCCGGAGCCCCATGTAACCCAAAAGGCAAGACATCATACTAATAGAGACCCTCTGGTGTGATAAAAGCGTTTTTTTCTTTTGCCAATGCCGTTAGCAGGACCTGCCAGTAACCTTTGGTGCGATTGAGCGTGGTGAAATACTGGGCCTCCTCCAGTCTGTCAATTAGCTCGTCCACCCGGGGAATTGGATAGAGGTCAAACTTAGATACCTCATTCAATTTCCTAAAGTCATTACTAAAATGTAAAGACCCATCTGGCTCTGGAATCAGCACAATGAGGCTAGCCCACTCACTCTGGAATTCTTCAATGACTCCTAACTGGAGCATTTGTTTCACTTCAGCTATGATGGCTTGCCTCCAGGCTTCTGGCACCCGGTACAGTTTCATCCATACCCTTACCCGGGCTCCGTGACTATGTCATGCTGGATCACCAAGGTCTGCCCTGGCAGCTCTGAGAATACATCCGTATTCTGTTGTACCAGAGCCCCAGCCTCCCATCGCTACTGTTTGGTGAGCGCTTCATAAATTTTATTAATTTTAACCTGACCCCTGGCCGTGTCCTTTGCCGGTGCCAGTGGGTTCCCCGGTGGTATGACCGGAGTCGTCTCCATGACCAAACATTCCTGGTCCTTCCAGGCTTTTAGCAGGTTTACATGGTGCAGTTGCTCAGGTTTCCTTTTTCCGGGTTGGTACACTATAATTCACTTCCCCCACCTTCCCCCGTATCTCATAAGGCACTTGCTACTTCGCCATGAGCTTATTCTCTGGGGTGGGCACTAGTACCAACACCTGGTCCCCTTCTTTAAAGGTCCTGACCGTGGCTCTTTTATTGTATGTGCGTCTCTGTGCAGCCTGGGCATCCATTAGATGCTCTTTTACTATGGTCTGTACTGCCGCATTCCGGTCCTGCATGCTTGCCATGTGCTCAATTACGCTTTGATGCAGAGTGGGCTCCTGTTCCCATGCTTCCTTAGCTACATTGAGCAGTCCCCTCAGATGACTGCCATGCAACAGTTCAAGTGGAGAAAAACCTGTGGACGCCTGTGGTACCTCATGGATAGCGAAAATCAGATAGGGCAATAACATGTCCCAAACCCTTTCATCCTTGGTGACCACCTTTTTGAGCATGGTTTTCAGGGTCTTATTGAACCTTTTTACTAATCCGTCGGTTTGTGATTGATATACTGATGTGCGTAGCTGTTTGATGCGGAGAAGATTGCATAGCTCCTTGGTCACCTTGGACATAAAAGGAGTCCATTGATCCGTAAGGATCTCCTTTGGTAGCCCAAGGTGACAAAACATGGAAAATAGCTCACGGGTTATTAGTTTTGCTGACGTGTGGCGGAGAGGTAACGCCTCTGGGTATTGGGTGGCATAGTCCACTCTGACCAAAATATGTTGATGGCCATGGGCAGACTTCTCGATAGGTCCTATCATGTCCATTGCTATCCGCTCAAAGGGTACCTCTATGATGGGCAGAGGTACCAATGGACTTCGGTAGTTCCCAGTGGGTGAGGTTATTTGGCACTCTGGACATGGGTCACAATACCTCTGGACCCCAGGCCAAAAAAAGCTGCAATATGCGCTCCTGCATCTATTTGGCCCCTGAGTGCCCTCCCAGTATGTGGGTGTGAGCCATGTCTAGCACCACCCGATGGTAGGATTGGGGCACCAGCAGCTGTTCAACCACCTCATCTCGGATTTTATCCAGCCGGTATAGCAACTCCTGGTGCATAACCAAGCAGGGAAAAACTGTCTCAGCACCCGGTTGCTGAGTCACTCCATTAATCTCTACCACCCGTTCTCGGGCTCGGGCCAGGGTGGGATCCTGGGGCTGAGCTGTCCCAAATTTACCAGTGGACACTTCCAGCTCGGGGATCGGTGGGGTCTCCTCGACCTCTCCTGCCAATACCTCTAGGGGAAACCTATCAGGGATACCTTCTGTCCTTAGGTTGGCGACCCCTAGGACAGGTATCCCTGACTCGGGATCTTCGGGTTCCACTCCCAGAATAGCATTTATGTTGGGAGGTTTAACCCTGATCTTCCACAGGGACCAGAATAGGGGCAAGTCTCTTCCCACCACAGTCCCATATGGAAGGGTTTCCACCACTCCCACCATAAGTTTGATTTCTCCACACAGTGTGGAAAAAGTAACCTTGGCGGTCGTGTACTCTCGGAGTTCACCATAGATACATATTTCACCCATGTTACATCCACTGGGGTTGTCCCCGGCAACAAGAGACCCATAGACCAGAGTCACTAAGCTCACGAAGTCCAAGAGAACCTCCGTCTGGTACCTGTTGACGAGTACCTGGCACAGTTGGGGCTCGCTGCCAACGTTGCCTGTAGTTGCGGCGCAGATGGGATGGGTCTACATAGACACTCGGCAAATATACCTGCAGTCCATGGGCTCAGTTGTTAGGGCAGCCACATGTCCAGGCCCTTAGCACCGTCAACACTTAATATCTGCAACACAGGGGACCTTGAGGCTGATTTAGGGGACACGGGTCTGATGTCACTTTCCTTTTGGGATACCCCCTCAGTATAGGCTTGGTCCGGATTGGCCTCAGTGGAGGTTCGTGGACTTTTCCCAGGCTCTTGAGCTGGCGGGACCTTACGTAACAGCCGGAGTGGAGCAGTGTCCCCTATAATGTCCTGGGTGGCTGTATACCGCTCATCCATCTTGGACAAATAGCTTGCCCAAAGCCAATACTCACTTTTATTCTGCATTGCAATCACAGCTATGCCTGTGACTGCAATGCACTCCCACGGCCTCCATATGCATTTTTCCACATCCTGGGAGACACATAGCGACCCTCGCATATAACACTGGTCACTGCCTCACAACACATAAATAAACATATCACAATAAGTAAAGTGGAATTAATGAAGAGAATGCTACCCTGCCCAAAGTAGGATTTGACACTATAATATAGAGGAATAGTTAATAAATACATTGCTGCAAATTATTTCAAATAAATCCACTTGGTTAGCACAGATTTAAAACAGGGGGAGTAGCAAAATATGTTTCTGATCGAAGTGATATAGCGCCCACAGAGGTAAAAGTTATATACTGTATATATTCAGGTCCTAAACCTTTCATATAAACCTATGTAAAGTGCATAGTGCATACAGTACAGTGATAAAATATTGGTATTAAACACGAGTGCATAACCAAAATGTGTACATTACGGGTAGTGTTCAAAATCTCAAGGCAAATACATGATTGGCTCTGCACTGCATTGTCAAGTTGTATATTCCTTCCTTTATATATGCCTACTGTGCTACATTTTAATCAGCATATTATTTCAGTATGTTATCAATGTGTTTGTCCTGCTGAAATTCTGTCCTATATTGTGTTAGGTATTCTTTATTTTGTGATATTACCTTATTGAAGTCAAGTGGATATATTTTACTTCTTAACTACTTACATTTGGAGGCATTAAATATTGTGCCTATTACATTTTTGCATATATACCCGTGTCACACACTTTTGTGCAGCATTGATTGTACTATAAGCATTGAGCACCTTTATATCTTTCATACATGCAATTAATCCACATGATAGGTCATACTAATTTTTGAACTTCTACTAGCATTATTATATTATGATTTGAATCAATTAGGACATTTTCAATCAAGTATTTGCCTTGAGATTTTCAACACTGCCTATAATGTGTAATTTGATACCAATATTAAAACACTGTACTGTATGCACTAGGCACTTTATTATTATTATTATTATTATTTATTTATATAGCACCATTAATTCCATGGTGCTGTACATGAGAAAGGGGTTACATACAGGGTTATAGATATCGTTTACAGTAAACAGGTTTACAGTGACAGACTGGTACAGAGGGGAGAGAACCCTGTCCTTGCGAACTTACGTAAGTTTATATTGAAGGTGTAGAACCTGAATACATATGTAAATTTACCTCAGTTCGGGCTATATTATTTTGTTGTAAAAATATTTTTTGTTGCTCCCCTGTTTTGAATCTGTGCTAACCAAGTGGATTTATGTGAAATAATTTGCAGCAATGTATTGATTAACTATTCCTCTGCATTATGGCGTAAAATTCTTATTTGGGTAATTGTGCTGGAAACGATATCTGGCATAACCTGGGAGAGTAGCATTCTATTAGTTAATTCCCCTTTTTAACTAAAAAGATTTGTTTAAATTTGAAGTGGCATTAGTTTCCTTTTCTTGTAGGTTTACTTTAATTT
Organism: Ranitomeya imitator; assembly: GCF_032444005.1. Lineage (NCBI taxonomy): Eukaryota > Metazoa > Chordata > Amphibia > Anura > Dendrobatidae > Ranitomeya > Ranitomeya imitator. The sequence goes on from NC_091287.1 coordinate 339,799,998, forward strand.
TCTAATATACTTTGATTAAAAATTCCCTATCCTTTCCTCACTAAGTATCTAAATTCTTTTCTTTTTTTTTTTTGCCTTGCGCGTCGGGTATTCTGACAATGCGTTCTGTTGCCTGGCTCATTACTGCTGACCTGAGCCAGTGACCCAGTGCGCTGTCATTGTGCACATCACGCAGGGACTAGCCCAGCCCCTGAAAGGAAGGTCATGCATCATTTCAGGGATGGGGCAGTAGCTGTGGCAGTGACTACAGCCTCTGTCTCCTGATGAAGCTTCGTTTGAGTATCCCAGCATGCAACCAAAGCATCAACAAAAAGGACGTAGCTAAAAAAATAGAAAAGCAGTTAGATAGTGTAGTTAGAGAATTTTTAATTCAAGTATGCTAGAAAATAGTTTAGATTATGGCATTAAAGTTAAGATTAGGGATATAGGATGAAATTATTTTGTAGTTCGGACTGCCCTTTTAATGCAATCTGTGGTCATAAATTATTTTGTAAATTGGGTTTCATTAGAAATGTTGCACTATTTTGCTTTCATTAAATGGATCCTCCAGCGATGAAGCAGGGTAAGTATAAAACCTAACATTTATTAGCATATGTTAAAATCGTAAATGATCACGGAAACCTCAACGCATTTCAGAGAGGAGTCTTACTCATGAGACCATGAGTAAGGCTCCATGCCGAAACGTATTGGTTTAGTGTGCTGCATAAGGTTAACGTGATCATTTACAATTTTAACATGTGCTAAGTTTTACACATACCCTGCTTCATTGCTGGTGAGCTGACTCTTCCTCCCCCTCTTTTACAGGCTATTTGTGCAGGAAAACGTTCAACTTTAATGCAGCCTGTGGCCAAAAATCAGCCTATAGAAGATGAGAAAAGACAGTTAAAAGAGTTGCACACTTTCCTGTTAGACTCAGAATGAGCTATCTAATGGATTTTCAGGTAAAGAGGTCGGCCACTTGCTCTTGTTAGTGTAGCTTTTCTCATACCAACCAGCACTTCTGTCTAAGCAATGGCTGCTAATGGAGGAGAACATGGCCAGACCTGGTCATCAGTCTCCTCAGATAGAAAATTATAGTATTTTCTTACTGGAGACGGCTGATGGACAGGTCTGGGCACTTGATCCTCTACCAGCAACCATTGTATAGACATGAGTGTTGGACAGTTTGTGAGAAAGTGGCCAATCTTTAGCAGAGCATCCATCAGGGATCTCATTCCAATAGTCCAATGTTTTTTTTAAACTCTGTCTTATCTATCTACACTGAGCTCCATTCAGCGGACTTATTTCTACAGATCACATTAATATTCGAAGAAAGGAAGAGCCTGTGGAACCAAAATGGTACAAAATTTGTAATGAACCCAATTACAAAAATGATTTTTTTTTTTAGCCCAAACTACGGTACATGTATTTAAGTAAAAGAAATGGCTCAAAAGTTGGCAAACTTAAAACACACTGGGATCTGCAGAACACGTTATGTCTGTCTGAACTTGAAAAACAAGTTTTCCTGTACTGTACCATGATACTGTACCTGAAGTTCCCCAATTTCTAAATCAATTTTAGTTTTTGGGTCAGCATCCCAGGGATTTGGTGGATATAATTCAACAAGTGAAATGCCATCTTCTTCATCTTTTTCAATGACTAAACAATAAAAGAGCAATATATATATAATTATTTACAATTTTAGATAGGCTGAGTGTGTCATTTAGCAGCAAATTCTGACTTACCAGTGTACATAAGGTCAAAAAGACCAATTCATACAACATTGTGGAGTAAAGAACTACTAGGGCGGTGTGAGAAATATCTCATAAAAATTGTCCTTGGTGTCCTCTCCAAACAGTAAATGCAGTAAGTCATACAAAAGAAAACAGTATAAAAGCATTACAAGTATGTTTGACTTTCACAATGGGCATTGGCTGCTAGTTTAGCTCTGAATAAACTTTGTGCACTTGTTCTGCCCGTATGAATGAAGTGCTGGAATTGTTCCTCCAGCTACAAATTTTTCCTTTGGGAGCTGAAAGAAGAGACGCAGGGGAACAAAGAAAAGATATGAATTTTTTTTTTATAATTGATATCAATTATATTAAAAACCTAAATATAAGTATTACACATGTGGTCAAAAATTGTTGGTACCCCTCGTTTAATGACAGAAAAACCCACAATGGTCACAGAAATAACTTGAATCTGACAAAAGTAATAATAGATTAAAAATCTATAAAAATAAACAAATGAAAGTCAGACATTGCTTTTCAACCATGCTTCCACATATTTAAAATAAATAAATAAATAAAACTCATGAAATAGGCCTGGGCAGATATGATGGCACCCCTGAAAATAATGTGTACCAAAAGGGACATTTTAAATCGTGGTGTGTCCACTAATTAGCATCACAAGTGTCTACAATCTTGGAATCAGTGAGTGGCCTGTATATAGGGCTACAGATACTCACTGTGCTGTTTGGTGACATGGGGTGTATCACACTCAACATGGACCAGAGGAAGCCAAGGAAAGAGTTGTCTCAGGAGATTAGAAAGAAAATTATAGACAAACATGATGTTCCCGTTTCTACAGTTGCACATATTATTCAGAAATACGTTGCTTTGTAGATACAGGCCTAGAAAGGAAAATGTGGTAACAACCCACAGTATTGCTGCGGTATGTCCAGGTGCTAAATTTCGACTAGTAAAACAGGTATGTAAATTATCAACTTTTATTTATATATTAATTTTTTAGTTCTCACTTTGACTAAAAGGCTGTAACGAAAAAAAAAACTGTGTTGGCAGATAGGTACACACCCAGAAAGGAAAATGTGGTAACAGCCAGCAGAACTGTTATGGGGGTTTACGATTGCAAAATTTGACACGTAAAACATGTATACAGAATAATGACATGTTCTTTTTCAAAGATTGTTTAAATACACAAACATATAGTTATAGTTATAGTTATTAAGGTTGAAGGAAGACTATAAGTCCATCTAGTTCAACCTATAGCCTAACCTAACATGCCCTAACATGCTGATCCAGAGGAAGGCAAAAAAAAACCATGTGGCAAAGAGTAAGCTCCACCTTGGGGAAAAAAATGTCTTCCCAACTCCACATACGGCAATCAGACTAGTTTCCTGGATCAACGCCCTATCAAGGAATCTAGTATATATAACCCCTAACATCATACTTTTCCAGAAATGTATCCAGTCCCCTCTTAAATTTAAGTAATGAATCACTCATTACAACATCATACGGCAGAGAGTTCCATAGTCTCACTGCTCTTACAGTAAAGAATCTGCGTCATGTGCTGCTCCCATCCTGCGCCCCCATCCTGTCATGTGCTGCTCCCATCCTGCGCCCCCATCCTGTCATGTGCTGCACCCATCCTGCGTCCCCATCCTGTCATGTGCTGCTCCCATCCTGCGCCTCCATTCTGACATGTGCTGCACCCATCCTGAGCCTCCATTCTGACATGTGCTGCTCCCATCCTGCGCCACTGTTCTTTAATTTGCTGCTCCCATCCATATGCCCAATTAACTGCTCCATAAAGGTTTATGGCCCCCATAAGATGCTCCACAGTATATGTCCCCGTACGCTGTTCCATAAAGGTTGATGGCCCCCATATGATGCTCCACAGTATATGTCCCCGTACGCTGTTCCATAAAGGTTGATGGCCCCATAAGATGCTCCATAGTATATGCCGCCGTACACTGCTCCATTATGGTTTATGGCCCCCATAAGATGCTCCATGGTATATGCCCCCGTACACTGCTCCATTATGGTTTATGGCCCCCATAAGATGCTCCATTGTATATGCTCCCATACACTGCTCCATTATGGTTTATGGCCCCATAAGATGCTCCATGGTATATGCCCCCGTACACTGCTCCATTATGGTTTATGGCCCCATAAGATGCTCTATAGTGTATGCCCCCGTACACTGCTCCATTATGGTTTATGGCCCCATAAGATGCTCCATTGTATATGCCCCCGTACACTGCTCCACTATGGTTTATGGCCCCATTAGATGCTCCATTGTATATGCCCCCGTACACTGCTCCATTATGGTTTATGGCCCCCATAAGATGCTCCATTGTATATGCCCCCGTACACTGCTCCATTATGGTTTATGGTCCCATAAGATGCTCCATTGCATATGACCCCGTACACTGCTCCATTATGGTTGATGGCCCCCATAAGACGCTCCAGTGTATATGCCCCCGTACACTGCTCCATTATGGTTTATGGCCCCATAAGATGCTCCATAGTGTATGCCCCCATACACTGCTCCATTATGGTTTATGGCCCCATAAGATGCTCCATAGTATATGCCCCCGTACACTGCTCCATTATGGTTTATGGCCCCATAAGATGCTCCATGGTATATGCCCTGTATGCTGCTGCAATATATGAAAAAAAAAAAATACCATACTCACCTATCGTCGCTGGGCGCCGAGTGCTGGGGGGCCTGAGCAGGCGGGGACACTGGCGCGCTGTGGGGGTCAGGTGCCGGTATCGCCGCTAGTTCAGGCCCCCCAGCACTTGCTATATTCACCTGGCCCCGTTCCACCGCTGCGCGCATTAAGCGCATCATCGCGCCCTCTGAACTGAACGTCACAGGCAGAGGACCGGGAAGATGGCAGCGCGCAGCAGTGGAACGGGGCCAGGTGAATATAGCTCATACTTACCCCCCTGGCGGTCCCTGCTTCTCTGTTGGAGATCACGGTGTGCGTTCAGTGTTTACGCATACCGCGATCTCCTGGGAGCGTCACTCTGTGGGGGCCAGACTGCGCCGGCGCTTGCGCTTGCGCAGTCTATAAAGGCGTTATATTATAGATATAAGATCACCCCTTAGTCTTCGTTTTTCCAAACTAAATAGCCCCAAGTGTAATAACCTATCTTGGTATTGCAGACCCCCCAGTCCTCTAATAACCTTGGTTGCTCTTCTCTGCACCCGCTCTAGTTCAGCTACGTCTTTCTTATACACCAGACGGAGACCAGAACTGTGCACAGTATTCTAAGTATCCTTATGTCCTAGACAGAATTGGACCAAAAAATGCTACATAGGTGTGGCATGCATGAGTGCAAAATTGAACTATTAAAACATGAGTGTAAAAATAATGTCCAGTTTTGTAACACACAGACTTTGTGAAGTAGACCATTTCATTTAAATATCTGGAATGTTGAGGATTTTCTTTTGAAGAAAAAAAGAAAAAAAGGAAGCCTTTACAAAAAGAAATGGAAAAAGATGTTGCTTATGATTTGTCAGTTTCACCAGCCAGGAAGCAGACTTTCTTAGACTAGCATTAGTTTCAATATTTTTCATAAGTAGGAAAATAATTAAAGAAATTGGCGTAATTAAATTTAGTCAGCTGGAAAAGGTTCCCTGCTGGAGTATATCACAGATCAATTCATATGAACACAGGCTGCAGCTCTTGCACGTCTCCTATCTCTGTCTCCTATCTCTATGTTCCCCTATCACTTGAATCTATGTATTATTATTCACAGACTACCACTCCCATTTTCTATGCTCTTCAGTGCTGCAGTAGTATACCCCACTATGTTTACAGTAGTTCTCCACTGTTTTAGGCATTTCTCTGCTTACCTCTAATGATGAGCTGTGCACACTGACCAACTATTCCTGTAAAACCTTAAAATGGATGATGCTTTCCCTGCCTCATTTTATAGTGGCTCTGATAGTCCCTCCTGATTGGCTGCCCTAAACAATGTGATATGATAGCTGAAAAAAATTATGGGACAGTCTGCGCGGTAGTGCTTGCCCTCATGTGAACCTGCTCTCTGGTTGATGCAATCTTCGGCAATGTGTGAAATATAGCCTGGAATCAGGGGCAGACATTGACAGCTTGGAGCCCCTGGGCAAGAAATGTGTATGGCCCCCCACCTTTTATGGAGACAAAGCAGCATATATTGTGTATATATATACAGTATATATGTGTATATGTATATATATATATATATATATATACTGTATAGCCACACACACATACATGTATATATATTACATAGTCTCCTTTATTATGTATATTGCCATTCCTTATTATACAGTAGAATGTAAGTCCGCAAGGACAGGGTCCTCTCCCCTCTGCACCAGTCTGTCATTGTAAATTTGTTTACTGTAAATGTTTTCTATAACCCTGTACGTAATCCCTTTTCTCATGTACAGCACCATGGAATTAATGGTGCTATATAAATGAATAATAATTATAATACAGTGCCCTCTCTTGTTATGTACAGCACCGTCTCTAACATATTGGATTATATAGAGCCCTGTTTTTTATTACATACTGTCCTGTCTTGTTAGCTGTATAATGCCATGATGGCTGATGGAGCATGGGAAAGCTTCTTTTCTAATGGAGGAGCTGATGTACTGGTAGTCTGGTAACCGGCTCTTCCATCAGCAGTCATTTTCTATCAAACAAGAGAGGGGACAATGTAATAAAAGAGGGTGCTGTGAATGACAAAAATAGCAAGAATACACTATGTAAGAGACATTACTGTACATAACAGCAGAAGAAGCTATATAATAAGGGACAGCATCATTGCCTTTTCCAAACCACCCCATCATTGCCCATTCCACCACCTCCATCATTGTTTTCTCCATCGCCAATCCATCATTGTCCTTTCCACCACTTCCATCATTGCTTTCTCCTCTACCACCCCATCATTGCCCATTCCACCACCACCATCAGTTCCTTCCCCCACCACCCCGATTATTACCCTTTCCACCATGACCATCATGGCTTTCTCCCCCACCACCCCATCATTGCACATTCCACCAACTCCATCATTGCTTTCTCTCCCACGACCCCAGCATTGTCCTTTCCACCATGTTATCATTGCTTTCTCCCCCATCACCCCATCACTGCCCTCTACTCCACCACCTCCATCATTGCCTCGTTCCCCACCACACCCATCATTGTTCTTTCCACTGCCCCATCATTGCTTATTCTACTACCTCCATCATTTCCTCCTCTCCCACTATCCCCATCATTGCCCTTTCCACCACCACCTTCATTGTCCTTTCCACCACCACTATCATTGCCTTTTCCCCCACCACCCCATCATTGCCCATTCCACCACCTCCATCATTTCCTCCTCCCCACCACCCCCATTTTTGTCCTTTTGACTACCAACATCATTGTCCTTTCCACCACCTCCATCATTGCCTTCTCCCCTACCACCACGATCATTGCCCATTCCACCACCTCCATCATTTCCTTCTCCCCCACCACCTCCACAATTGTCCTTTCCACCACCTCCATCATTGCTTTCTCCCCCACCACCCCATCATTGCCCTCTACATCACCCCATCATTGCTTTCTCCTCCACCTACACACACACAGACATACACAGCACCATTCACCTCTCTGCACATTCCCCCACACTGCTCCACATGCACAGACACACACCACCACTCATCTCTGCACATACACACACAACACCTCTCACCTCTCTGCAGCACACACACACACGGCACCTCTCACTTCTCTGCACAATCTCCCGCAGCATCACCGTTGCCAGGAGCTTCCTGTCTCCTGCACAGCCACGCTGCTGAATGATGTCATCCAGCTGCGCTGCTGACTGCTGTGTGAGGAAGCGCCATCAGGTAGCAGGAAGGATCACTGCAGCTCTGCTCCTCTGCCATTTTCTCTTATAGGCAGCGGAGCTGCAGAGATCTCTCCCTGCCCAGCGCCGCACATGAGGGCAATCTGGCAAGGGGCCCCCAGGAGCCTCAGGGCCGGATAGACAGGCCAGATTGTCCTCATTATTAGCCTCTATGCAGGGTCCCCCTCTCTGGGCCCTGGTGCAGCTGCACTTGCTACACATGCGGCATATCCGCCCCTGCCTGGCATTTTTTTTTGTAATTCATGTGAGTCAAATTTCTAATTTCAGCACCTTCTAATTTTATGAAATTTGACTTGAAGTCCATGTTACTGTTGGGGTTTGGCACCTCGGACATGGCTGGTTATCAAGAATAGAGGGGTCCCAAGCCGTTTCTTTCAATTATTTGAATAAATAATAAAAAAAACACTTGGGGTTCCCCCCAAACTGGACAACCAGCTAATCTAAAGCAGATAGCTGAGGGCTGGTATTCTTAGACTGAGAAAGTGCCATGGATATTGGTCCTCCCCATCCAGAAATAGCAATCTGCATCTGACCCAGAGAAGGTGCATCCATTAGATGTGCCAACTCTGGCACTTTCCCCGACTCTTCCCACTTGCCCTGGTGCAGTGACAAATAGGGTAATAGCTTTTGGGTTGATGTCAGCTGTATTATTGCTGCTGACATCAAATCTAGAGATTAGTAATGGAGAGGCGACTATAAGACATCCCGATTACTAACCCCATAGTTAGATTGTCAAAAAAACACAGCCAGAATAAAATCCTTTAATTGAAATAAAACACTGACACCTTTATTTGAAATAAAAATATAAAAGCAAAGTTATACTCACCTTTACACCTAATCCACTGAAGCCCATTTCCCCTGGAAAAGAAAAAATTAGTAAGCAACCATAATATTCACCTGTCCTGGTCTCTCAACTTAGGGCACTGTTTGCTGCATGAGAAATTCATGTGGTGCTGTTAGTGAGGTGACCGGGGTTCATCAGCTATGAACTCCAGTGACTTTCTCAAGGCAGCATTACACACTGCAATTGTGTTATCACACTCCTTTCTCAGAGTGAGCCCGCTGTCCAAATCATCCAGATCGTTGTGGGACAGATAAGGATTATCTTCTCATCAGACAGCTGAGGAATATGGTGGTTTATTATTTTTTACTTTTACAGGGGACATGGGCTTCAATGGATTATCTTCTCATCAGACAGGGGATTATTGGTTTGCCTTTTTGTTTTTTTGTGATTAAATAGGTAAAAGAGGGTGGGGGGCTTTATTTAGACAAGGGAGTCAGTTTCTTTCTTTCTATTAAAAGATTTTATTCTGGCTGTGGATTTAATTTGAATATAGGGTTAGTAATGGGGTCATTTTAGGGAAATTGCTACTTGCCAGTTCCAGCAATTTGCATACTTGTGGTAATGCACCAATTACATTTTCAGCAACTTGGCTCAATGGAACATTGTGTGAAGCAATCAAAAACTTCTTCAATGGTGTATAACCCTTTTAATGGTCAGTAAGAGAACATCATTATAATATACATATACATATATATATATACAATTATTATTATATAGAATTATATATTATTATTATCATAATATATTCAACTGTCCCAGATCAAGGGGGACAGTCAAGAATCAGGGGATATGTCCCTCGAGGTCAGGGCAATGTCTAGACTTTAACCGCAGCATGACTATGTCTTCAGTGCAGGCTCAGACACTGTTGTGAATGTTCAGTTCAATCCGATTCAGAACCTCATGGCATCTGACTGTTTTCTGTAAATTCATTTTGTCATTAACTCTTTGCTTTTCATGAAATAGGGTCCTCCCCAAAATTTGAACTTACTCTCTCTTGAATGATAGGCAATCGCATTAGCTGTGAGCCACAGGCTACATTACCATGGATAGGTGAATTTCCTCTAGCGACATCTTTAAATTATGTTTTTCTTCTTTATAGGCATATTTTACTGGCCTAGAAATACAACTACCAGTACTCCTCTTGGGAAGTGGGTTGGGGACATGGTCCTGTGTGATTTCAAATGTCATGGCAGAATTTAAATCCCACTCTGGCCCTGCTCATCACAGCTGTAGTCTTTGCAAGCAACTATAATTACAAGGCTGAAAGGCAACATCTAAGTTTTCTGTGTTTACTATATAGAACAAAAGAAATTTTTACTTTTATTACCTAGCTCCTCTTGGCAGAAACTATCCGGTGGGTTGACATATTTCATTGTGCTAACATCCAGCTTCCAGTTGTGCTTTGTGCAGCGCACAGTTCTAAACATCAAAATAAATAAAAAATATTAAACAGTTATGAAAATTACTTTATTAAATCGTAAGAAACAATAAATGAAGAGGTTAGATTTATTGCAAATATTATGAACAATGCCCCAACATTAAGGATCAGTTGGCTCACAGAGTTGCAGTGCACTAAATGTTAGGCTTAATGGAGTTATCACTACTGGACAGCCCCAATTTAATTACTTCAGTTCCTCCCACAGCAAGGACATTCCAAGGTTGTCACTGCTGCTCATTGGCTGCAGCCTGCATGTGACACAATAAATAATTTCACTGTCGCGGATCAGTGGTGTTGACATTGCTGGAACGGTACTACTGGAGGAAGTGAGTATAGATTGTTTTTATTTTATACAGGCCCCTGAAGTAAGTAAGCATGGATTATCCAATAGTGGACAACTTCGTTGCCAGACTTTGGTGATACCAAATATGATTTTTTTTAATGTTTTACTTATGTTTTTATGTAGGAAATTTATGTTTTCATACTGCCACATTCCAAGAGCCATAATATTTTTAAGTTTCCAAAACAGTATGTGTGCAATTTGGGGTGCATACAAATTATTAACTTTTATAATTATTTTATAATAATAATGTGTGCAAACTGTAAAGCGCTGCAGAATATGTTGGCGCTATATAAAAATAAAGATTATTATTATTATTATAACTAGATGGTGGCCCGATTCTAACGCATCGGGTATTCTAGAATATGCATGTCCACGTAGTATATTGCACAGCCCATATAGTATATTGCCCAACCACGTAGTATATTGCCCAGCCTCGTTGTATATTGCCCAGCCGCGTAGTATATTGCCCAGCCGTGTAGTATATTGCCCAACCACGTAGTGTATTGCCCAGTGACGTAGTCTATTGCCCAGCCACGTAGTATATTGCCCAGTCACGTAGTATATTGCCCAGTCACATAGTATATTGCCCAGCCACGTAGTATATTGCCCAGCCACGTAGTATATTGCCCAGCCACGTAGTATATTGCCCAGTCATGTAGTGTATTGCCCAGTCACGTAGTATATTGCCCAGCCACGTAGTATATTGCCCAGCCACGTAGTATATTGCCCAGCCACGTAGTATATTGCCCAGCCATGTAGTATATTGCCCAGTCACGTCGTATATTGCCCGGTCTGTTATGAAAGGCAATTCAGTATAACAATGGACATGGAGGTCAGAGCACACACAGTGATCTGACAATAACCCAAAATAACAGAACGAGCTCTGAGACGTGGAAACTCTGCAGACCGCAATCCCTGATCCTCTCCAAACACAACTAGAGGCAGCCGTGGATTGCGCCTAACGCTCCCTATGCAACTCGGCACAGCCTGAGAAACTAACTAGCCTGAAGATAGAAAAATAAGCCTACCTTGCCTCAGAGAAATACCCCAAAGGAAAAGGCAGCCCCCCACATATAATGACTGTGAGCAAGATGAAAAGACAAACGTAGGGATGAAATAGATTCAGCAAAGTGAGGCCCGATATTCTAGACAGAACGAGGATAGGAAAGATAACTTTGCGGTCTACACAAAACCCTAAAGAAAACCACGCAAAGGGGCAAAAAGACCCTCCGTACCGAACTAACGGCATGGAGGTACACCCTTTGCGTCCCAGAGCTTCCAGCAAAACAAATAGACAAGCTGGACAGAAAAAATAGCAACAAATAGCAAAGAAGCACTTAGCTATGCAGAGCAGCAGGCCACAGGAATGATCCAGAGAAACACAAGTCCAACACTGGAACATTGACAGGAAGCATGAATCAAAGAATTAGGTGGGGTTAAGTAGAGAAGCACCTAACGACCTCACCAGATCACCTGAGGGAGGAAACTCAGAAGCAGCAGTACCAGTTTCCTCCACAAACGGAAGCTCCCAGAGAGAATCAGCCGAAGTACCACTTGTGACCACAGGAGGGAGCTCTGCCACAGAATTCACAACACCGGTCACATAGTATATTGCCCAGTAACATAGTATATTGCCTAGCCACGTAGTATATTGCTCAGCCACGTAGTATATTGCACAGCGACGTAGTATACAGCACAGAGCAACGTAGTATACAGCACAGACACATAGTATACTGCCCAGTCACGTAGTATATTGGCCAGTCACGTAGTATATTGCCCAGCTACGTAGTATATTGACCAGCCATGTTCTAATGCATCGGGTATTCTAGAATATGCATGTCCATGTAGTATATTGCACAGCCCACGTAGTATATTGCCCAACCACGTAGTATATTGCCCAGCCACGTAGTATACAGCACAGACACGTAGTATACTGCCCAGTCACGTAGTATATTGGCCAGTCACACAGTATATTGCCCAGCTACGTAGTATATTGCCCAGCCATGTTAGTAACAGGTTAAAAAATAAAAAATAAACATATACTCACCCTCCGAGGGCCCCTTATAGTCCTGTCGCCTATGTGCAGTGCACGCGGCAGCTTCCGGTCCCAGGGTTGGTATGAGCGCAGGACCTGTTATGACGTCGCGGTCACATGACCGTGATGTCATGGAACATCCTTCTCATATAGCATCTTTGGAACCGGAACCTGCCACTTGCACTGCCGAGGACAGCACGCACGTCGGAGGGTGAGAATAACCTTTTTTTTATTATTATTATTATTTTTAACATTAGATCGTTTTACTATTGATGCTGCTTACGCAGCATGAATAGTAAAAAGTTGGTCACACAGGGTTAATAGCTGCGTAACCGGAGTGCGTTAGACCGTGGCCATTGCTGATTTTTTGTGGCAATGGTCGTTGGCGTTTTGCCACGACCAATCAGCGACTTGGATTCCATGACATACAGAGGCTGCGACCAATGAATATCCGTGACAGAAAGACAGAAGGACAGACAGAAGGACAGACAGAAAGATGGAAGTGACCCTTAGACAATTACAGTAGCTATCTCCCTATATCACTTCTCCCTTATGCCTCCAAACTACTAGAACAACACGTTTACCTTGAACTGTCCTCCCATCTCTCTTCTTGCTCCCTCTTTGACCGATTACAATCTGGCTTCCAGTCACACCATTCCACTGAAACTGCCCTAACTAAGGTCACCAATGACCTTTTAACTGCCAAGAGCAAGCAACACTACTCTGTCCTCCTCCTCCTGGACCTGTCTGCTGCCTTTGACACAGTGGACCATTCCTTATTATTACAGACCCTCTCATCCCTTGGTATCACAGACTTGGCCCTATCATGGATCTCATCATACCTAACAGACCGGACATTCAGCGTCTCCCACTCACACACCACCTCCTCACCTCGCCCCCTATCTGTCGAAGTCCCACAAGGTTCAGTCCTTGGGCCCCTGCTCTTCTCCATTTACACTTTTGACCTGGGACAGCTCATAGAATCTCATGGCTTTCAGTATCACCTCTATGCTGATGACACACAGATCTACATCTCTGGACCTGATATCACCTCCCTAATAACCAGAATCCCTCAATGTCTGTCCACTATTTCATCCTTCTCCGCTAGATTTCTGAAACTTAACATGGACAAAACAGAATTCATCATCTTTCCCTCATCTCACGCGACCCCCACCAACGAAACTATCCATTACAGTAAATGGCTGCCCACTCTCCCCAGTCCCACAAGCTCGCTGCCTCGGGGTAATCCTTGACGCTGATCTCTCATTCAAACCACATATCCAAACCCTTTCCACTTCCTGCCGACTTCAACTCAAAAATATTTCATGAATCCGTTCATTCCTCAACCAAGAATCTGCAAAAACCCTAGTCCATGCCCTCATCATCTCTCGCCTTGACTACTGCAACCTCCTGCTCTGTGGCCTCCCCTCTAACACTCTCACAACCCTCCAATCTATTCTAAACTCTGCTGCCCGACTAATCCACCTGTCCCCCCGCTATTCCCTGGCCTCTCCCCTCTGTCAATCCCTTCACTGGCTCCCCATTGCCCAGAGACTCCACTACAAAACCCTAACCATGACGTACAAAGCTATCCACAACCTGTCTCCTCCATACATCTGTGACCTCATCTCCCGGTACTTACCTACACGCAACCTCCGATCCTCACAAGATCTCCTTCTCTACTCCCCTCTTGTCTCCTCTTCCCACAATCGTATACAAGATTTCTCTCGCGTATCACCCCTACTCTGGAACCCTCTACCACAACACATCAGACTCTTGCCTACCATCGAAACCTTCAAAAAGAACCTGAAGACCCACCTCTTCCGACAAGCCTACAACCTGCAGTAACCACCGATCGACCAAACCGCTGCATGACCAGCTCTATCCTCACCTACTGTATTCTCACCCATCCCTTGTAGATTGTGAGCCTTCGCGGGCAGGGTACCCACTGCTCCTGTACCAGTTATGACTTGTATTGTTTAAGATTATTGTACTTGTTTTTATTATGTATACCCCTCCTCACATGTAAAGCGCCATGGAATAAATGGCGCTATAACAATAAATAATAATAATAATAATAATAATGGTGCTCTGGGTGGTAGTCGTGGGCGAGTGTCCTGAGTCTGAGACCCTGACCTGCTTCGGGTGTATGTGCTGCTTTTGTGGTTGTGGACACCTCCTTACTCCTTTGGTCTGCCATGCTTCGCGTGTGGCCGTGATTCCCTGCGACCCCAGAAACTGGAGAACACAACAGCGTACAAAAACAAGTTCAACTTTTCTATTCAATTTAGTCATAAACAAACCACAGCAGATGCAGACCACTTTCTTTGAGTGACAGTGGCATGTCTTCAACAAACGTTTTAATCACACAGTTAAAAAAAATTCTCACTAGCTGAGTTAGGGACTTCCTATCTTCCTAGACAGCTATGACACTTTAGCTGCTCTTTTCTTGTGCTCACTATCTTCAGCCCATTTTTCAGGAACCAAGTAAATGAAGAGCCTGTGACTAACTTCTTTACTGTATGTGCCCCTAGCCTCGCTACATTATCTCTTCTCGGACCGACAGCTCCCAGGACTTAGCTGACACTTTCCAATCCTGGAGGCTAGTGCGGACTCTCAAAAAGTTGCTGGACCAAAGTTCCCTTCCCCAACTCACCTGCTAGAGGTATTCCATGATCACCAATTGAGCTCCTTTCTTTAGTATTTTTTCTTCTCTGTCTGTCTGTGTCAAGATTCAACTGGTGATTGACCTGGTACCAGGGGCACCTTTTGTGGCCCTAATACTAGGGGGCGCTCTAGCTTGCCCTGTTCCCTGGGATACTCCAGATGACGAAGATGCCGAGGCCTCCGTGCTTGCCCTATCTCCTAGATTAGCCCTTCATCTGTCCCCTTCCCCCACCCAGGGAAAAGGGGGCGCTACTGAGCACCGCAGTACCCCAACCTGACAGACAGGGTAACACAGACAAGGGTAAACTGAAAACTCCACACACAAAAAATAAACACACATATAACAGAGGTATTCACCAGGGTGTGTAGGGAGGGGAAAGAAAGCAAAACAGGAAAGGATAAGAAATTTCTAAGCATACAAACCAGGCAACAGTCGCTAACAAATTACTCCAGCACTCCTTCTCAAAACCAACTTCTCCCACTCCTATGTCTTGCAGCAATTGCTAACTCGGACAAGGACTTGGTAATCGAGCCCAGACTTTATAGGGAAAAGGAGTGGCTAACCATGCACAGCTGAATGCAGGAATTTCCAACATAGTCGATTAACCCCTGTTCTGCTGAAAGAAATAAACACGTTTAATACACTGGAGAAGTGTTTCTCAGTGGGAGTAGGAGCCACCAGATGCGCCATTCTTCTGGCTCCACTCCATTGCGGTATCCCCATGACAGTCTGCTTCTCTATACCACTCTTTCAAAAACACAAACTACTTCCTGTTCCTCACACTAACCAGAGATTCTGAAATCTCCTCCCTACAATGGGCTGAGCTTAACTTTTGCACTGTCTCTGTTCCACTGCTGCTGGCACAAATTAACCCTTCACCTAGTTCTAGACAGTGACATCTTGTGACCATTAGTACTACAACCCATAGAGAAATTGACATTTCTTATCACAAAGAAACACATCAGGAACAAAACTTTATTCACATCCTACACTTTCTATACCACAGTAGCATTGATGTCTTCAGGGGAAAGACGGCAGCTGGTCCATCTCCTTACATCTGCAGTTTATCAAATACTTATTTTCCCCACTATTTATGTATTTTTTAGCATGTTATTACAATAAAATCATTAAGGGAGTACAAAATGCAATCAATTAATCTCTTCTTCTATGCATTGGTATATGTATGATATAACTAGCATTATTCTTTCAAAGTAATAAACTACCAGGCACCATCTTAAACATTATGTATTTGCTGTGGATTATGCAGCAGAATACAGTACCGGCTGATTAGATTACTTAAATCAAGATTTTTTTATGAAATTTACCTATATGTAGTTGAACATTTATGTGTATAAATTGACACTAACAAATTTTATGACTACAGTAATAAGAGGCACACCGTGTTTGTATTTTATGCAAGTTATGAAATGTTAACGCATGTTTCAACATTTATTTAAGTGATCATGACACTAGGCTTAAAAAGATGCATCTGCACGAAGGTCTCAAATGTTGCTAAAGCAACTATACAATGCCCAGAGAATATTGTGCACCGTTGTCATTAATTAGCATAGGGCCCAGTTAGGTTATGGCTCACTTGGTAATATGGATTTGTTAAGCTATTGGTCAGGGTGAGCAGCCCAGGCAATAGGCATTGATGCAGAGGTGTTGGATAGGCTACATGGCTTGTGCACTGAATAGCACTTTGTGGTGGTGAAGTGACCGAGGGCAAGGTCGCCCATGTATATCCATGATCTGGCCCAGCAAAACTTCCACACTCAGATTCTATTTTAACAACCGTATCTTTACTGTTATACATTTTCTTTAACACAGCGGAACACAATAATATACAGTACAAAATATGCCTATTCACAGAGATAACGTGTAATAACAAACTGTCCCTCACTTTCCCTATCCACACGTTACCAGTTCCTTTGTTCCAAGAGGTTATCTTCCCACGTCGCAGGCCTGTCTGTCACTGCAGGGGGACGCTCCAGCCGAAGAGAAAAACAACAGGGATTGAACAAAACTCCGTCTCTCAGGTCCAGACTGTACTCCTTGGGGTTCAACAGGTAAGGGTGGAATGTTCGGCCTCTCAACAGAGGACCCGCTTACAGTTCATGGGCTCCAGGGTCTGTGAAGATGTCACCGTTGGGTGCTCCGCAGTGTGGGAGCTGGGAACAATCTGGATGTCGGCTTCCAAGAGATAGCGGTCATCCAGGCAATCTTCTATATCGCATCTACAGGAGGACGCCAGCACACACAGACCTCTCTCTGCACACACCAATTTCCCGGGCTCCCTCTTTCCCTCCCCTTCCTGTTCACATGACATCACAGGGGGAAGTTTTGCCAATACAGTTTGTCCCTCTGTAATCACATTTGGCATAGGTATAACTTCTGGCCACACGGGGGCAGTGTCTGTCACAGATTCTATGTCAATGATAACAGAACAGTCACAGCCGGCCAGCTCACTACACGCCCCCCCCCCCCCGCTTAAAGGTTGGCAGTCCCTGTCAACGACTGTCTCCAGGGCGGCGATGGCTGTGGAGGTTGTAGGACCTGGCTGCGAAAAGGGCCACACATATTGGTCTCTGTAGGACTGTCCCGGGGGCACTCCTGCGGTGGTCCTCGTTGTCCGCCTAACGGGTGCTAACCTCTCTTCCCGATCAGTCACCCCACTCTCTGCCCCAGTCGGTAAGTCAGTCGAGGAGGTAAGGGGTTCAGACGCTTCAGTCAGGCGAGCAGGGGTAGGGATGTCTTCCACCTCTACATCCCCGGTATCGGTGTCTCCCACAGTATTAGTGATATCCATCTCTCTAGGTATCACAGGAGGGGAGTCAGGCTGAGAACGACAGGGGCGCAACATGTTGCGGTGCAGGGTGCGGAGGCTGCCGCTGTCTTCGCCTTGTACTTGGTAGACGGGGCCACCAGGGTACGGGTGTCCAATTATTCGATAGACTTCGGTCTCCCACTTGGGCCGGAGTTTTCCTTGCGGTTTCTTTATACGAACTAGGACCAGTTGACCCACACTCAGTAGGTCTTCTTGTACTGGAAGTGGATCAGCGTGGACCTGGTCCTGGATCTGCTGTTCCACCAGCCGGTAGACAGTTTCCATCCTTTGACGGTGTGCTTGTAGCCAGGAAGGATAGGTACCACAGGTGTCTTCATCAGAGTTAGACAGGTGTAGCTCATGGATGCCTTTGCCTGGGCGGCCAAAAAGGAGGGTGTAAGGCGTGTATCCGGTGACAGAATGAACTTGATTGTTATAGGCCCACAGCAGTTCTGGGAGGAATCGAGGCCAGTCGGGCTTTTTGTCTTCTGCTAAGGTTCGGATCAGTTGTAAGAGGGTCCGGTTGAAACGTTCACATGCGCCATTCCCTTGCGGATGATACGGGGTGGTCCTGGACTTCTTGATTCCATACATCTGCTGGAGTTCTTCAATGACTCGCCCTTCGAAACACGCCCCCTGATCAGAGTGTAGCCGCTCCGGACACCCGTAGACCCGAACGAAGTGCTGACAGATGGCCTGTGCAGCTGATTCGGCAGTCTGATCTTTGGTAGCAACAGCGACGGCGAATTTCGTGAAGTGGTCTACCATCACCAGACAGTACTGGTAGCCACTATTCGCCGTTCCAATCAACAGATAGTCCACCATCAACAATTCGAGGGGCCTGGATGTGATAATAGTCTGGACGGGTGCACGCTGCTCAGTAGACTTGTGGAGTTCACATGTACGACATCCTAGGCAGACATTTTCAACCAGCTTACGGAGTCCTGGGCAAAAAATGGATTGCTGGGTCCACCGGAGGGTCTTGTCTATGCCGAAGTGGCCGTTCCTTCTGTGGGCTTCAGCGACCATCTCATGGGCCAGCTGCACCGGGACGACAATCTGCAAACATTCTTCCAGCATATGGGATAAAAGGGCCCTGCGATACAAGACTCCATCCTTCACGATCAGCCGATCCCATTGGGCAAGTAGGGCAGAGGTCCTGGTTGATAGTCGGGCTCTTACTTCGGAGGGTGGTTTCTCTTGTGTCTTCACGTACTGTTTCAGTAAGACGTGTTCAGGGTCTCGATCTTGAAGCTTGGCCCATTCTTGTTGGGACAGGGGGGACCCCACTATGGCTTCGATCCCGCCTACAGCATACTGGCGGCTATCTTCTATTTGTTTAGCTAGCCGGGCAAAGTCGGGCAGTTCATCTTCCTCCAACTCTTCATCCCGGTCCCCCACTGGCGAGGATGATGTCACTCTGGAAAGGCTGTCAGCATTCTGATTCTCCGTCCCCGCTCTGTATTTAATTTTGTATTGGAATCTAGAGAGCCTTGCCATCCAGCGCTGTTCCATTGCTCCTAGTTTGGCATTTTCTAGGTGGGCAAGAGGATTGTTGTCTGTCACGACCAGCACCTCCGCCCCTGTCAGGTAGCCAGCAAATTTCTCTGTCATAGCCCAGGTCAGGGCCAGGAGTTCCAGGCGGAAAGAGCTGTAGTTGATGGGGTTCTTTTCGGTATCACGGAGGGATCTACTGGCATAGGCTATTACGCGTTCCTTGTTATCTTGGACTTGGGAGAGGACCGCCCCGAGACCTTGAAGGCTGGCGTCTGTGTATAACTGGAACGGCAGGGTGTAATCTGCAAATGCCAGAATAGGGGGTGATGTCAAAGCAGCTTGAAGCGCCCGGAAGGATTTTTCTTGGTCGGGCCCCCAGCTGATGCGTCGTCCTCTGGGACTGTTCGCGGTCCCTCGGAGAGTCTCATGCAGTGGTTCCGCAAGCCGGGCAAAGTCCTTGACAAATCGGCGGTAATAGCCCGCTAGTCCCAGGAAAGCCTGGACTTCTTTGATGGTAGTTGGTTGTGGCCACTCTCGGACAGCTGCTATCTTCTCTAGAGAGGGTTGGACACCTTCGGCTGAGATCCGGTGTCCCAGGTAGTCGATCTCCTGCTGGAATAGACGGCACTTGCTGGGCTTCAACTTCAAGCCGTGTCTCTTCAAGCGCTGGAGCACTTTGCCAAGCTTGTGAAGATGATCCTCAAAGGTGGCGGAGTATACCACGATGTCATCAAGGTATATCAGCGTGAATTCGAAGTTGAAATCTCCCAGACAGCGTTCCATCAGTCTCTGAAAGGTCCCTGGTGCGTTACTCAAGCCGAATGGCATCCGGTCAAACTCGTACAGGCCCATGGGAAGGATGAAGGCGGTCTTTTCTCTGTCCTTCTCACTCATGGGGACCTGCCAATATCCACTGGCCAAGTCTAGAGACGAAAAATATTTGGCCTTCTTCAGGGCGGTCAGTGACTCTTCGATCCGGGGGAGTGGATAGGAGTCCCGGATCGTGCACGCGTTCAGCCGACGGTAGTCTACGCAAAATCTCAGGGATCCATCTTTCTTTTTGACTATCACCACGGGTGCAGCCCATGGGCTCTGGCTCTCCCGCACCACTCCAGCGTGTAGCATAGATTCTAAGAGGCTTTTCACCTCCTGGTATTGTTGACGTGGTATTTGTCGCTACCTCTCGCGAATAGGGGCAGTATCGCCCATGGGAATCTCGTGTTGGATACTGGTGGTGTACCCGAAGTCGGTGTCATGCTTTGCAAAGGAGTCTTGGTGTTCTCGCAGCAGTCCCTCCACTTGAGACACTTCCTGTTTGGTGTACTGGGACGGGTCCAGTTGCACTTTTTCCAGTAATTTTCGCCCAATATCTTCATCATCTGCTTGAGCATTTATGGCTGAGACAGTTACCGTCCAGCCATCTTCTGTAGACGGGGTGAATTGTAAGGGCCCTATGGGGTTCACTTCTGTGGGTAGAGCATATACTCTGGCAAGTTGCGTGCCAGCTTCGAGGGCTACACCTACATCTGCGGTGTTGTTCAGCCGGACAGGGACTCTTCCGTTCCTCACGACGGCTAGGGTGCGGGCGACCAGTGGGTTTAGCTTACCCCCACTTGGAGCCCTCGGCTCGATTAACACTTCAACTCCTTCAAGCTGTCGGTTGGTGTTAAGAGGCAGGGAAATGACTGTCTCTTTTTCAGCGGGCAAAGTAATCCGGGTACAGCGGGGCACTTTAATGGCTGCTAGGGGTAGTTGTTCCTTTGCCATCTGTTGGAGTCCAACGGTCCGGATTACGCGCTGGAACGCCAGACGAGTCGGTTTATGTTTCGTAACTTTCTGCCAGTACTTGGGCCCTTTTCTTGTCAACAGCATAAGATCCAGGTCTTTCAAGATATTCATTCCGATTATTACTGGGGTCTCGGAGCCGAAGCCTTCCTTGACAATGACGATTCCTCGTTTCCCTAGGTCTTGTCCGCAGGCCTTCGTATCCATCCAGGCGACTCCGGTTACTGGAATGGGTAGGTTATTAGCCACAATTATCTTAATGGCGGTATCTGGATCACAAGCAGTCCTTGGTTTGAGGTACTTTTCATAAAACTGTTCAGAGATCGTGGTCACTTGCGACCCAGTGTCCATCAATCCTTGTACTGCAACTCCCTCCAGAATAACTTCAAGTGTAGGACTACTCGAGGCAAGAGTACTCCGTTGCTGGCTCTGTTTTTCTACACCCCATTCTCTGTCCCCCCCTGCTGCTCGAACCTCAGCTGCAGGGGTGTCTAGTTTAACGGCGGCCATTGTGGTGAGACCTGGCGTGGCTGCTCTGCTCGTGGATGTAGCTGATATTCTGTTCGTCGTGGTAACTGATGGTTTGTTCGTTGAGGACAACGATTCGCCCTATGACGAGGATCACCACATGACCAACACGGTCCTGCGGGACGGCTAGGTTGCATCCGCTGGTCTCTCTGTCGTTCTAGTGTTAACTGTGACACCTGTCGCTGTAAATCTGCTACCATCTGTTTCAGCTCCTCGGTGTCACTGTTGGGCTGTTTAACGTCTAATATGGATCTGCACGCAGCGCTTTGAGTCCCCACATCCATGACGGGTCCCCTAGAACGTTCTATGGCCTCCTGCTTGACTTCAGCGAAGGTGAGAGTCGGCGTCATCCGAATCAAGTCCTGTAGCGTACGGTTAAGATACTGGTCTCTCAGCCCTATAACGAATTGGTCTCTCAGTACCAGGTCACGAGGAGCTATAGTAGTCAGTTGTTCCCCTTTTGCACAGACTTGTTCAAGGAGTACCTGAAGGGCATTTGCATATTGGGGAATGTCTTCCCATTCAAGCTGTGTCCGTCTAAAGAACAGGTATCGCAGTGTTCCCTGGTATGTAGTAGGCCCATAGGTCTTTTCCAGCACCCGCACCAAATCCTCCAACGTACGCTGCCCCCTGACCGTCTCCAGTCTGACTGTCGTCCATGCCTCCCCCTCTAGCGTCAGTACCGCCATTTCTGCCAAGGTCTTAGGGTCAATATTATACATTTCTCCCAGTATCCGCACTTGTTCCGCCCATTCTGGTACGGGGTAGTTTCGCCCGCCAAACTTCCTGACCTGGTTTACAATGGACACCGGCGGCGGTTTCTGACTGTACACTGGGCCTGGGTGGGAATCCTGCTGGGCACAGGTCCTGCCGACTACGCCAGATGAAGTGACCGAGGGCAAGGTCGCCCATGTATATCCATGATCTGGCCCAGCAAAACT
Organism: Ranitomeya imitator; assembly: GCF_032444005.1. Taxonomy (NCBI): domain Eukaryota; kingdom Metazoa; phylum Chordata; class Amphibia; order Anura; family Dendrobatidae; genus Ranitomeya; species Ranitomeya imitator. Next base: position 339,822,532 of record NC_091287.1, read on the forward strand.
TCCACACTCAGATTCTATTTTAACAACCGTATCTTTACTGTTATACATTTTCTTTAACACAGCGGAACACAATAATATACAGTACAAAATATGCCTATTCACAGAGATAACGTGTAATAACAAACTGTCCCTCACTTTCCCTATCCACACGTTACCAGTTCCTTTGTTCCAAGAGGTTATCTTCCCACGTCGCAGGCCTGTCTGTCACTGCAGGGGGACGCTCCAGCCGAAGAGAAAAACAACAGGGATTGAACAAAACTCCGTCTCTCAGGTCCAGACTGTACTCCTTGGGGTTCAACAGGTAAGGGTGGAATGTTCGGCCTCTCAACAGAGGACCCGCTTACAGTTCATGGGCTCCAGGGTCTGTGAAGATGTCACCGTTGGGTGCTCCGCAGTGTGGGAGCTGGGAACAATCTGGATGTCGGCTTCCAAGAGATAGCGGTCATCCAGGCAATCTTCTATATCGCATCTACAGGAGGACGCCAGCACACACAGACCTCTCTCTGCACACACCAATTTCCCGGGCTCCCTCTTTCCCTCCCCTTCCTGTTCACATGACATCACAGGGGGAAGTTTTGCCAATACAGTTTGTCCCTCTGTAATCACATTTGGCATAGGTATAACTTCTGGCCACACGGGGGCAGTGTCTGTCACAGATTCTATGTCAATGATAACAGAACAGTCACAGCCGGCCAGCTCACTACAGTGGCAGTGTAATTTATGTAGCCAGGTACTTTGGTAACTTAGATCAGTTGAGTCGTATAAACAGTCAGGTACTTAAAGTTAGTATAGCTGAGTGTGTGGACAGCAGAGTGTGTGGACAGCTGCTTGATACCGCAGAGGGTCAGTAAACAGGGTTCTTTAAGTGGCAGTGATGAGTTGTGCGGACTGCAGCTTGGAAAAGCAATGTTGAGCTTGCAGAGAGGCACCATGATGTAGGAGAGCTGAGTGTGTGGACAATACCTTGGGGCAGCAGAACTGAGATGGTATACAGGCAGTTTGATGTAGCAGGGATCAGCTTCCAGACAGTTACTTAGAACAGCAGAACTTAGTCGAAAGACAGGCACTTTGATGCAGCAGATAGCAACTCTGAACAGCAGAGTTGAGTTGGCAAATAGGCACCTTGAAATTACAAAGCCAAGTGTGCTTCCAGCATCTTGGAACAGCCAAGCTGAGTTGGCAGATATGCACCTTAATATAGGAGAGCTGAGTGTGTGGACAGAACCTTAGAACATCATAGCTGAGATGGTAGACTTTCATCTCAATGAAGCAGAGGTGAGTGTGCAGACAGCACCTTGTAATAGCAAAGTTGAAATGGCAGACCTGCACATTGATATAGCAAAGCTGAAGGTGCTAATACTTGGAATGACAGAAGCATTTGTCAGGAGGCACACTTTGTATAACTGTTATAGCAGATCTAAGTTAGTCCAGTGGCTAGCTCCAAGAATCCAAGTGGTAGCAGCATGGACCAGTAATTGCATATTCAGGTAGCATATAGCCAACTAAACAGGCTTTACAAGGTCTAATAAGATGACATTGAAGCTGCGCACTGGGTTATAATGGTTGTTTGATGCACGCAAACGCAGAGAGAGTCAGGACAGACAAGTAACATTGCATGTGTCAAACAGAAATCAGTCCCAGGAGCGCTGAAGGAAACTCAGACAACATATGTCGTTTACCACAACGTGTTTCGACGGTAAACTCTCTGTTAATTTTGTGTAATAAACAGCAACATAGAGATAGTCTGAAAGGTAGTACCAATATGTCCCGAGCACCTTCTAAAATGTCTGGAACAGCAGGTAGTAACAATATTGCTGAATCATGCTCTTCTTTATAAAACTTGCCCATGATCTTTCGCAATTTTCAATCCATGTGACATCTATCTCTCAATCTTTTACCCAATTTTTCCTTACCGCTAGGTCACATGCCCCCCCCGGTGTTGCCAGTTAGTGACATCTTAAGGTACCGTCACACTAAGCGACGCTGCAGCGATACCAACAGCGTCGCTGTTTGGTCGCTGGAGAGCTGTCACACAGACCGCTCTCCAGCGACCAACGATGCCGGTAACCAGGGTAAACATCGGGTAACTAAGCGCAGGGCCGCGCTTAGTAACCCGATGTTTACCCTGGTTACCATCCTAAAAGTAAAAAAAACAAACACTACATACTTACCTACAGCCGTCTGTCCTCCAGCGCTGTGCTCTGCACTCCTCCTGTACTGTCTGTGTGAGCACAGCGGCCGGAAAGCAGGGCGGTGACGTCACCGCTCTGCTTTACGGCTGACCGACGCTCACAGCCAGTAGAGGAGGAGTGCAGAGCACAGCGCTGGAGGACAGACGGCTGTAGGTAAGTATGTAGTGTTTGTTTTTTTTACTTTTAGGATGGTAACCAGGGTAAACATCGGGTTACTAAGCGCGGCCCTGCGCTTAGTTACCCGATGTTTACCCTGGTTACCAGTGAAGACATCGCTGAATCGGTGTCACACACGCCTATTCAGCGATGTCTGCGGGGAGTCCAGCGACGAAATAAAGTTCTGGACTTTCTTCCCCGACCAGCGACAGCACAGCAGGGGCCTGATCGCTGCTGCCTGTCACACTGGACGATATCGCTAGCGAGGACGCTGCAACGTCACGGATCGCTAGCGATATCGTCTAGTGTGACGGTACCTTTAGAGTCCAATATAGTAGAGAGTAATGAATTGGTTACGCCCCTTCAACAAGAGTCTTTCACTTTATCTTCCCCTCTTAGGATTGATCCACAAAATTCAAAAATTACTCATTTTTTTCAGGTGGTACCAGGCCACCATTCAAAGATAAAAAGGAAAAGAGAACAAGAGGATCTAGAGGTAAAGGCAAGAAACATAAAAAAAATTTGGGCCACCGGTAAAACTGTTAGGGTACGAACGAGTATTGATTCTGAGAATTCTAATATAGTTTCGAATATTTTTAATTTATCAGATTATACTTTGAGTAATGATGAGAGAACATTATTGGAACATGGCTTGTCGTTCTACCCGGATTCCCCGGATTCTTTATTGGAAAGGAAATGTACATACATCCATTAGGACATCAGGTGTATAGGAGGGTGCGGTGATGGAGTCTGGACGATGGCCGTTTCACACTGAATGTGATTCAACGGGTCCACATACTTGATTACCATACGTCATATCCTTTAAAGGGTTTCTGACATGCGTAATATCACACAACTACCGTGCAAATATAACAAATAAAGTTGAACAAATAACTATAACAGTGAATGTGCTAAACAATAGTAACCAATTTACAGATTGTAACAGTATATTATTATGAACTATTAATATAGCACTCTTTCGGACGACTTCTGATATTCACTATAGGAACACCGACATGTCAAGCTTGTCATTTAAGCCAATCGGTCCCTGCGCGTTAGTATTTAAAATCCATCTGGCTTCTTTTTGTAATAGCAATCTATTCTGATCACCTCCTAACATTGGGTATTTAACAACCTCTAAGCCAGCGAAATTTAATAAATTTGGATTTGCGTTATGGACATCTCTCATGTGCTGAATTAGCCTCAAGCAGTCTTTGCCCGTTGAAATTGAATTATAATGTTCTTTAAACCTTGCTATTAGCGGTCTATCGTCTTTCCAATATAAAAATATCGGCACGGGCAAAAAAAGGACATACACGACAAATTTACTTTTGCAGAAAATAAAATCCTTGATGTTATGAGTAACTGAACCTATTTGAATGGGATTATGTATGATATGAAGGTGGCAAAAACGGCAATTACCGCATCTGTGATTCCCTATAGGCGCGTTATTAGTTAACCAAGAGCTTCTTGGTGCTAAGACTCTATTGCGAACTAAGAGATCTGACAAATTACGGGCGCGCCTGTATGCAAATTTAGGAGAACTAAAGTGTATCGAAGCAAGATCCTTATCGGATTGTAACACATGCCAATTTTTACGAATGGAAGTGTGTATAATATTATCCATGTTACTGTGTTTGAAACAAAAACTGAATCTATCTGTACCTTTTTTGGCCGACAGTTCTTTAATTTGTCTATTTCTTCTCAAGAAATCGTTTTGTGAGCATTTATTAATGCGATTTTCGGCTTCTCTCAAGATATTTTGCGGATAGCCTCTTTTTATAAAGCGTGTTTTTAGTTCGCTAATCTGTTCGTTAAATATTGTATTATTATTATTTATTTTTCGTAGCCCTCTTTTGGTATGGTTCGGATGATTACTATCAAAGTGTAGCAAATTATTGGTGGCAGTTTCTTTTCTGAAAACCTTAGTTATTATTTCACCTTCAACAATTTCTATTTTTACATCCAAATATTCAAGATTGTTAACTCCAAAACAGGATGTGAACATCATATTCTCTGTGTTTGAAACATTCAGATATTCTACAAAGGCATTAAATTTGGCTTCATTTCCATCCCAAATCATCATAATATCATCCACGAATCTCGTGAAGAAACGAATATGCTTCAAAAAAGGGTTATTAATGTTATTAATATACGTGTCTTCAAAGACTGCCAAAAACAGATTTGCATAAGTGCAAGAAGTGGGCGTACCCATAGCAGTTCCAATTAATTGATTATACCACCTGTCCATGAATTTGAAGGAATTATGAGATATGTATGAAGGAACCTCCAGGACGACCTATAATCTCCGGTATAAATTCAGTTACAGAACCACTATCCCAGTATATTGACTGGTTATTAAAACCTTTATTATATTCTATTCCTTCATACATTAAGGACTCAGGAGATTTAATACTTGCTCTTAAAGAGGTAGACTGGCAACCCACATTTTCTTTAACATCGATAGATGTGGTAAACCTATATACCCGAATCCCAAAAGAAAAAGGCATACAAGCAATTAAGATAATTCTGTCTAATAGAGATTTGGATGTAGATATAATTTCCTTCATTATTGAAAGCCTGGATTTTATTCTATCTCATAATTCCTTCAAATTCATGGACAGGTGGTATAATTCAGTCTTTACCTTGATTTGAATGACTTTATACAGAGGCTCACTGTGCAACGCCACTTTCTGATTGAGAATGGCAAAATTGATGCTAGTCCTACAGTGACTACTTCTCCCGTTGAGTCTGATTCTTTCTTACATGTTGCCCCTAAGAATACTAATAGTTGTTTTTACCCCGTTCACCACAAAGGGTCGCATCTAGAAACGTTTCAGCAACTTATATTTAAGGATCTTAGATCTCTACCTTCCACGAAAAAATTGGGGAGAAATTTGAATAATGGTGAAATAGCAGCCATCAAATCCTTATGGGAAAACACGGGGATTATAATAAAAAATGTAGACAAAGGGGGTGGGGTAGTTGTCATGAATAGGGGATCATATATTCGGGAAGCGCTTAGACTTTTAGGGGATTCTGAGTTCTACTCTAAGTTAGAACAGGATAGCTCTATTAGTATATTCATTGAGTACAATGTACTGATAAAGGGAGCTCACTCATTGGGCATTCTAAACAAAAAAGAGTATACATTTCTCAACATTTCCAGTTATAAAACCCCATTTTTTTATTTTTTACCAAAAATTCACAAAGATCCACATAATCCCCATGGTCGCCCTATTATTTCTGGTATTGGTTCAATTACTAGCAATCTTTCCCATTACATAGACCTTTTTCTCCAGAAGTATGTCATGAGATTGGACTCCTATCTGAAGGATTCATCTCATCTCATTGATTCCTTTCTTAAGCTAGCACCTACCCAAAACAGTTTTTTAATTACGATGGGCGTTCAAGCCCTCTATACAAATATTCCCCATGATAGGGGCATAGAGGCAGTACAATTCCTTGCAGATGATTCTTCATTACACCCTGATCAAAGGGACTTTATACTCAATGCCATTCGATTTGTACTTTATAACAACATTTTCTCCTTCGAACATGTTTTCTACCGCCAGGTCAGGGGCTGCGTGATGGGGACGAGATTCGCCCCCAGTTATGCAAATTTATTTATGGGGGCATTTGAGTCCGTCTTCATCGCGCAGTCCCCACGGACATGTGATAAATTAGCGTTTTATCGACACTTTATTGATGACCTCTTCATAATTTGGACTGGTACGGAGGGGGAGGCGCTTGATTTTATTTCTGATCTGAATAAAAATTCCTGGGGTCTAAATTTCACTGCCAACATCTCCAACACGTCCATTCAGTTTTTGGACTTGATGGTACTGGTTGATGAATCTGGCATTTTTTCCACTATGACATACTGTAAGGAAGTGGATGTGAACAGCTATTTAAGCTTTAACAGCGGCCATCTTCCTAGGTGGATACAGAATGTTCCATACGGGCAGTATTGGCGAATACATAAGAATTGTAATTGGGACTCAGATTTCTGTAAAGGGGCCAAGATCTTGGATCAGAGGTTCCAACAAAAAGGATACCCAAGGAAACTTGTTAATGATGCATTTTTGAAGGCCAAAACTCTAACTCAAATGGATTGTATCAATAGGATTAAGGAGAAAGCAACTTTGCCCCCACATGATATTGCATTTCGCAGATGGAGCTTGGTGACCACCTTCAACCAGTCTCATGGTATGATTAAAAGGCTCCTGTCAAAATATTGGCCCATCCTTAAAGGAGACCCAGTTCTATCCAGACATATCCCCTCAAACCCCAGAACTATATTTCGGAGGAATCGTACACTACGCAACCTCATTGCACCGAGCAACACCACTCTGAGACCAGATCCTTCCACCTCCTTAGGACCTTTGAACCCTGGCTGTTTTCCGTGTAAAGCCCCAAGATGTCTCTGCTGTACCTCCATCCTTAATGGGGTGACTCATTTTAAATCCAATGTTACAGGCACTTCGTACAAGATTAATTTTCATTTAAATTGCCAATCCACATATGTGGTTTACCTGTTGGAATGTGGGTGCAGCCTGCAATATGTAGGCCGAACCATACAAACAATGCACGCCAGACTTAATGAGCATCGCCAAAACATTTGCAATGGCTTTCTCCTGCACAGCCTTTCAAAACATTTTTTAACAGTACACCATAAGGATCTTAAAACGCTAAAATTAATTATTATTGATTATGTACCTGACTCTGTGGCGGATCGTTTTAATAGTCTTGTGAATCGTGAGAGTTTTTGGATTTTTAAGCTCGGTACATTAACCCCTGAGGGGCTTAACTTAATGATTGAGAAAGTAGCTAGGTAAGAGTCGTAATTATTGAACACGTAACTTTTTGTTTATATAGGTGTAGATTCATAATGACTTTTATTTATTATTTTTTATCTGTGATGTGGTTTTAAATATTATATATAAATAATAAAAAAAACCTTGTTTTCATGATTTTAATGTATTTTGAATTTATGTGATTATTGTTTGATTATATTTATCAGTGAATGTTCCTTTAAATTTGTAAATCTGTGAACAGCATTGTGATTGGCTGTTTATTGTTTAAATACTGCCTTCCTGTTCCCATTAATAAACTCCCACCTGAAGAAGACGGTGTTTACTGTCGAAACGCGTTGTGGTAAACGACATATGTTGTCTGAGTTTTCTTCATCGCTTCTGGGACTGATTTTTGTTTGACACATGCTCTTATCCTCCTTTGGAGGTATTCAGCTGGAGCTGCGGTGGTGCTCGACAAGGCAATCTTGCCTTGCGCAGGCGTGTACTATGGAGGACAGAGAATGAACTTCAATCCAATATTGCAGCCAGCATGCAGCCAGCAGGTAAGGAAAGGGTGGATCAAACACCCGAAAACCCCGTCCCTATGGCCGAAGATTGTTCCCTCCAAATTCAGGTGACAGTGTCCCTTTAAGCATAATATTCTTTTTAGGGAGCCAGCATCTCTCTTCGGGACATTGTATCTTACAGTCAATCAGAAAAGGTACCCATGCCATTTCGTTCTGTCCAAAATTTGGTTAATCTCATGCTACATGTCAGGATCTGTGGCGAAATCAGGAGCTGACTTGATGGTAGAGTAATATTTCTAGAGAACCAATAGATGGTGTAAGAAAACATGAAAAGTATTGGGAATCTTCAAGGTAGAGGGTAGTTTCAAATGGAAAGTGGCTGGGTTGATTTGTTCTCTTATTTGAAATGACCTGACAAATCTTGATGCTATTGTCTTTTGGTAGCCTTTACATTTTTTTTAAAGATTTTAGGCCAAAAATTAATTGATCAGAACAGAAATGTAAGGAAATTTTGTAGATTTTCCACAGCGCCCTGTAGAACCTAGAAATAAATTGCATACCATGATCAGAAACTATATGAACGCTAGCTGAGGATGAAGTCAAAACATGAAAAGTTAAGTCATTAATTGAGTATGATGAGGGTCTATCTGCGGGAAGAGTGAAGATACTCCAGACTTTTAAGATCTATATGAATGCTCACCCTAAATTGGTGTCACCAATCCTTCAAAACTAATTTTATGACAAAGGGAGGGTTTTTAGATTCAACAGAATTTAGTGAAAGAACTCTTACAGACACTTATAGCCAAGGCATCTACTTCAAAAATGCCAGTTGACTTTTGGATGGTAAAGAACCAGGGAAGCAACATGACTTGGAAAGCTTGCAGGTTTCTATTGCAAAGACCAGAGATTCAGCACACTTCTTATCTAGAGTTCCAAGACATAGTTACATAGTTATTAAGGTTGAAGGAAGACTATAAGTCCATCTAGTTCAACCCATAGCCTAACCTAACATGCCCTAACATGTTGATCCAGAGGAAGGCAAAAAAAAAACCATGTGGCAAAGAGTAAGCTCCACATTGGGGAAAAAATTCCTTCCCGACTCCACATACGGCAATCAGACTAGTTCCCTGGATCAACGCCCTATCAAGGAATCTAGTGTATATACCCTGTAACATTATACTTTTCCAGAAAGGTATCCCTGTAACATTATACTTTTCCTCTTAAATTTAAGTAATGAATCACTCATTACAACATCATACGGCAGAGAGTTCCATAGTCTCACTGCTCTTACAGTTTTTTCCTCCAAACGCAGAGGATGCCCCCTTGTCCCTGTTTCAGGCCTATGATTAAAAAGATCATCAGAAAGGTCTTTGTACTGTCCCCTCATATATTTATACATTAAAATAAGATCACCCCTTAGTCTTCGTTTTTCCAAACTAAATAGCCCCAAGTGTAATAACCTATCTTGGTATTGCAGACCCCCCAGTCCTCTAATAACCTTGGTCGCTCTTCTCTGCACCCACTCTAGTTCAGCTATGTCTTTCTTATACACCGGAGACCAGAACTGTGCACAGTATTCTAAGTGTGGTCGAACTAGTGACTTGTATAGAGGTAAAATTATGTTCTCCTCATGAGCATCTATGCCTCTTTTAATGCATCCCATTATTTTATTTGCCTTTGTAGCAGTTGCCTGACACTGGCCACTGAATATGAGTTTGTCATCCACCCATATACCCAGGTCTTTTTCATTGACGGTTTTGCCCAGAGTTTTAGAATTAAGCACATAATTATACATCTTATTACTTCTACCCAAGTGCATGACCTTACATTTATCCCCATTAAAGCTCATTTGCCATTTATCAGCCCAAGCTTCTAGTTTACATAAATCATCCTGTAATATAAAATTGTCCTCCTCTGTATTAATTACCCTGCAGAGTTTAGTATCATCTGCAAATATTGAAATTCTACTCTGAATGCCCCGTACAAGGTCATTAATAAATGTGTTAAAAAGAAGAGGGCCCAATACTGACCCCTGTGGTACCCCACTGCTAACCGCTACCCAGTCCGAGTGTGCTCCATTAATAACCACCCTTTGTTTCCTATCCCTGAGCCAGCTCTCAACCCACTTACACATATTTTCCCCTATCCCCATTATTCTCATTTTATGTATCAACCTTTTGTGTGGCACCGTATCAAAAGCTTTTGAAAAGTCCATATACACTACATCCACTGGGTTCCCTTGGTCCAATCCGGAACTTACCTCTTCATAGAAACTGATCAAATTAGTTTGACATGAATGGTCCCTAGTAAACCCGTGCTGATACTGGGTCATGAGGTTATTCCTCTTCAGATACTCCAGTATAGCATCCCTTAGAATTCCCTCCAGGATTTTACCCACAGTAGAGGTTAAGCTTACTGGCCGATAATTTCCGAGTTCAGTTTTTGTCCCCTTTTTGAATATTGGCACCACATTTGCTATACGCCAGTCCTGTGGTAATTCCAGCTTGAGAATAGTTCCTGATAAACTGCCAGTGGTAGTTGCCAAAGCCAAAGAATCTTTGTTTGTCTTTTAGGCCCACAGGCCGTGGAGATTCAAGATTAGCTGGAGCCACATCCTACAATAGCCGTTACTCACCTGTCCCAACACAGGCACTGCCTGGGTATTGTTTCTGTCTCTTATGGCTGACTTCTTTTGCACTATTGTATGTCAGGTTTCTATGGTAACTTGGCAAACACTTCTCACATCATCACCCAGTTCTTTTAAGGCTGTCTCGGGCAAGAGTATAGAGATTGCATTTCTCTCAGCAACCATTGCCTTGCTAGAAGATGCACTAGGTAGGGACATAAAACTGTTGTAATAATGCTTTATGAGTAGTGTTGAGCGATACCTTCCGATATCGGAAAGTATCGGTATCGGTTGGGATCGGCCGATATTCAAAAAATATCGGATATCGCCGATACCGATACCCGATCCCAATGCAAGTCAATGGGACCAAAATATCGGAATTAAAATAAACCCTTTCTTTCCTTGTAGGTTCATTCTACATCAAGGAAAACAACTAAGAATAATGTAGGATGTATTGTGGGAGGTGGCGGAGACATTAAAGGCAATGAGGTTTAGCCCAATCAAATAGAATAGCATGTTTTTGTTTTTTTTTAAAGACGTTCGGAGTGAAAAAGATATTGAGTATGTAAATTTTTTTTTATTTTGTCAGATATTGATGTTTCACTATTCCACGCCCTTCCCCTTCTTTTTTTTCTTTTTTTTTTTTACTTTTCCCACACTTTCATCTTCATCATCATCAGCATCTTTGACATCAACTTCTTCTTCACCTTATTCATCTTCTTCTTCATCTTCTACCTATTTTTTTTTTTATTACATTCTTCATATTCATTTTATTCAACTATTATTATTCTTCCTATTCTACATATTCTTTTTATTCCACTGTTATTATTCTTCCTATTCTACTTCTTCATCATATTCTCATTTGTGACAGGCATTCCCGTAGTTGTTATCTATAAAAGTTGGAAGATTACACCTTCCGTTCTGCCAGTCACAAAAGTTACATTTGTCCGCGTTCAGTTTGGCCTGCAGTATCAGGCTTTATCCAGGGGCACCACGAGGAGGAACGGACTCACCCCCATACACTGCTTAGTCTTCTTCTGAATATAATTTAGATAATATCTTTTGCTCTGATATTACGTCTTATGCTTAATGTTCTTCTGCTCTTTGTTCTGCAGCCTCTTGTTCTTCTGCTTCTCGGTCTTCCATGTCGTCGTCTCCAGGGTCGTCGTCTCCAGGGTCGTCGTCTCCAGTGTCGTCATCTCCGCCGTCGTCGTCTCAGCCGTCGTCGTCTCCGCCGTCGTCGTCTCCGCCGTCGTCATCGGGGTGGTCTTCCGGGTCGTCGTCGTCGTCGTCATCGGGGTGGTCTTCCGGGTCGTCGTCATCGGGGTGGTCTTCCGGGTCATCGACTTTAGGGTCTTAAACTTGGAAATGTAGCAGAAGGTACAAGAAGGCTGAGAAAATGCCAAGAACCAGCTGATGGAACTGGAACTCGGATGGCTACCCGAAGGTTCAAGAGCCTATGGAACTACCGAGGACCAGCTGACGTTACTGGAACCCGGTTACTAAGCAGGAGGTACCCGTGCTAAAAAGCACTACCAAGGACCGCCTGGCGTTGGCGGAACTCGGAAACCCAGAAGGAGGCACCTAAGCCAAAGGCTCTGCCCGGAACCAGCTGACGTTACTGGAACCAGGATGGGGAGCAGAAGGTACAAGAGCAAAAGACACTGCCGAGAACCAGCTGACGGTACTGGAACCCGGATGGGTAGCCGAAGGTCCAAGAGCCAATGGATCTACCGAGGACCAGCTGACGTTACTGGAACCCGGTTACTAAGCAGGAGGTACGCGTGCCTGAAAGCACTACCAAGGACCACCTGACGTTGGTGGAACTTGGATACCCAGAAGGAGGCACCTAAGCCAAAGGCTCTGCCCGGAACCAGCTGACGGTACTGGAACCAGGATGGGGAGCAGAAGGTACAAGAGCAAAAGACACTGCCGAGAACCAGCTGACGGTGCTGGAACCAGGTGGTGGACCCGAAGGCCCACAGGAGAGGAGAGAACAGCTAGGCCACGAGGCAGCCGCAGTTACCGAACCCCAACAGTCCTACAGGGGGAGCTGGGCCTACTGGCACTACAGAACCAGCCTTGACTACCAGTTCACGCAGCCCACATAGGAAGCTCCTAAACTGGAGGCACCCTGGAGTTGGCTAACCCGACTGCAACACGACGGGGCAAACATAGGCGTCTCAGCGAGTTTGACACACCCCGGAAACAGCTGACGGTGCTGAAACCAGGTTTGGCACGAGGGAGTACCTGTGACAAAAACACTGCCGAGAACCAGCTGGCGGTGCTGGAACCCAGATGCGTTGCCCCAGTGTGCAAGAGCCAATGGCACGACCGAGGACCAGCTGGCGGTGCTGGAACACGGTTACTAAGCTGTAGGTGCCCGCGCTTAAAAGCACTACCAAGGACCGCCTGACGTTGGCGGAACTCGGATACCCAGGAGGAGGCACCTAAGCCAAAGGCTCGGCCCGGAACCAGCTGACGGTGCTGGAACCAGGTGGTGGACCCCAAGGCCCACAGGAGAGGAGAGAACAGCTAGGCCGCGAGGCAGCCGCAGTTACCGAACCCCAACAGTCCTACAGGGGGAGCTGGGCCTACTGGCACTACAGAACCAGCCTTGACTACCAGTTCACGCAGCCCACATAGGAAGCTCCTAAACTGGAGGCACCCTGGAGTTGGCTAACCCGACCGCACCACGACGGGGCAAGAATAGGCGTCTCAGCGAGCTTGACACAACCCGGAAACAGCTGAGGGTGCTGAAACCAGGCTTGGCACGAGGGAGTACCTGTGACAAGAACACTGCCGAGAACCAGCTGGCGGTGCTGGAACCCAGATACGTTGCCCCAGTGTGCAAGAGCCAATGGCACGACCAAGGACCAGCTGGCGGTGCTGGAACCCGGTTACTAAGCTGTAGGTGCCCGCGCTTAAAAGCACTACCAAGGACCGCCTGACGTTGGCGGAACTCAGATACCCAGGAGGAGGCACCTAAGCCAAAGGCTCGGCCTGGAACCAGCTGACGGTGCTGGAACCAGGTGGTGGACCCCAAGGCCCACAGGAGAGGAGAGAACAGCTAGGCCGCGAGGCAGCCGCAGTTACCGAACCCCAACAGTCCTACAGGGGGAGCTGGGCCTACTGGCACTACAGAACCAGCCTTGACTACCAGTTCACGCAGCCCACATAGGAAGCTCCTAAACTGGAGGCACCCTGGAGTTGGCTAACCCGACCGCACCACGACGGGGCAAGCATAGGCGTCTCAGTGAGCTTGACACAACCCGGAAACAGCTGACGGTGCTGAAACCAGGCTTGGCATGAGGGAGTACCTGTGACAAGAACACTGCCGAGAACCAGCTGGCGGTGCTGGAACCCAGATGCGTTGCCCCAGTGTGCAAGAGCCAATGGCACGACCGAGGACCAGCTGGCGGTGCTGGAACCCGGTTACTAAGCTCTAGGTGCCCGCGCTTAAAAGCACTACCAAGGACCGCCTGACGTTGGCGGAACTCGGATACCCAGGAGGAGGCACCTAAGCCAAAGGCTCGGCCTGGAACCAGCTGACGGTGCTGGAACCAGGTGGTGGACCCCAAGGCCCACAGGAGAGGAGAGAACAGCTAGGCCGCGAGGCAGCCGCAGTTACCGAACCCCAACAGTCCTACAGGGGGAGCTGGGCCTACTGGCACTACAGAACCAGCCTTGACTACCAGTTCACGCAGCCCACATAGGAAGCTCCTAAACTGGAGGCACCCTGGAGTTGGCTAACCCGACTGCAACACGACGGGGCAAACATAGGCGTCTCAGCGAGTTTGACACACCCCGGAAACAGCTGACGGTGCTGAAACCAGGTTTGGCACGAGGGAGTACCTGTGACAAAAACACTGCCGAGAACCAGCTGGCAGTGCTGGAACCCAGATGCGTTGCCCCAGTGTGCAAGAGCCAATGGCACGACCGAGGACCAGCTGGCGGTGCTGGAACACGGTTACTAAGCTGTAGGTGCCCGCGCTTAAAAGCACTACCAAGGACCGCCTGACGTTGGCGGAACTCGGATACCCAGGAGGAGGCACCTAAGCCAAAGGCTCGGCCTGGAACCAGCTGACGGTGCTGGAACCAGGTGGTGGACCCCAAGGCCCACAGGAGAGGAGAGAACAGCTAGGCCGCGAGGCAGCCGCAGTTACCGAACCCCAACAGTCCTACAGGGGGAGCTGGGCCTACTGGCACTACAGAACCAGCCTTGACTACCAGTTCACGCAGCCCACATAGGAAGCTCCTAAACTGGAGGCACCCTGGAGTTGGCTAACCCGACCGCACCACGACGGGGCAAGCATAGGCGTCTCAGCGAGCTTGACACAACCCGGAAACAGCTGACGGTGCTGAAACCAGGCTTGGCACGAGGGAGTACCTGTGACAAGAACACTGCCGAGAACCAGCTGGCGGTGCTGGAACCCAGATGCGTTGCCCCAGTGTGCAAGAGCCAATGGCACGACCGAGGACCAGCTGGCGGTGCTGGAACCCGGTTACTAAGCTCTAGGTGCCCGCGCTTAAAAGCACTACCAAGGACCGCCTGACGTTGGCGGAACTCGGATACCCAGGAGGAGGCACCTAAGCCAAAGGCTCGGCCTGGAACCAGCTGACGGTGCTGGAACCAGGTGGTGGACCCCAAGGCCCACAGGAGAGGAGAGAACAGCTAGGCCGCGAGGCAGCCGCAGTTACCGAACCCCAACAGTCCTACAGGGGGAGCTGGGCCTACTGGCACTACAGAACCAGCCTTGACTACCAGTTCACGCAGCCCACATAGGAAGCTCCTAAACTGGAGGCACCCTGGAGTTGGCTAATCCGACCGCACCACGACGGGGCAAGCATAGGCGTCTCAGGGAGCTTGACACAACCCGGAAACAGCTGACGGTGCTGAAACCAGGTTTGGCACGAGGGAGTACCTGTGACAAGAACACTGCCGAGAACCAGCTGGCGGTGCTGGAACCCAGATGCGTTGCCTATTAAAGATTGTCTTCCTAGAGCCCCAACTAGCGGTGTTGGAGCTAAGGGTAAGCAGGGGGAGCAGAGTGTAGGCCGAAGCCTGCACTGGAGGCAGCTTTGTGTCTGCGTTGCGTTTGCAGGACACTTTGCCGGCTACACAGTGGGGGAACAGCTGGCGTTGCTGAACCCCACTAACACAATGGCGTGTGTTTTTCTCTGTGCAGCTAGCACTTGCGGTCAAAAACTAGCGATGTTAGAGCCCGTGTTGAAGCAGGAGGAGGAGGAGAGGAGCAGAGTGTAGGCCGAAGCCTATTTGAACCAATTTCAAAGGAAACCTTTAACCCCCCCTCAGGTGTTACAAAGTACAAGAGACACACCTTGTGCAGTATTAATGCTGCACAAGTGAAAGGTTGCTCTATTAATTTGTCTACTTGCACACGCTGAATGAAAGACGTACACAATTTAGCCCATTCTACAGTCAAACTGTAGTGGATGCGTGACTTGGCTTTTTAAGGAGACGCAGCACAGGTGTCCCAAATAACGCCTTGGTGCTTGGCGCAGCTTCCTGAGCGTTGTTATTTGCTGTACAGGAGTCTGCGCTCTTGTGTTATCCCTTGGCAATGCCCTGTTAGAGCTGCCCGTCTTATGACCTCATTTCATGTTGGCCGGTGCGGTTAACGATGGCCATAAATCCCAGACCCACAGTGCCTTTTCATAAAGTCACACTGCGGTGCTGTGATTCGTGGCCTTGAGCAGTAAATATTTTGGCCGCTCACACACGTCCTTACACCTGCTTCAGACTGGGCGGCCTCTGCTGATCCCTTCTCGCATGCCGCGGCCATGAGGCTGCACAGTCTGAAGAAGGCGGAAGGAGATGAGTTAAGACAGGTGAAGATATGCACTGCTCGTGCCCATCAATCACACCCTCGCAGTCAAAATAAGACAACGAGGAGCATTGTTTCAGGCAGGGCGGACGCACAGGCGCAACAAGCCAACCAATGATGTCAGAAGACGGGAAGCGCTACCAAGGGGGGTGCTGCGTATCATTAGAAAGGAAAGTCACACCTCAGGGACAGTGGAATGGTCTCAATGAGACACATTTTGTACGTTTTGAGTTCCACGTGGGCAAGGACAAAAAGTCAGCCACCTTGTACAAATGCAGCAGTACTGCTGTACAAGGTGGCTGTTATACATAGAAACACCTGGGGGTGGGGGGCAGGCTCCCTTCAATTTCAGTTCATGTGCCTGCGTGGCGTTTGCAGGACACGTTGCCAGCTACACAGCAGGGGAACAGCTGGCGGTGCTGAACCCCACTAACACATTGGCTGGGGTTTTTCTCTGTGCAGCTAGCATGTCCGGGCAGAAACTGGCATTGTTTGAGCCCAGGGTCAGCAGGAGGAGGAGAGGAGCAAAGTGTAGGCCGAAGCCTGCACTGGTGGCAGCTTTTGGTCAGTTGTGCCAGCGTGGCTTGTGCTGGACACGATGCCGACTACACAGCAGGGGAACAGCTGGAGGTGCTGAACCCCACTAACACATTGGCTGGTGTTTTTCTCTGTGCAGCTAGCATGTCCGGGCAGAAACTGGCGTTGTTTGAGCCCAGGGTCAGCAGGAGGAGGAGAGGAGCAAAGTGTAGGCCGAAGCCTGCACTGGTGGCAGCTTTTGTTCTGTTGTGCCAGCGTGGCTTGTGCTGGACACGTTGCCGACTACACAGCAGGGGAACAGCTGGCGTTGCTGAACCCCACTAACACATTGACTGGTGTTTTTCTCTGTGCAGCTAGCAGTTCCGGGCAAAAACTAGCGGTGTTTGAGCCCAGGGTCAGCAGGAGGAGTAGAGGAGCAGAGTGTAGGCCGAAGCCTAGTTGAACCAATTTCAAAGGTTACCTTTAACCCCCCCCCCCTCAGGTGTTGCAAGGTACAAGAGCCACACCTTGAACAGCATTAATGATGCACAAGTCAAAGGTTGCTCTATTTAATTTTGCTCCTTGCACACGCTGAATTAAACACGTACACTATTTAGCCCATTATACTGTCAAACAGTAGTGGAGGCGTGACTACTAGTCTTTTTAAGGAGACGCAGCACAGGTGTACAAATTTACACCTAGGTGCTGTGCGCAGATTCCTTACCGTTGTTATTTGCAGTACAGGAAACTGCGCTCTTGTGTTATCCCTTGGCAATACCCTGTTAGTGCAGGCCGTCTCATGACCTCATTTCATGTTGGCCGGTGCGGTTAACGATGGCCATAAATCCCAGACCCACAGTGGCTTTTCCTAAAGTCACACTGCGGTGCTGGGATTCGTGGCCTTGTGCAGTAAATATGTTCGCCGCTCACACATGTCCTTACACCTGCTTCAGACTGGGCGGCCTCAGCTGATCCCTTATCGCATGCCGCGGCCATGAGGCCGCACAGTCAGAAGAAGGCGGAAGGAGGGGAGTGAAGACAGGGGAACATATGCACTGCTCGTGCCCATCAATCACACCCTCGCAGTCAAAATATATGAGACAACGGGGGGCGTTGTGTCGGGCAGGGGGGACGCACAGGCACAGCCAGCCAACCAATGATGTCAGGAGACGGGCAGCGCTAACAATGGGGGTGCTGCGTGTCATTAAAAAGGAAAGTCACACCTCAGGGACATTGTAATGGTCTGTAATGAGACACATTTTGTACTTGTTGAGTTCCATGTGTGCAAGGAGAAAAAGTCAGCCACCTTGTACAAATGCAGCAGTACTGCTGTACAAGGTGGCTGTTATACATAGAAACACCTGGGGGGGTGGGGGGCAGGCTCCCTTCAATTTCAGTTCATGTGCCTGCGTGGCGTTTGCAGGACACGTTGCCAGCTACACAGCAGGGGAACAGTTGGCGGTGCTGAACCCCACTAACACATTGGCTGGTGTTTTTCTCTGTGCAGCTAGCATGTCCGGGCAGAAACTGGCGTTGTTTGAGCCCAGGGTCAGCAGGAGGAGGAGAGGAGCAAAGTGTAGGCCGAAGCCTGCACTGGTGGCAGCTTTTGGTCAGTTGTGCCAGTGTGGCTTGTGCTGGACACGATGCCGACTACACAGCAGGGGAACAGCTGGCGGTGCTGAACCCCACTAACACATTGGCTGGTGTTTCTCTCTGTGCAGCTAGCATGTCCGGGCAGAAACTGGCGGTGTTTGAGCCCGGGGTCAGCAGGAGGAGGAGAGGAGCAGAGTGTAGGCCGAAGCCTGCACTGGTGGCAGCTTTTGGTCGGTTGTGCCAGCGTGGCTTGTGCTGGACACGATGCCAACTACACAGCAGGGGAACAGCTGGCGGTGCTGAACCCCACGAACACATTGACTGGTGTTTTTCTCTGTGCAGCTAGCAGTTCCGGGCAGAAACTAGCGGTGTTTGAGCCCAGGGTCAGCAGGAGGAGTAGAGGAGCAGAGTGTAGGCCGAAGCCTAGTTGAACCAATTTCAAAGGTTACCTTTAACCCCCCCCCCCTCAGGTGTTGCAAGGTACAAGAGCCACACCTTGAACAGCATTAATGATGCACAAGTCAAAGGTTGCTCTATTTAATTTTGCTCCTTGCACACGCTGAATTAAACACGTACACTATTTAGCCCATTATACTGTCAAACAGTAGTGGAGGCGTGACTACTAGTCTTTTTAAGGAGACGCAGGACAGGTGTACAAATTTACACCTAGGTGCTGTGCGCAGATTCCTTACCGTTGTTATTTGCAGTACAGGAAACTGCGCTCTTGTGTTATCCCTTGGCAATACCCTGTTAGTGCAGGCCGTCTCATGACCTCATTTCATGTTGGCCGGTGCGGTTAACGATGGCCATAAATCCCAGACCCACAGTGGCTTTTCCTAAAGTCACACTGCGGTGCTGGGATTCGTGGCCTTGTGCAGTAAATATGTTCGCCGCTCACACATGTCCTTACACCTGCTTCAGACTGGGCGGCCTCAGCTGATCCCTTATCGCATGCCGCGGCCATGAGGCCGCACAGTCAGAAGAAGGCGGAAGGAGGGGAGTGAAGACAGGGGAACATATGCACTGCTCGTGCCCATCAATCACACCCTCGCAGTCAAAATATATGAAACAACGGGGGGCGTTGTGTCGGGCAGGGGGGACGCACAGGCACAGCCAGCCAACCAATGATGTCAGGAGACGGGCAGCGCTAACAATGGGGGTGCTGCGTGTCATTAAAAAGGAAAGTCACACCTCAGGGACATTGTAATGGGCTGTAATGAGACACATTTTGTACTTGTTGAGTTCCACGTGTGCAAGGAGAAAAAGTCAGCCACCTTGTACAAATGCAGCAGTACTGCTGTACAAGGTGGCTGTTATACATAGAAACACCTGGGGGGGTGGGGGGCAGGCTCCCTTCAATTTCAGTTCATGTGCCTGCGTGGCGTTTGCAGGACACGTTGCCAGCTACACAGCAGGGGAACAGCTGGCGGTGCTGAACCCCACTAACACATTGGCTGGTGTTTTTCTCTGTGCAGCTAGCATGTCCGGGCAGAAACTGGCGTTGTTTGAGCCCAGGGTCAGCAGGAGGAGGAGAGGAGCAAAGTGTAGGCCGAAGCCTGCACTGGTGGCAGCTTTTGGTCAGTTGTGCCAGCGTGGCTTGTGCTGGACACGATGCCGACTACACAGCAGGGGAACAGCTGGCGGTGGTGAACCCCACGAACACATTGACTGGTGTTTTTCTCTGTGCAGCTAGCAGTTCCGGGCAGAAACTGGCGGTGTTTGAGCCCAGGGTCAGCAGGAGGAGTAGAGGAGCAGAGTGTAGGCCGAAGCCTAGTTGAACCAATTTCAAAGGTTACCTTTAACCCCCCCCTCAGGTGTTGCAAGGTACAAGAGCCACACCTTGAACAGCATTAATGATGCACAAGTCAAAGGTTGCTCTATTTAATTTTGCTCCTTGCACACGCTGAATAAAACACGTACACTATTTAGCCCATTATACTGTCAAACAGTAGTGGAGGCGTGACTACTAGTCTTTTTAAGGACATGCAGCACAGGTGTCAAAATTTACACCTAGCTGCTGTGCGCAGATTCCTGAGCGTTGTTATTTGCTGTACAGGAGTCTGCGCTATTGGGATCCCTTGGCCATGCGCTGTGAGCGCTTCCTGTCTTCTGACCTCATTTAATGTCGGCCGTTACGGTTAGCGATGGACATGAATCCCAGACCCACAGTGTGTTTTCAAAAAATCACACTGCGTGGCTGGGATTCGTGGCCTTGTTCAGTAAATATGTTTGACGCTCACACATGTCCTTACACCTGCTTCAGACTGGGCGGCCTCATCTGATCCCTTATCGCCTGCCGCGGCCATGAGGACACCCAGTCTGAAGAAGGCGGAAGGAGATGAGTGAACACAGGCAAACATATGCACTGCACATGCCCATCAATCACACCCTCGCTGTTCAAAAAAATAAGACACCGAGGGGCGTTGTTTCGAGCAGGGCAGACGCACAGGCGCAGCCAGCTAACCAATGATGTCAAAAGACGGGCAGCGCTAACAAGGGTGGTGCTGCGTATCATTAGAAAGGAAAGTCACACCTCAGGGACAGTGGAATGGTCTCAATGAGACACATTTTGTACGTGTTGAGTTCCACGTGGGCAAGGAGAAAAAGTCAGCCACCTTGTACAAATGCAGCAGTACTGCTGTACAAGGTGGCTGTTTTACATAGAAACACCTGGGGGTGGGGGGCAGGCTCCCTTCAATTTCAGTTCATGTGCCTGCGTGGCGTTTGCAGGTCACGTTGCAAGCTACACAGCAGGGGAACAGCTGGCGGTGCTGAACCCCACTGACACATTGACTGGTGTTTTTCTCTGTGCAGCTCGCATGTCCGGGCAAAAACTGGCGGTGTTAGAGCCCAGGGTCAGCAGGAGGAGGAGAGGAGCAATGTGTAGGCCGAAGCCTGCACTGGTGGCAGCTTTTGGTCAGTTGTGCCAGCGTGGCTTGTGCTGGACACGATGCCGGCTACACAGCGGGGGAACAGCTGGCGGTGCTGAACCCCACTAACACATTGGCTGGTGTTTTTCTCTGTGCAGCTAGCAGTTCCGGGCAAAAACTAGCGGTGTTTGAGCCCAGGGTCAGCAGGAGAGGAGCAGAGTGTAGGCCGAAGCCTAGTTGAACCAATTTCAAAGGTTACCTTTAACCCCCCTCAGGTGTTGCAAAGTACAAGAGCCACACCTTGTGCAGCATTAATGCTGCACAAGTAAAAGGTTGCTCTATTTGTTTTGCTCCTTGCACACGCTGACTAAAACACGTACACTATTTAGCCCATTATACTGTCAAACAGTTGTGGAGGCGTGACTTGTCTTTTTAAGGAGACGCAGCACAGGTGTCAAAATTTGCACCTAGGTACTGGGCGCAGATTCCTGAGCGTTGTTATTTGCTGTACAGGAGTCTGCGCTATTGTGATCCCTTGGCCATGCGCTGTGAGCACTTCCTGTCTTCTGACCTCATTTCATTTCGGCCGTTGCGGTTAGCGATGGACATGAATCCCAGACCCACAGTGTGTTTTCAAAAAATCACACTGCGTGGCTGGGATTCGTGGCCTTGTGCAGTAAATAGGTTTGCCGCTTACACATGTCCTTACACCTGCTCCAGACTGGGCTGCCTCAGCTGATCCCTTATCGCCTACCACGGCCAGGAGGCCGCACAGTCTGAAGAAGGCGGAAGGAGATGAGTTAAGACAGGCGAACATATGCACTGCTCGTGCCCATAAACCACACCCTCGCTGACAAAATAAATATGACAACGAGGGGCGTTGTTTCTAGCAGGGCGGATGCACAGGCGCAGCCAGCTAACCATGATGACAAAAGACGGGAAACGCTACCAAGGGGGGTGCTGCGTATCATTAGAAAGGAAAGTCACACCTCAGGGACAGTGGAATGGTCTCAATGAGACACATTTTGTACGTGTTGAGTTCCACGTGGGCAAGGAGAAAAAGTCAGCCACCTTGTACAAATGCAGCAGTACTGCTGTACTAGGTGGCTGTTATACATAGAAACACCTGGGGGGGTGGGGCCAGGTTCCCTTTAATTTCAGTTCATGTGCCTGCGTGGCGTTTGCAGGTCACGTTGCCGGCTACACAGCAGGGGAACAGCTGGCGTTGCTGAACCCCACTAACACATTGGCTGGTGTTTTTCTCTGTGCAGCTAGCACTTCCGGGCAAAAACTAGCGGTGTTTGAGCCCAGGGTCAGCAGGAGGAGGAGAGGAGCAGAGTGTAGGCCGAAGCCTGCACTGGTGGCAGCTTTTGTTCTGTTGTGGCAGCGTGGCTTGTGCTGGACACGTTGCCGACTACACAGCAGGGGAACAGCTGGCGGTGCTGAACCCCACTGACACATCACCTAGTGTTTTTTCTGTGTAGACAACACTTCCAGGTGGCAACTGACAGTGTTGAAACCCAGGGAATCAAAGAGGAGCAGAGTGTAGGCCGAAGCCTGCAGTGGAGCAAGATGAAAGGGAACCTTTAACCCCCCCCCCCCCCCCCCCAGGCATTTGTTGCTGAAAGAGCCATCTTGTACAGCAGTAATACTGCACATGGAAAATGGTGGCTCCGAAAATTATGCTCCTTGCAAACGCTGAAGTACACACTCATATAATGTGTCCCCTCACACCGTCAAACCATCCCGGAAGTGGGACTTTCCTTTGTAATGTGACACAGCACAGCCGTCATTCCAACCCCCTTGGTGCCGGGCGCCACCTCCTCAACGTTGTTTGGTTCTGTCACGGAGCCCGCGCTGTAATGTTATCCCTTGGCCATGCACAGTTAGCGGTGCCCGTCTTCTGACATCATGTAGGTGTCAGGCTGGCAGTGCCTGTGCGTCCAAGCTGCCCGAGATCCAACCTTGCAGTGTCATCTAATGTAGTCCCACTGCGGGCCAGGGATCCATGGGCATGCGCAGTGCATATCATCGCCTCTCACTCACCTCCTTCCTGCTTCTTCAGACTGTGCGGCGTCACGGCCGTGGCATGCTATTAGGGATCAGCTGACGCCACCTAGTCTGAAGAAGCGTGAAGAAGGGGAGTGAGAGGCTAGTATATGCACTGCGCATGGCCATGGATACCAGGCCCACTGTGGGATCACATTAGACGACACTGCGAGGTGTGATTTCGGGCAGCGTGGACGCACAGGCGCAGCCAGGACGACAACAAATGATGTCAGAGGACGGGCAGCGCAAACTGTGCATGGCCAAGGGATAACATAACAGCGCAGATCCATGACGGAATCAAACAACGCTAAGGAGGCAGCGCATGATGCCAAGGGGGTAGCAATGACGGCTGTGCTGCGTCACATTACAAAAGAAAGTCCCACCTCCGGGACGGTTGGACGGTGTGAGGGGACACATTACATGAGTGTGTAGTTCAGCGTTTGCAAGGAGCATAATTTCAAGAGCGACCTTTCCCTTGTGCAGTATTAGTGCTGCACATGGTGGCTCTTTCAGTAACAAACGCCTAGGGGGGGGGGGACAGGTCCCCTTACATTTTAGTTGTGCCAGCGTGGCGGTCGCATGACACGTTGCCGGATACACAGCTGGGGATCAGCTGACGTTACTGAACCCCAATAACAGAGGAGCGACTGTTGACTGTGCACACAGCACTTCCAGGCACCAACTGGCGGTGTTAGAGCCCAGGGACAGCAGGAGGAGCAGATTGGAGGTATTGCCGCACACACAGCTGGGGATCAGCTGACGTTACTGAACCCCAATAACAGAGGAGCGACTGTTGACTGTGCACACAGCACTTCCAGGCACCAACTGGCGGTGTTAGAGCCCAGGGACAGCAGGAGGAGCAGATTGGAGGTATTGCCGCACACACAGCTGGGGATCAGCTGACGTTACTGAACCCCAATAACAGAGGAGCAACTGTTGACTGTGCACACAGCACTTCCAGGCACCAACTGGCGGTGTTAGAGCCCAGGGACAGCAGGAGGAGCAGATTGGAGGTATTGCCGCACACACAGCTGGGGATCAGCTGACGTTACTGAACCCCAATAACAGAGGAGCGACTGTTGACTGTGCACACAGCACTTCCAGGCACCAACTGGCGGTGTTAGAGCCCAGGGACAGCAGGAGGAGCAGAGGAACAGAGTGTAGGCCGAAGCCTGATTGGAGCAAGTTGAAAGGAAACCTTTAACCCCCCCCCCAAGACGTTTGTAGCTGAAAGAGCCATCTTGTGCAGCACTAAGGATGCAAAAGGAAAAGGTTGCTCTTTTAATTATGCTCCTTGCAAACACCGAAGTAAACACTAAAAATGTGTCCCTTTATACCGTTAAACCGTTCCGGAGGTGCGAATTTCCTTCGTAATGGGACACAGCACAGCTGTCATTCCTATCCCCTTGATGCCGTGCGCTGCCTCCTCAGCGTTGTTTTAAGCTGTCACGGAGCCTGCGCTGTTCTGTTAGCCCTTGGCCATGCCCAATTAGCGCTGCCTGTCTTCTGACATAATTTGGTGTCAGGCTGTCAGTGCCTGTGCGTCCACGCTGCTCCAGATCCCACCTCGCAGTCTCGTCTAACGTAATCCCACTGCGGGCCTTGGAACCATGGGCATGCACAGTGCATAACCTCGACTCTCACTCCCCTCCTTCCCTCTTCTTCAGACTGTGCGGTGTCACGGCCGTGGCATGCTAGGGATCAGCTGACGGCGCACAGTCTAAAGAAGGCGGAGGGAAATGAGCGAGAGCCCGAGGGGAAGATATGCACTGCGCATGCCCATGGATCCCAGGCCCGCAGTGTGACTCAATCAGAAGACATTGCGAGGCGGGATCTCGGGCAGCGCGGCCGCACAGGCGCAGCCAGCCTGACACCAAATTATGTCAGAAGACAGGCAGCGCAAATAGGGCATGCCCAAGGGATAACAGAACAGCGCAGGCTCCGTGACAGCTTAAAACAACGCTGAGGAGGCAGCGCATGGCACCAAGGGGGTAGGAATGACGGCTGTGCTGCGTCACATTACGAAGGAAAGTCCCAGCTCCGGGACGGTATAACGGTATCAGTGAACACATTTTATAAGTGTTAAGTTCTGCGTGTGCAAAGAGCTAAAAAAAAAGAGCTACCTTTTCCTTGTGCAGCATTACTGCTGCACAAGATGGCTCTTTCAGTAACAAACGACGGGGGGGGGGGGGGGGACAGGTTCCCTTACATTTAGGTTGTTGTGCCAGCGTGGCGGTCGCAGGACACATTGCCGGCTACACAGCTGGGGATCAGCTGACGTTACTGAAACTCAATAACACTGGGTCGTATGTTTTTACTGTGCAGCCTGCACTTCTGAGCCGCAACTGGCGGTGTTGGAGCCCAGGAATAGCAGTTCAGGTGGTAGAAAGATGAACACAGCAGGAGACCTGGATGACACCCAATTACTTAATCAGGCAGAGGAGTGGCAAATTCCTGCGAGATCCAGGCCTGGTTCATTTTCAGGAAAGTAAGCCGGTCAACGTTATCGGAGGATAGTCGCATGCGACGGTCTGTTAGTACACCACCTGCGGCACTAAAGACACGTTCCGATAAGACACTAGCTGCAGGGCAAGCCAGCACCTCCAATGCATACTGGCTTAGCTTTGGCCATGTATCCAGCTTAGAGACCCAAAACTTGAACGGGGAAGAGCCGTCTGGGAGTACAGTAAGAGGGCAAGCCATGTAGTCTGTCACCATCTGACGGAACCGTTGCCTCCTGCTGACTGGAGCCGCCGGTGATGGTGTAGACATTTGGGGCGGGCACACAAAAGTGTGCCAGAGTTGTGCCATACTGGGCTTGCCTTGGGCAGAGGCACTGCTTCTGCTCCCTCTTTGGGCAGAGCCTCCCCCACTGCCTCGACGCACTGAGCTGCTTTGTAAAGCACTAGCAGCACTCCTCTCAGTTGGACAGGAGAAGATGATGGAATTCACCAGTGTGTCGTGGTACTCCCGCAATTTACGCTCCCGGGTCAACGCAGGGATGAGGTTTTGGACGTTGTCCCGGTAGCGAGGATCGAGGAGGGTGAACACCCAATAATCAGGCATGTTGAGAATGTGGTCGATGCGGCGGTCGTTTCTCAGGCACTGCAGCATGAAATCCACCATGTGCTGCAGAGTGCCAACTGGCCCAGAAACGCTGTCCCCTGCTTGAGACATGATCTCTGCCCGCTCGTCATCACCCCACCCTCGCTGTACACACTGACCACTGGACAATTGTGTCGCTCCCTCCTCTGGACGGAGCTCTTCCTCCTCCATTGACTCCTCCTCATCCTCCTCACAAATTGGCCCCTGCGTACCCCTTTGTGAGGAACCACGTGGCGCTGACTCTCCAGAAGCTGATGGAAAAGGTGACTCCTCATCCTCCACCTCTTCCACCACATCATCCCTTAACCCTTGCAAAGTTTGCTGAAGCAGGCAGATAATGGGGACAGTCATGCTGACTAGTGCATCATCTGCACTTGCCATCCGCGTGGAATAATCAAAAGGACGCAAAACCTGGCAGATGTCCTTCATAGTGGCCCACTCTGTGGTTGTGAAGTCTGATCGGCGCTGACTGCGACTTCTTTGCGCCTGATGCAGCTGGTACTCCATAACTGCTTGCTGCTGCTCACACAACCGCTCCAACATATGTAACGTGGAATTCCACCGGGTAGGTAGGTCACATATGATGCGGTGTTCCGGAAGGCGGAATCGGCGCTGCAGAGCAGCAATGCGGGATCTGGCCAAGCTGGAACGCCGCAAGTGAGCACACTCTAGGCGGACCTTGTGCAGCAGGGCATCAAGATCCGGATAGTCCCTCAGAAAACTCTGCACAACCAAATTGAGCACATGTGCCAGACATGGGATGTGAGTGAGGTTGCCAAGGGCCAAAGCTGCCACCAGATTTCGGCCATTGTCACACACTACCATGCCTGGCTGGAGATTCGCTGGCAGTAACCACACATCGCTCTCCTGCTTGATGGCATTCCAGAGCTCCTGCGCTGTGTGGCTTCGATGCCCCAATGAAACTAGTTTCAAGACGGCCTGCTGACGTTTGGCCACGGCTGTGCTCATGTCGGTCATAGGTAAACGTTCACGGGTCCATGTGGAGGTGGACTGTGACGGATCCTGCAGAGAGGAATCAGAGGAACTGGTGTAAGAGGAGGAGTCGATGCGTACAGACTGGATTCCTGCAATCCTTGGAGTGGGCAGGACAAGTCCTGCGCCACTCGCACGATCTGTACCTGGCTCAACAACATTAACCCAATGGGCAGTGAGGGAAACATATCGCCCCTGTCCATGCTGACTGGTCCACGCATCGGTGGTGAGGTGGACCTTGCTACTGACGGCGTTCAGTAGCGCATGTTTTATGTTTGCCTCAACATGCCTGTGCAGGGCAGGGACAGCCTGCCTGCTGAAGTAAAAGCGGCTGGGCACCTTGTACTGTGGGACTGCCAATGCCATCAAGTCACGGAAGCTGTCAGTCTCCACCAGCCTGTACGAGAGCATTTCCAGGGACAACAGTTTGGCAATGCCTGCATTCAGAGCCTGTGCTCGGGGGTGGTTGGCCGAGAATGCCCGCCTTTTCTCCCATGCCTGGACTACCGATGGCTGTAGAGTAGACTGGGAGTGTGAGGATGACTGGGAAGGTGGTGCTGTGGGTGGAATTACACTAGGTCTCTGGACAACAGTGGAGGAAGAGGCAACACGAGATGAAGAGGTGGTAGCTGCCGCTGTTGGTTGGCCTACGTCTTCACTGTGTTTCTGTAACTCCACCGCGTGCCTGTTCCGCACATGTTTCCACATATTTGTGGTATTGAGGTTGCTGACACTTTTACCTCTTTTTACTTTCTGATGACACAGCTTGCATTTGACAAAACAAATGTCATCTGCAACTGTGTCAAAAAAGGACCAGGCACTGAAAGTCTTGGGAGCGCCCTTTTTGGCTTTGGAAAGAGACAGGCTCCTAACGGGTGCCAAAGTGGAGGCTACAGGCTCCGCAGTCTTCCCCCTCCCTCTCCCTCTTTGGCCCGTAAGGGGAAGCTCTTCCTCAGAGCTGCTCCCACCACCTTCCTGTTCCTCACGCCACGATGGGTCAAGGACCTCATCATCTCCACTACCCTCTGCCACCAACTGCTCCTCCTGGGTAGTCTCGGCAGCACAGTACGCATCAGAAAGCGGCACCTGAGTTTCATCATCAGATGCGTACTGCGCTGTGGTCACCGGAGGCACTGGCCCACCTGCCTCTTCAGAGTCAGAGAGATAAAGCTTTTGGGCATCACTGCACACTGCCTCTTCTTCCATTTCTCCAATGCTGCTTGGCTGGCCCCCTGTTTCCAAGCCAAGAGATTCAGAGAACAGAAGTAGAGACGGCTCCTGTCCTGGGCTCTCTGACTGCCTGGTCAATTTGGCAGGTGGTGAACAGACAGATGGCTGCTCTCCAGTGCTCTGTGCCTGAGAGGATGTGGCACTAACTGAAGTCGATGCCGAGGCGTTAGCTGCCATCCACCCGACAACGGCTTCAATTTGGTCTTCACGTAGCAGCAGTGCACGGCGCTCTCCGACAAAGCTGCGCATGAAGGACTGTTCCCTGCTGAAACTGAGTGACGACGAGTCACCGGCGCCCGCAGCAGGCACAGAATCACCACGTCCTCTCCCTGCTCCTCTCCCTGCTCCGCGCCCACGCCCACGTGCCTTACTCCCTGCCCTCTTCATCTTGGTTGACAGATAAAGATAAGCAGAAAAGTACTAAGGCCTTAGTGTGCTTATTCCTGAAATGCTCCTCCTAACAGGTGTAAGAAACACTAATGTTGTAAATTGTGGACTAAACTTTATTATTTTTCAAATGTGGCCTACACAAGTGTTAAGTTGTGTTTGGTGAACTTAACTTTTTTTTTGGTGCAGATCGGGCTACAGAGCTAGTTTAAATCACACGGAGACCGTGCAGACAGCCGTAAACGGCGCTGCAAGGCCAAAAAACCCTCCTCTCGGTTATCCTATATAGTGTTTTTCCACTATTTAGCTGGATACGAGTGGAAAGACACTAATAGGAATTTTTTTTTTCAAATTTTAAACAGGCTGCACTATTTGAAAAAAAGTAAAAATTTTCTCAAGGTATGAGGCAGTAACGAACCCTGAGCTGAATCCAACCGGCTATGGCTGCACACAGACTACAGGGCGAGCTGGGCTCACACGGAGACCGTGCAGACAGCCGTAAACGGCGCTGCAAGGCCAAAAAAACCTCCTCTAGGTTATCCTATATAGTGTTTTTCCACTATTTAGCTGGATACGAGTGGAAAGACACTAATAGGAATTTTTTTTTTCAAATTTTAAACTGGCTGCACTATTTGAAAAAAAGGAAATTGTTTTTCAAGGTATGAGGCAGTAACGCACCCTGAGCTGAATCCAACCGGCTATGGCTGCACACAGACTACAGGGCGAGCTGCGCTCACACAGAGACCGTGCAGACAGCCGTAAACGGCGCTGCAAGGCCAAAAAACCCTCCTCTAGGTTATCCTATATAGTGTTTTTCCACTATTTAGCTGGATACGAGTGGAAAGACACTAATAGGAATTTTTCTTTTTCAAATTTTAAACAGGCTGCACTATTTGAAAAAAAGTAAAATTTTTCTCTAGGTATGAGCCAGTAACGAACCCTGAGCTGAATCCAACCGGCTATGGCTGCACACAGACTACAGGGCGAGCTGGGCTCACACGGAGACCGTGCAGACAGCCGTAAACGGCGCTGCAAGGCCCAAAAACCCCCCTCTAGGTTATCCTATGTAGTGTTTTTCCACAATAGAGCTGGAGACTGGTGGAAAAACACTAATAGGAAATTTGAGAAAAAATGTGCAGCAGGCTGCACTAAGAGCAAAAAAGAACAACTGTGTGAGGCAGTGTGAACCCCCCCTGAGCTGAATACAACCGGGTATATGGCTGCACACAGACTACAGAGTGAGCTGCACACACACACACAGAGACCTTGCAGAACGCTGTTAAAACAGCGCTGCAAGGCAAGAGCAAGGTGAACAGTGAAGAACACACAGCGTTTTGCTAAATTAGCCTTTGGAAAGGAAAATAAAGCAATTAGCTAGCTCGACTGGCCCTCAGTTAGAACACAGCGTCCTGTCCCTAACTGAAATCACAGCAGAGTGAGCGCAAAATGGCGGCAGCGTTTTTTATAGTGCAGAGTGACATCATTTCAGCAGCCAATCCAAGCCTTGCCAGTACTTACATGCCCACCATGCTAAACAGGATGTGCCCACACTTCCAATCATTCCTCATTGGCTGCTGCGTTCAGTTTGAATTCTGGGAACTTCCGATTCCGGTATCCGATACGCGGGAAGTATCGGAATTCGGTATCGGAATTCCGATACCGCAAATATCGGCCGATACCCGATACTTGCGGTATCGGAATGCTCAACACTATTTATGAGTACTCTGCATGATCAGTAAGTAAGTTGACAGCAGAATATGAGATGCACACAACATTTTTCTTGCTAAAAGGACATGATGTAGTACAACAATTGTGGTGTTTCACTGATCTTATACAGTTCAAGCATACATATTCCTTAAAGGCTCTGTTCTGCATTTCTGCAGTGCATCTGTGGGTTCCGCCTGAACCTCCCTAAAACAGGATTAAGAAGAACTGCTATTGGGGCCATAGACTACAAAGACATGAATATAGTTCAAATAAACTTCCTTAATTTGTTCAGATGGACACAAAAATGTTTTTTTTTTTTACAGCAAATGTTGATTCTATAAAAGAGTTACTGTGGTACAGAATTGCTGAAAAGTGAATACTTTGTACTATAGAAATGTTTCAGTACAAACAATTTATCATATATTACAATGTATAGAGGCTGTTTAACAAACCAAGCAAACAAGGCAGTACACTGTAGCGCCAAAACATGCAAACATAAAATATGGAAGTTAGACTGCACTACTGCACTAGAAATATGAAAAAATTAGAGCGTTTAGCGCATAAATTGGCCAATTTACGTGTACCTGGTAGCCACTTTACGGCATCTCTCATATACCAGGTCCTACGCTTTCCCTCCTGAGAATAAACGTCTTCATCTAAATGAATCACTATTGTTAATTGTTATTTGTTCAAATTTTAGGATGTTAGAAATTTAATGTATTTAATATTGCTGTTCTTTCGCATCGGTAACAAGTCCGTAACTTAACTTAGTTTAATCAAATGCAGGACCTTCGGTGGATCATGTGACCGACAGAGCCATCATGATAGGCTTATGGATATTAGAAAAAGACGGCTTTTGCGGACATAGAATTAAGCATGGATTAAGATCTTTGTTGATCGAAACGCGTCGCTCTATCTTGTTGTTTTTTTGTTCGCATCCCGTATGTGCAAGGATTGTATGCTTACTAAGAAGTTTTAATGGATTGATTAAAGAAGTTAATTATTTTAAGGAGCTGGAACGTGGATTTTCTTATACTTCTCATCACTGCACGTCTTAGTCCGGATGGAGTTCCGCGCACCTGTGGTTTGTCGGTGAGCTGGCATGGGCTTTTAGCCTAATTATTTTGTTGATGCAGCAGCAATAGACTGTCTCTGCCTTCACAAGAGACCACTACACAAGAGATTTCTAAGTATGATATAAAATGGGCAAAAGCCATTATGAATGGAGGAAGAGGAGGGACATGTCACCACCATCTATTGTGAATGGTGGATTCTGACATATATTGTATATGGATGCATTAGCTGTCATTGTAGGTTTATTAAATTACACTGTAAATTCTTTAATAGAGCAACAAATTGGAAAAAACAAAAAAAATTGAGTGACACATGCGCTCTAAAATCTTTTTCTTTTGTAGTCTTCTACGAATGAAACCAGAAGTCTACATACACTATAGAAAAAGACACATATGCATATTTTTCTCAATATCTGACATGAAATCAGAATAAACCTTTCCTGTTTATGGTCAATTAGTATTACCATAATCTACTATATAATTGTCTAAGGGTCACTTCCGTCTGTCCTTCTGTCTGTCTGTCACGGTTATTCATTGGTCGCGGCCTCTGTCATGGAAATCCAAGTCGCTGATTGGTCGTGGCAAAACGCCCACGACGATTACCACGACCAATCAGCGACTGGCACAGTCCGGCGGCAAAATGGCCGCTCCTTCCTCCCCGCAGTCAGTGCCCACTCAATACTCCAGTCAGCCCTCACACAGGGTTAATGCCAGCGTTAATGGACCACGTTATGCCACGGTGTAACGTACTCCATTAAAGCAGCTATTAACCCTGTGTGACCAACATTTTACTATTGATGATGCGTATGCAGCATCAATAGTAAAAAGATCTAATGTTACAAATAATAATAATAAAAAAAGGTTATTCTCACCCTCCGACGTGGCGCGCTGTCCTCGGCAGTGCAAGCGGCAGGTTTCGGTGCCAAGGATGCTATGCGAGAAGGACCTTCCATGATGTCACGGTCATGTGACTGCGACGTCATCACAGGTCCTGCGCTCATACCAACCCTGGGACCAGAAGCTGCCGTGTGCACCGCACACAGGTGCCAGGACTTCAATTAGCCTTCGGAAGGTGAGTATATATTTATTTTTATTTTAAGTCTTTTTTAACCACGCATATAGTGCCCACATTGCTATATACTACATGGGCTGTGTTACATACTGCGTGGGCTGCGTTATATACTACATGGCTGCTATGTACTACGTGGGCAGTGTTATATACTATGTGGGCAATGTTATATACTGTGTGGGCTGCGTTATATACTACATGGCTGCTATATACTACATGGGCAGTGTTATATACTATGTGGGCAGTGTTATATACTGTGTGGGCTGTGTTATATACTGCATGGCTGCTATATACTACGTGGTGAGTGTTATATACTATGTGGGCAATGTTATATACTCCGTGGGCTGTGTTATATACTGTTTGGCCTGTGTTATATACTGCATGGCCACTGTTATATACTGTGTGGCCTGTATTAACGCATCGGGTATTCAAGAATATGTTGTGGCCTGTGCTATATACTATGTGGCTGCTATATACAGTGGGGCAAAAAAGTATTTAGTCAGTCAGCAATAGTGCAAGTTCCACCACTTAAAAAGATGAGAGGCGTCTGTAATTTACATCATAGGTAGACCTCAACTATGGGAGACAAACTGAGAAAAAAAAATCCAGAAAATCACATTGTCTGTTTTTTTAACATTTTATTTGCATATTATGGTGGAAAATAAGTATTTGGTCAGAAACAAAATTTCATCTCAATACTTTGTAATATATCCTTTGTTGGCAATGACA
The DNA here is from genome assembly GCF_032444005.1 of Ranitomeya imitator. Classification (NCBI taxonomy): domain Eukaryota; kingdom Metazoa; phylum Chordata; class Amphibia; order Anura; family Dendrobatidae; genus Ranitomeya; species Ranitomeya imitator. The sequence continues at coordinate 339,855,999 of NC_091287.1, forward strand.
GAGGTCAAACGTTTTCTGTAAGTCTTCACAAGGTTGCCACACACTGTTGTTGGTATGTTGGCTCATTCCTCCATGCAGATCTCCTCTAGAGCAGTGATGTTTTTGGCTTTTCGCTTGGCAACACGGACTTTCAACTCCCTCCAAAGGTTTTCTATAGGGTTGAGATCTGGAGACTGGCTAGGTCACTCCAGGACCTTGAAATGCTTCTTACGAAGCCACTCCTTCGTTGCCCTGGCGGTGTGCTTTGGATCATTGTCATGTTGAAAGACCCAGCCACGTTTCATCTTCATTGCCCTTGCTGATGGAAGGAGGTTTGCACTCAAAATCTCACGATACATGGCCCCAGTCATTCTTTCATGTACCCGGATCAGTTGTCCTGGCCCCTTGGCAGAGAAACAGCCCCAAAGCATGATGTTTCCACCACCATGCTTTACAGTAGGTATGGTGTTTGATGGATGCAACTCAGTATTCTTTTTCCTCCAAACACGACAAGTTGTGTTTCTACCAAACAGTTCCAGTTTGGTTTCATCAGACCATAGGACATTCTCCCAAAACTCCTCTGGATCATCCAAATGCTCTCTAGCAAACTTCAGACGGGCCCGGACATGTACTGGCTTAAGCAGTGGGACACGTCTGGCACTGCAGGATCTGAGTCCATGGTGGCGTAGTGTGTTACTTATGGTAGGCCTTGTTACATTGGTCCCAGCTCTATGCAGTTCATTCACTAGGTCCCCCCGCGTGGTTCTGGGATTTTTGCTCACCGTTCTTGTGATCATTCTGACCCCACAGGGTGGGATTTTGCGTGGAGCCCCAGATCGAGGGAGATTATCAGTGGTCTTGTATGTCTTCCATTTTCTAATTATTGCTCCCACTGTTGATTTCTTCACTCCAAGCTGGTTGGCTATTGCAGATTCAGTCTTCCCAGCCTGGTGCAGGGCTACAATTTTGTTTCTGGTGTCCTTTGACAGCTCTTTGGTCTTCACCATAGTGGAGTTTGGAGTCAGACTGTTTGAGGGTGTGCACAGGTGTCTTTTTATACTGATAACAAGTTTAAACAGGTGCCATTACTACAGGTAATGAGTGGAGGAAAAAGGAGACTCTTAAAGAAGCAGTTACAGGTCTGTGAGAGCCAGAAATCTTGATTGTTTGTTTCTGACCAAATACTTATTTTCCACCATAATATGCAAATAAAATGTTAAAAAAACAGACAATGTGATTTTCTGGATTTTTTTTCTCAGTTTGTCTCCCATAGTTGAGGTCTACCTATGATGTAAATTACAGATGCCTTTCATCTTTTTAAGTGGTGGAACTTGCACTATTGCTGACTGACTAAATACTTTTTTGCCCCACTGTACATACATACTCTAGAATACCCGATGCGTTAGAATCGGGCCAGCATCTAGTTATTAATATTAGCCAAATGCCAGAATAATGCCAGAGAGAGAATGTTTTAAGTGCATTTTTATTACTTACTGCAAAGTCAAAAAATTACATTCACTAAGATTACTATGCCTTTAAACAATGCTGGACTGCCCATATGATGATTTTATGTGTTTGGAAGCTTCTGATAAGTTTTTTGGCAACATCTGAGTTAATTAGAGACACACCTATGAATGTATTTAATGCAAACCTGAAACCTACTGTTTCTTTGTGTAGTATTATGGGAAAGTCTAAAGAAATCAGCCCAGATATGAGGAAGAGAATTGTGGACTTGCACAAGTCTGGCTCATCCTTGGGTACAATTTCAGGATACCTGAAGGTGCCTTGTTCATCTGTACAAACAATTGTACGCAAGTGCAAACAAGATGGGAATGTCCAGCCACCATACCTGTTGTGAATTCTGCTTTTGGGCTCCCTCCGGTGGTTGTAGGTGGTAATGCAGTTGTCCCTGGGCTGCAGTCCTGGACAGGTGTATCTGCTAATTGCAATTCTGACTGGGGTATTTAGGTTTGCAGGACTCATTAGTCCTTCCCAGTTGTCAATGTTTCTTGGAATGTGTTGGATCTCTGTCTGGCTTCTCCTGCTTAGCTACCAATTCAGCAAAGATAAGTGTCTGTTTCTTTTTCTATGGCACACAAGCTGTGTGCTTGTTTTTTTATTGTATTCCTGCTCTGAGTGTAGGATTCTCTGGAGTTGCAGATATACGTTCCACGTCTTTAGTTAGATGGAGGAATTTTTTGTATAATCTGCTGTGGATATTTTTGGAAGGGTTTTAATACTGACCGCACAGAACTCTGTCCTATCCTTTCTTATTTTAGCTAGTGTGGCCTCTTGTGCTAGATCCTGTTTTTCTGCCTGTTTGTGTCTTTCCTCTCCTACTCACAGCCAATATTTGTGGGGGGCTGCCTATCCTTTGGGGTTCTGCTCTGAGGCAAGATAGTATTCCTATTTCCATCTATAGGGTTATTTAGTCCTCCGGCTGTGACGAGGTGTCTAGGATTTGTTAGGTACACCCCACAGCTACTTCTAGTTGCGGTGTTAAGATCAGGATTTGCGGTCACTATAGTTACCACTTACTCCAGTGAAAGTTTTCATGCTGCTCCAAGGTCACTGGATCATAACAGTACAACTGGCCAATAATGAGTTAAATGCATCTCAGAAGAAGGGAAGAAAGGTGTTGAGCCATTTTTTTTCTTCAGTCTGCTTTATATTCTCTTCCCTCTTTATCTCTGGGTGGCTGAGGAGCCTTGTGCTAGCATGAATGTTCAGGAAATAGCTTCTCGTGTAGACCAGCTTGCTGCTAGGGTACAGGGTATTTCGGATTATATTGTTCAGACTCCTGCTTTAGAACCGAAGATTCCTACTCCTGATTTGTTTTTTGGTGACAGGTCCAAATTTTTGAGTTTTAAAAACAACTGTAAACTGTTTTTTGCTTTGAGACCTCGATCCTCCGGTGATTCCATTCAGCGGGTGAAAATCGTCATCTCCCTGCTGCGTGGCGACCCGCAGGATTGGGCAGATTCAGACGTCAGAATAGGTTGTGTTATTATTGTGGCGACGCTTCTCATGTCATTTCAGTCTGCCCTAAGCGGACAAAGAGGATCGCTAGTTCATTTACCATCAGTACTGTACAACCTAAATTTCTGTTATCTGTGTCCTTGATCTGCTCATTGTCATCATTTTCTGTCATGGCGTTTGTGGATTCAGGCGCCGCCTTGAACTTAATGGACTTTGAGTTTGCCAGGCGTGGTGGTTTTCCCTTGCAGCCTTTGCAGAACCCTATTCCTTTAAGGGGCATTGATGCTACACACTTGGCTAAAAATAAGCCCCAGTTCTGGACACAGGTGACCATGCGCATGGCGCCAGCCCATCAGGAAGATTGTCGATTTCTGGTGTTGCATAATTTGCATGATGCTATCGTGCTGGGTTTTCCGTGGTTGCAGGTACATAATCCTGTGTTGGATTGGAAGTCCATGTCTGTGACTAGTTGGGGTTGTCAGGGGGTTCATAATGATGTTCCTTTGATGTCAATCTCCTCTTCTTCCTCTTCTGAAATTCCAGAGTTTTTGTCTGATTTTCAGGATGTATTCGATGAGCCCAAGTGCAGTTTCCTTCCACCGCACAGGGACTGCGATTGTGCTATTAATTTGATTCCAGGCTGTAAGTTTCCTAAGGGTCGACTTTTCAACCTATCTGTGCCTGAACATACCGCCATGCGGAGCTATATTAAGGAGTCTTTGGAGAAAGGGCATATTTGGCTATCTTCTTCACCGTTGGGAGCGGGGTTCTTTTTTGTTGCTAAAAAAGATGGTTCCTTGAGACCCTGTATTGATTATCGCCTCTTGAATAAAATCACGGTCAAGTTTCAATACCCTTTACCTTTGCTTACCGATATGTTTGCTAGGATTAAGGGAGCTAGTTGGTTTACGAAGATAGACCTTCGGGGGGCATATAATCTTGTTCGTATTAAGCAGGGTGATGAATGGAAAACTGCATTTAACACGCCCGAAGGCCATTTTGAATACCTTGTGATGCCATTCGGGCTCACTAATGCTCCATCTGTTTTTCAGTCCTTCATGCATGATATTTTCCAGACTTATATTTATAAGTTCTTGATTGTATATTTGGACGATATTTTGATTTTTTCCGATGATTGGGAGTCTCATGTGGAACAGGTCAGGATGGTATTTCAGATCCTTCGTGACAATGCCCTGTTTGTGAAAGGGTCTAAGTGTCTCTTTGGGGTGCAAAAGGTCTCTTTTTTGGGCTTTATTTTTTCTCCCTCGTCTATAGAGATGGATCCGGTTAAGGTTCAGGCCATTCATGATTGGATTCAGCCCACATCTGTGAAGAGCCTTCAGAAATTTTTGGGTTTTGCAAATTTTTATCGCCGTTTCATTGCTAATTTTTCCAGCGTGGTTAAACCCTTCACCGATTTGACGAAGAAAGGCGCTGATGTGGCGAATTGGTCCTCTGCGGCTGTCTCTGCCTTTCAGGAGCTTAAACGTCGATTTACTTCTGCTCCGGTGTTGTGCCAACCGGATGTTTCTCTTCCGTTTCAGGTTGAGGTTGACGCTTCTGAAATTGGGGCAGGGGCCGTTTTGTCTCAGAGGGATCCTGTTGGTTCCTTAATGAAACCGTGTGCCTTCTTTTCCCGTAAGTTTTCGCCTGCTGAACGCAATTATGATGTCGGCAACCGGGAGTTGTTGGCTATGAAGTGGGTGTTTGAGGAGTGGCGACATTGGCTTGAGGGAGCTAAGCACCGTATTGTGGTTTGACTGATCATAAGAATTTGATTTACCTCGAGTCTGCCAAACGGCTGAATCCTAGACAAGCTCGATGGTCCTTGTTTTTTTCCCGTTTTGATTTCGTGGTCTCGTACCTTCCGGGTTCTAAGAACATTAAGGCTGATGCCCTCTCTAGGAGTTTTTTGCCTGATTCTCCTGAGGTCTTAGAACCGGTCGGTATTCTGAAAGAAGGGGTGGTCCTTTCTGCCATTTCCCCTGATTTACAACGGGTTCTTCAGGAATTTCAGGCTGACAGGCCTGACCGCTGTCCTGTGGGGAAACTGCTTTGTTCCTGACAGATGGACAAGTAGAGTGATTTCTGAGGTTCACTGTTCCGTGTTGGCTGGTCATCCTGGCATTTTTGGTACCAGAGACTTGGTTGGTAGGTCCTTTTGGTGGCCTTCTTTGTCGCGTGATGTGCGTTCTTTTGTGCAGTCCTGTGGGACTTGTGCGCGGGCCAAGCCTTGTTGTTCCCGTGCTAGTGGGTTGCTTTTGCCATTGCCAGTCCCTGAGAGGCCCTGGACGCATATTTCTATGGATTTTATTTCCGATCTTCCGGTTTCCCAGAGGATGTCGGTTATCTAGGTTGTTTGTGACCGGTTTTCTAAGATGGTTCATTTGGTGCCTTTGCCTAAATTGCCTTCCTCTTCGGATTTGGCACCGTTGTTTTTTCAGCATGTGGTCCGTTTGCATGGTATTCCGGAGAATATTGTGTCCGACAGAGGTTCCCAGTTTGTTTCTAGGTTTTGGCGGGCCGTTTGTGCTAGGCTGGGCATTGATTTGTCTTTTTCTTCTGCGTTTCATCCTCAGACAAGTGGTCAGACCGTGCGAATTAATCAGACTTTGGAGACTTATTTGAGATGCTTTGTGTCTGCTGATCAGGATGATTAGGTGGCTTTCTTGCCATTGGCCGAGTTTGCCCTTAATAATCGGGCTAGTTCGGCTACTTTGGTTTCGCCTTTCTTTTGTAATTTTGGTTTTCATCCTCATTTTTCTTCTGGGCAGGTTGAGCCTTCTGACTGTCCTGGTGTGGATTCTGTGGTGGACAGGTTGCAGCAGATTTGGGCTCATGTGGTGGACAATTTGGTGTTGTCTCAGGAGGAGGCTCAACGGTTTGCTAACCGTCGTTGGTGTGTTGGTTCCCGGCTTCGGGTTGGGGATCTGGTCTGGTTGTCTTCCCGTCATGTTCCTATGAAGGTTTCTTCTCCTAAGTTTAAGCCTCGGTTTATTGGTCCTTATAGGATTTCTGAGATTATTAATCCTGTGTCTTTTCGACTGGCGCTTCTGGCCTCTTTTGCTATCCATAATGTCTTTTATAGATCTTTATTGCGGAAATATGTGGAGCCCGTTGTTCCCTCTGTTGATCCTCCAGCCCCTGTGTTGGTTGATGGGGAGTTGGAATATGTTGTTGAGAAGATTTTGGATTCCCGTTTTCCGAGGCGGAAGCTTCAGTACCTTGTCAAATGGAAGGGTTATGGCCAGGAGGATAATTCTTGGGTTTTTGCCTCTGATGTCCATGCTGCTGATTTGGTTCGTGCCTTTCATCTGGCTCATCCTGATCGGCCTGGGGGCTCTGGTGAGGGTAGGATTCTCTGGAGTTGCAGATATACGTTCCACGTCTTTAGTTAGATGGAGGAATTTTTTGTATAATCTGCTGTGGATATTTTTGGAAGGGTTTTAATACTGACCGCACAGAACTCTGTCCTATCCTTTCCTATTTTAGCTAGTGTGGCCTCTTGTGCTAAATCCTGTTTTTCTGCCTATGTGTGTCTTTCCTCTACTACTCACAGCCAATATTTGTGGGGGGCTGCCTATCCTTTGGGGTTCTGCTCTGAGGCAAGATAGTATTCCTATTTTCATCTATAGGGGTATTTAGTCCTCCGGCTGTGACGAGGTGTCTAGGATTTGTTAGGTACACCCCACGGCTACTTCTAGTTGCGGTGTTAAGATCAGGATTTGCGGTCAGTATAGTTACCACTTACTCCGGTGAAAGTTTTCATGCTGCTCCAAGGTCACCGGATCATAACACATACCGCTCAGAAAGGAGATGGTCTGTGTCTCAGAGATGAATGTGCTTTGGTCCAACCCAAGGACAAAAGCAAAAGACCTTGTGAAGATTATGGTAGAAGCTGGTAAGATTGTGTCAATATCCACAGTGAAATGAGTACTGTATCAACATGGGCTGAAAGGCCACTCTGCCAGAAGGAAGCCATTACTCTAAAAGAAACAAAAAGCCAGATTAATGTTTGGAAATGCACACAGGAACAAAGACCTTAATTTTTGGAGACATGTCCTGTTGTCTGATGAAACTAAAATTGATCTTTTTTTGCATAATGACCATCGTTACGTTTGGAGGAAAAAGGGAGACGCTTGGAAGCCTAAGAACATCATCCCAACTGTGAAACACAGGGATTATAGCAAACTAAAGATTATTATATTATTATATCATGTTGTGTGGTTGTTTTGCTGCAGGAGGGACTGGTGCAGTTCACAAAATAGATAGCATCATGAGAAAAGAAGAGTATGTGGCAATACTGAAGCAACATCTCAAGACATCAGCCAGGAAGTTAAAACATGGGCAGAAATGGGTCTTCTAAATGGACAATGACCAGAAGCATACTGCCAAAATGGTAGCAAAGTGGCTTAAAGATAACAAAGTCAATGTTTTGGAGTGGCCATCACAAATCCCTGATCTCAATCCATTTGAAAATTTATGGGCAATGCTGAAATGACAGGTGTGAGCAAGGCGACGTACAAACCTTGATCAGTTACACCAGTTATGTCAGGAGGAATGGGACCAAATTCTGACAAACTATTGTGAGAAGCTTGTGGAGGGATATCCCAAACGTTTGACAAAAGTCATTCACTTTAAGGACAGCGGTACCAAGTATTAATTAAATGTAAATAAACTTTTGACTTTGCAGTAAGTAATAAAATGCCTTAAAACAATCTCTCTCATTCTGGCATTTGGCAAAAATTAATAATTATGATAATCCTAACTGACCTAAAATCAAAAAAGGTTTATTCTGAATTCATCTCAGATATTGAGAAAAACATGCATATGTTTCTTTTTGTATTGTGTATGTAAACTTCTGGTTTCAACTGTACATGTTCTGCTTACATGAACACATAGGGTTCATTCATCATAACTGGTGATTCTCTCACCGGTCTTGATGAGGGGGCATTTTAGAGCAGATGCTCCAGATTTAGAGGAATGAATTAGGCGAGGCACCTAGTTTAATGTGCCACTGTTATGGCTGTGACCGCAGACGCGCCCGAGCCGATGCCTCCAAATCGCCACGACTTGGGTGAGCGTCCCAAATGGGGATGAAATGTGGACCCACTGGACCACATAGAGTAACCTGGACCTACCCAGACTAGGGAAGGGCAGTGAGCAGGGTCTGTGGCAGCTGAGCAGATGGCAATGTGAAGAACTAGATTACACCGCACAACTTCAGGTATGAATAAACAAAGTTTACGTAAATGAAAACACAGTACATAAACAAAACATAAAGATGTCAGGATCCCAATTCCAAACATCAAGACAGGGTACACGTCACAGGATAACAGGTGAAGGCAGGAGGACATCACGGATTGATGCAGTCCAGGGTTATCTGGCACAGGCGTACTAGGACAGCCTTTCTTTCAGGCCTCAGGTGCACCGCAGGCTCAGGAAGAGAACATCAGACACCGACCTCGGTCAGACTTCAGACGATGGCAGGGGTCATCACGGGTTGATGCAGTCCAGGGTCATCTTGCACGGGCATACTGGGATGGCCTCTCTCTCAGACCTCAGGTGTAGCACAGGCTCAGCAGGAGAACATCAGACACCGATCCCGGATAGACGTCATCACAGGGTGGATCCCAGAGAACCGGTGGAACATCGGGTCACAGGCAAGACATCAGGACACAGGCTAGACATCAGGACATCAGACACAGGCTGGACATCAGGACACAGACTGGACCTCAGGACATCGGACACAGGAAGGAAATCAAGACACAGGCTGGACATCTGGACACAGGCTGGACCTCAGGACATCAGGACACAGGCAGGACATCAGGACACAGGCAGGGCAACAGGACATTAGGACTCAGGCTAGACATCAGGATATCAGGAATCAGGCAGGGCATCAGGACATCAAGACAAGGGCAGGACATCAGGACACAGGCTGGACATCAGGAAATCAAGACACAGGCAGGACATCAGGGACACCGGATACACAACTGGGACAAAGGTATGGCTGCCCAGGGCTTTGGAGAGACATCTGGGACACAGGCGTGGCAGCCCAGGGCATCGGTTAAATCAGGGACACCGGATACACATCTGGGACACAGGCATGGCAGCCCAGGGCATCGGAGAGACATCTGGAACACAGGCGTGGCAGCCCAGGGCATCGGTTACTTCAGGAATACCGGATAGACATCTGGGACACTGGCATGGCAGCCCAGGTCATTGGCTGGGACACGAATGGCACAGGACTAGGCAGTGGTGGTCATCAGGTTCCTAGCTATGGCCATCAGGCTCCGGACATCAGACCTAGGAACGAACTCAAGCGGGATGGTGCAAGCACCACCGGACTGGACCTGGGCCGGACGGAGGTAGCGCCGCATAGCAGGCTGAGCACAGAGTAGTAAAAGCTCAGCAAGAACACCGGACTCCATCTTTAAAAGATGAGGGAAGGAAGTTCACAGTCACCAGCTATGGGTTGCCAGACACAAAAGGACTTCAGGAACATAATACAGAGGACACAGTTCAGACAGGGTCAGGTACTGGATATGCAGCCTCCAGTATAGGCGGATCTGGGTACTCTGCCCCCAGGGCAGGCGGGACCTGGGTACTTTGTCCCCAGAACAGGCGGAAAAACAAGACACTAATGGATCTGGGTACTCTGCCCCCAGAACAGGTGGAACAACAAGATACTAACGGATCTGTGTACTCTGCCCCCAGAACAGGCGGAAACCAGGTATCTGTTCTCCCAGAACATACTGCAGACAGAACGGGAGCTGGATACCTCACACACAAGGCAAGACTCAGAAACACAATGCAATGCTCTGGCAAAGCCCAACAGGAAAGAGAGAGTTTATATAGGATCTGCCCCTCAGCGATAGGCTGAGGAAAGCAACACAGGTGCACACACAAACCCTAATAAAAGCAGGGTAGGTGTGGCTGCGCGCACCCTAAGCACAAACAAACCATTACAGCACAGACAGCACAGGGACTGTGGCTTAGGGGGTCTGGCAGCGACTGCTAGGATGAACACACGTGGAAAGTCATGCCTTGCAACCCGCCGATAGCTTCCACAGCGGTAGCCAGGGACCGCACATGCGGGTGGTCATGCAGCAGGACAAAGACATCAAGGCACATGTACAGCTACGCAGCGGCACAGGGAACAGAGCTGCATCCATACAGGTAACAGACTACAGTATCCCTGCAAATTAGGGGGAGAGGAGCAAAGGGTTAAAGCAGAGACATGCAGAGTAACGCCGAAGAAACAAGGTGTAAACCCACCGGCGTTAGACCACTGTGTGCGCCTTGATACAAATCTTACTGCAATTTTGACATTTTCACACCATTCTCACCCCAGCTCAGACAAAGTGAGAACTTTACTTGAGTTAGTACACATGCAGAGGTTAAAGGCATGTTCACATTGGCCACAAAACATTAAAACCTACAAGAGAAAAACTAAGCAAAAACCCTGATGTAACTAAGTAAAAAAGCAAAAGTGCATTTAACCCCTTAGCGACCGCCAATACGCCTTTTAACGGCGGCCGCTAAGGGTACTTAAAGCACAGCGCCGTTAATTAACGGTGCTGTGGAAAAAGTAAATAGCGCCCCCCAGAGTCGGATTTTCTCCGGGGTCTCGGCTGCCGGGGGTAGCCGAGACTCCAGAGAACATGATTCGGGGTTTTTTTTAACCACCCCGCATTTGCGATCGCCGGTAATTAACCGTTTACCGGCGATCGCAAAAAAAAAAAAAAAAAACGCGATCTCTTTTTAATTTCTCTGTCCTCCGATGTGATCGCACATCGGAGGACAGAGAAAAGGGGTCCCAGGTAGCCCCCCAATACTCACCTATCTCCCCCGGTGCTCCTCGTGGCTCCCGGTGGGCGCCGCCATCTTCAAAATGGCGGGCGCATGTGCAGTGCGCCCGCCGGCCGGCCCCGCGAGAATCTTTGGGGTCTCGGCTGCCGGGGGTAGCCGAGACCCCAAAGAGCATGATCGGGGTCGGTTTTACCGACCCCTGTTTTGCGATCGCCGGTAATTAACTGTTTACCGGTGACCGCAAAAAAAAAAAAGTAAAGTGTAATTCTCTGTCCTCTGATGTGATCGCACATCAGAGGACAGAGAAATAGGGGGATTCGGGGACCCTATCATACTCACCTGTGTCCCTGGATCCTCCTGCTGCTCCTCCTGGCCGCCGGCAAAAGAAAATAGCGGGCGCATGCGCAGTGCGCCCGCCATCTGTCTCCATCTGCTGGCCGGCAGGAGAACAGCAGTTGGGGCTAAAATTTGGGTTAGGGCTAGGGTTAGAGTTAGGGCTAGGGTTAGGGCTAGGGTTAGGGCTAGGGTTAGGGTTAGGGCTAGGGTTAGGGTTAGGGTTAGGGCTAGGGTTAGGGCTAGGGTTAGGGTTAGGGTTAGGGCTAGGGTTAGGGCTAGGGTTGGGGTTAGGGTTAGGGTTAGGGCTAGGGTTAGGACTAGGGTTAGGGCTAGGGTTAGGGTTAGGGCTAGGGTTGGGGCTAAATTTAGGGTTAGGGTTGGGGCTAAATTTAGGGTTAGGGTTGGGGCTAAATTTAGGGTTAGGCTTCTTTCACACTTACGTCGGTACGGGGCCGTCGCAATGCGTCGGCCCGACATACCGACGCACGTTGTGAAAATTGTGCACAACGTGGGCAGCGGCTGTAGTTTTTCAATGCATCCGCTGCCTAATCTATGTCCTGTGGAGGAGGGGGCGGAGTTACGGCCACGCATGTGCGGTCAGAAATGGCGGATGCGACGTACAAAAAATGTTTCATTGAACTTTATTTGTGCCGACGGTCCGCCAAAACACAACTGATCCAGTGCACGACGGACGCGACGTGTGGCCATCCGTCACGATCCGTCGGCAATACAAGTCTATGGGTAAAAAATGCATGTGGGGGGTTACTACTGTTTAGGTACATCAGGGGCTCTGCAATCGCAACATAATGCCCACAGACCATTCTATCAAAGTCTGCATTCCAAAACGGCGCTCCTTCCCTTCCGAGCTCTGCCGTGCACCCAAACAGTGGTTTACCCCCACATATGGCGCATCAGCGTACTCGGGAGAAATTGGACAACAACTATTGCAGTCCAATTTCTCCTGTTACCCTTGTGAAAATAAAAACTTGGGGGCTACAATATCTTTTTTGTGGAAAAAAAAAATATTTTTTATTTTCACGACTCTGAATGCCCAAGTGCTTCACAAAAGTTTAGAATGCAAAGTTCTCACCACACATCTAGATAAGTTCCTTGGGGGGTCTAGTTTTCAAAATGGGGTCACTTGTGGAGGGTTTCTACTGGTTAGGTACATCAGGGGCTCTGCAAACGCAACATAATGCCCGCAGACCATTCTATCAAAGTCTGCATTCCAAAACGGCGCTCCTTCTTTCCGAGCTCTGCCGTGCGCCCAAACAGTGGTTTACCCCCACATATGGGGTACCAGCATACTCAGGACAAATTCGACAACAACTTTTGGGGTTTAATTTCTCTTGTTACCCTTGTGAAAATAATAACTTGGGGGCTAAAAAATCTTTTTTGTGGAAAAAAAATGTTTATTTTATTTTCACGACTCTGCATTATAAACTTCTGTGAAGCACTTGGGCATTCAAAGTTCACACCACACATTTAGATAAGTTCCATGGGGGGTCTAGTTTCCAAAATGGGGTCACTTGTGGGGGATTTCTACTGTTTAGGCACATCAGGGGCTCTCCAAACGCGACATGGCGTCCGATCTCAATTCCAGCCAATTCTACATTGAAAAAGTAAAACGGCACTCTTTCTCTTCCAAGCTCTGCGGTGCGTACAAACAGTGGTCTACCCCCACATATTGGGTATCGACGTACTCAGGAGAAATTGCACAACAACTTTAGTGGTCTAATTTCTCCTGTTACCCTTGTGAAAATAAAAATTTGTGGGCAAAAAGATAATTTTTGCAGAAAAAATGCGATTTTTTTTTCACGGCTCTACGTTATAAACTTCTGTGAAGCACATGGGGGTTCAAAGTGCTCACCACACATCTAGATAAGTTCCTTAAGGGGTCTAGTTTCCAAAATGGTGTCACGTGTGGGGGGTTTCCACTGTTTAGGTACATCAGGGGCTCTCCAAACGCGACATGGCGTCCGATCTCAATTCCAGCCAATTCTACATTGAAAAAGTAAAACGGCACTCCTTCTCTTCCAAGCTCTGCGGTGCGCCCTAACAGTGGTTTACCTCCACATATTGGGTATCGACGTACTCAGGAGAAATTGCACAACAACTTTTGTGGTCTAATTTCTCCTGTTACCCTTGTGAAAATAAAAATTTGTGGGCAAAAAGATCATTTTTGTAGAAAAAATGCAATTTTTTTTTTCACAGCTGAGAACTGTAGCTCCGGTTTCGCTAGAGTCTGTGCCCCCGGGCAAGACTTTCGTACCAGCTAACTTGCGACCGGAGGTTCTCTCTTGGGCTCACTCCTCCAGAGTGGGTGGGCATTTTGGTACCAAGAGGACATCTGAGCTTCTGGCGAGAACATACTGGTGGCCGCATATGGCCCGAGATGTCAAGGACTATATTCAGGCGTGCGTTTCTTGCGCCCAGAATCGGTCTCCTCGGCAACGGCCTGCTGGGTTGCTTTACCCTCTACCGGTGGCAGACAGGCCCTGGGAGATGGTCGGGATGGACTTTGTGGTGGGTCTACCCAAGTCGCGTGGCTGCTCCATTATTTGGGTTGTCACCGACCATTTCTCCAAGATGGTGCATTTGGTGCCGCTTCCTCGGTTACCCTCAGCACGGGCCTTGGCAGTGTTGTTCATTAAACACGTTTTCCGTTTGCATGGTATGCCTGATAAGATTGGCAGCGATCGGGGTCCCCAGTTCGCATCTCGGTTTTGGAGAGAGCTCTGCCGTTTACTCAGCATAGAGTTAAACCTCTCCTCTGCATACCATCCCAAGACGAATGGGTTGGTGGAGAGAACCAACCAGACTTTGGTGACATATTTGCGACATTTCGTCTCTGCTAGGCAGGATGACTGGGCATCTTTGCTACCTTGGGCGGAATTTGCCCTGAACAACGCCGTAGCCGATTCCACTGGTCAAACTCCTTTTCTCCTTAATTACGGCCAGCGTCCGCGTGTCCCTGTGCCCATGCCCGTGTCATCCACCGATTCTAGGGTGGCAGACTGGGCGGTGGAGGCACATGACATCTGGGACCGCACACAGGATGCCATCCGGGCCTCCAAAGAGAGAATGAGGGTTTCGGCTGATACACACCGGCGCCTCGCTCCGGTCTTTGCTCCTGGCGACTTAGTGTGGCTCTCCGCCCGTAACATCAGGCTGCGAGTTGAGTCCACTAAGTTTGCTCCTCGCTACATTGGCCCGTTTAAGGTTCTGGAACAGGTCAACCCTGTGGTCTACCGTTTGGCTATTCCTCCACGCCTTGGTATCACCGATACTTTCCACGTTTCCCTCTTAAAGCCCGTTCATTTGTCCCGGTTTTCCGAGTCATCTGCTGGGACATTGGGTTCATCCACGGATGAGTTTGAGGTGAATGCTATTGTGGGGTGCAAGGTGGTACGTGGCAAGAAATTTTATCTGGTGGACTGGAAGGGTCACGGCCCAGAGGATAGAACCTGGGAGCCTGTGGAGCACATTCGGGCTCCGCTGCTTATCGCAGCTTTTGAGCGTAGTGAGGCTCAAGGAGGGGGAGGCCCTAGGAGGGGGGGTAATGTTAGGAGTCGAGTTTCCTCTGCTGCACAGGGGGAATCTCGATCTGTGTCTGCTGCGGTCTCCCATTCGGTATCGGCCGCAGTGGGCTCTGCTCAGCGGAGACGTCGCTCCCAGCGTCTTGCTGGGGCTGATTCGGTGCATAGGGTCACTACTGCCTTTTCTGGCTTTCCTATGGTACCCTGCACTGATCTGCGGCGAGCAAGCGAGCCTCTCTGGGACTAAGTCCTTGTTTACTCACACTGAGCATGCCCAGGGCAGGGTCTCCCATTGGAGGTCGAGGGCCACATGTTCGGTCACATGCTCAGGTGCTGCAGTACATTCCATTGGTCCTTCTGGAAGGTCCTGAAAGGGCAAAACATGCTCAGGTACTGCAGCACTTTCCATTGGTCCTTCTGGAAGGTCCTGAAAGGGCAAAAACTTCAGTAGCAGCTTCCTGTGCTGCAACTATATAAACTGCGCATGACCGCACGGCCATGCGCTAGTATTGTCTTATGCTATGTGCTTTGCGCCAGTGTGGTCACATGTATGTGTGTTCAGGGACCCGGCTGAAATAAGCCCCTAGAATGCTGGCTCCTCCGGCGAGGAGTTTTGTGTGTTTGTGTGACCACTGACTGCTCTCTGTTTGGGCAGTTAGCCTGTGCCTCTGTGGAGTCTAACAGGGCACAGTGCTTTCCTTTCACGGCTACTCAGTGAATTAACTGAGTTAGTCTATACCGCCATATAGCTCCGCCGTTTGCTAGCAGCAGGTACTCCTGCACGGTGGACCCCGGGCTGCGAACGCACCAATATCAATAAACATCTCTATTTACTCGGTGCGTTCCGCTAGCCCTAACAGAATACTAGCACCAGGGTCTGGCTAGTAAATGGCGGACATTCAGCAATCTTTGCAGTATATCCAGCAGCTGGAGGGTAGGTTGGCGGCTCTCGAGAGCTCAACCTCAGCTGTGGATGTTACCGCAGTTGCTGTACAGGCTGCTAGCGTGGCTGCAGCAACCTTGTCCACTGCCACCCCTGTTCCAACGTTATCTCGCCTCCCGCTGCCAGAAAAATTTTCTGGAAATAGCAAAACTTGTAGGGGATTCGTGAGTCAGTGCTCTATTCACCTCGAGCTCCTGGCTGCACGTTTTCCTACAGAGCGGGCTAAGGTGGGATTTATTGTGTCTCTTTTGTCGGACAGGGCGTTGGAGTGGGCTACGCCACTGTGGGAGCATGGTGATCATGTGGTGCAGAGTGCTCCGTTGTTCCTGAGCACTCTGAAAAAGGTCTTTTTAGGACCTCAAGTCACCCATGACACAGCGCTCCAACTACTGGCATTAACCCAGGGTGAGTCCTTGGTCAGCCATTTTTCCGTCCGCTTCCGTACTTTAGCTTCCGAGCTGGAGTGGTCGGATAAAGCCCTTATCCCCATATTTTGGAGGGGCCTGGCTGACCACATTAAGGACGCTCTGGCCACTAGGGAGATTCCTGCCACACTGGAGGAGTTAATAACTGTCTCTACTTGTATTGACCTCCGTTTTAACGAGCGGAGGTTGGAGCGAGCCCAGTGTAGGCAGAGGTTTCGGCTGGCTCCCACCTTCGCCAAACCTTTGGAATCTCCAGTCCAGGCATCCGAGTCACATGAGGCCTTAGAGGTGACACGAGCGGGATCCAAGTCTCAGTCTGCCCGTGCACATAAGGCCCGTCATGTTTGCCAGCAGTCAGGACACCTTGCCTCCAAGGGTCCTCAGCGGTCGGGGAAACGTCAGCGTCTAGTGGCAGTTGGAGGAGGTACACTAGACACGGCGACGTTTGCCTCAAAGTTGTCCTTCAAGGGGACAATTACCATAGGCCCATCCACTCTTATGGTCGAGCTATGCGTGGATTCTGGGGCAGAGGGTAACTTTATGTCTTCTGCTTTTGCCCAGCATCACGCAATACCCTTGGTGATGCTTGCCAAGCCGGTAACCGTTCGAGTGGTAAATGGGTCAACACTACCTTCACAGATTACCCACCAAACCATTCCTTTCACGCCATCTGTCTCCATCACATCAGGAGATAATCTCCCTATTAGTCATTCCTGAGGGAATTGATGAGGTCCTGTTGGGGATACCATGGCTTCGCTACCATTCTCCTCATATTGAGTGGTCCTCTGGGAGAATTTTGGGATGGAGTAAATCTTGCGAGGGTAGATGTCTGAGGGAGTGCGTTCAGGTTGCTACTACACAGGTACCCGCAGATCTTTCCTCTCTCCCCAAGCACTATTGGCCCTATGCAGACGTGTTCTCCAAAAGAGCTGCGGAGACCCTTCCGCCTCACCGCCCCTATGACTGTCCTATTGACCTCTTGCCTGGTGCTGAGCCTCCCCGGGGTCGAGTCTATCCGTTATCTCTCCCAGAGACGGAGGCAATGTCCCAGTACATCCAGGAGAATCTGGCAAGAGGATTCATTAGGAAGTCAGTGTCACCGGCAGGGGCAGGGTTCTTCTTCGTACAGAAGAAGACTGGAGACTTACGTCCATGCATAGACTACAGGGGTCTTAACGCCATCACCGTTAAGAACAAGTACCCACTACCCCTGATATCTGAGCTGTTTGATAGGCTACGGGGAGCGAGGGTATTTACAAAGTTAGATCTGCGGGGTGCTTACAACCTGATTCGCATCCGTGAGGGGGATGAATGGAAGACGGCTTTTAACACCAGGGATGGTATTATGAATATCTGGTGATGCCCTTCGGGCTCTGTAATGCCCCAGCCGTTTTCCAAGATTTTGTGAACGACATCTTCCGGGATATGCTCACCACCTCGGTCGTAGTCTATCTGGATGATATTCTCATCTTCTCTCCAGATATTGACTCCCATCGGAGAGATGTTCGCAAAGTCTTCGACCTCTTACGGGCAAACTCCCTCTACGCCAAGTTGGAGAAGTGTGTGTTTGAGCAGGAGTCCTTGCCTTTCCTTGGTTATATCATCTCTGCCCAGGGTTTGGCTATGGATCCTGCCAAGCTACAGGCTGTAATGGACTGGCAGGAACCCCATTCTCTTAAAGCGGTGCAGCGCTTTATGGGGTTCATTAATTACTATCGCCAGTTCATTCCACACTTCTCAACTTTGGTAGCTCCCTTGGTTGCCCTCACCAAGAAGGGAGCAAATCCCAAGTTGTGGTCAGAGGAGGTCTCCAAAGCCTTTCTCTCGATCAAGTCACACTTCGCTAGCGCTCCCATCCTACATCGCCCCGATGTTGATAAGCCATTTATCTTGGAGGTGGATGCCTCATCCATTGGTGCTGGAGCAGTCCTTTTCCAAAAGGATGCTCAAGGTCGGAAGAATCCTTGCTTCTTCTTCTCCAAGACCTTCACACCAGCGGAGAGGAATTATTCCATCGGGAACAGGGAGTTGCTGGCCATGAAGTTGGCTTTTTCAGAGTGGAGACATCTCTTGGAGGGAGCTCGCTTTCCCTTCCAAGTCTTCACTGACCACAAGAACTTGGTGTATCTGCAAACGGCCCAGCGGCTGAATTCTCACCAGGCTAGATGGTCCCTGTTCTTCTCCCGGTTCCATTTTACTCTCCATTTCCTCTCCGGGGAGAAGAACGTTCGTGCTGACGCTCTCTCCCGCTCCGTGGTGTCATCGGAGGAGGAGGAGCCTCGGCTTATTGTCCCTTCTGAGAGCCTGAGAACTGTAGCTCCGGTTTCGCTAGAGTCTGTGCCCCTGGGCAAGACTTTCGTACCAGCTAACTTGCGACCGGAGGTTCTCTCTTGGGCTCACTCCTCCAGAGTGGGTGGGCATTTTGGGACCAAGAGGACATCTGAGCTTCTGGCGAGAACATACTGGTGGCCGCATATGGCCCAAGATGTCAAGGACTATATTCAGGCGTGCGTTTCTTGCGCCCAGAATCGGTCTCCTCGGCAACGGCCTGCTGGGTTGCTTTACCCTCTACCGGTGGCAGACAGGCCCTGGGAGATGGTCGGGATGGACTTTGTGGTGGGTCTACCCAAGTCGCGTGGCTGCTCCATTATTTGGGTTGTCACCGACCATTTCTCCAAGATGGTGCATTTGGTGCCGCTTCCTCGGTTACCCTCAGCACGGGCCTTGGCGGTGTTGTTCATTAAACACATTTTCCGTTTGCATGGTATGCCTGATAAGATTGTCAGCGATCGGGGTCCCCAGTTCGCATCTCGGTTTTGGAGAGAGCTCTGCCGTTTACTCAGCATAGAGTTAAACCTCTCCTCTGCATACCATCCCAAGACGAATGGGTTGGTGGAGAGAACCAACCAGACTCTGGTGACATATTTGCGACATTTCGTCTCTGCTAGGCAGGATGACTGGGCATCTTTGCTACCTTGGGCGGAATTTGCCCTGAACAACGCCGTAGCCGATTCCACTGGTCAAACTCCTTTTCTCCTTAATTACGGCCAGCATCCGCGTGTCCCTGTGCCCATGCCCGTGTCATCCACCGATTCTAGGGTGGCAGACTGGGCGGTGGAGGCACGTGACATCTGGGACCGCACACAGGATGCCATCCGGGCCTCCAAGGAGAGAATGAGGGTTTCGGCTGATACACACCGGCGCCCCGCTCCGGTCTTTGCTCCTGGCGACTTAGTGTGGCTCTCCGCCCGTAACATCAGGCTGCGAGTTGAGTCCACTAAGTTTGCTCCTCGCTACATTGGCCCGTTTAAGGTTCTGGAACAGGTCAACCCTGTGGTCTACCGTTTGGCTATTCCTCCACGCCTTGGTATCACCGATACTTTCCACGTTTCCCTCTTAAAGCCCGTTCATTTGTCCCGGTTTTCCGAGTCATCTGCTGGGACATCGGGTTCATCCACGGATGAGTTTGAGGTGAATGCTATTGTGGGGTGCAAGGTGGTACGTGGCAAGAAATTTTATCTGGTGGACTGGAAGGGTCACGGCCCAGAGGATAGAACCTGGGAGCCTGTGGAGCACATTCGGGCTCCGCTGCTTATCGCAGCTTTTGAGCGTAGTGAGGCTCAAGGAGGGGGGGGCCCTAGGAGGGGGGTAATGTTAGGAGTCGAGTTTCCTCTGCTGCACAGGGGGAATCTCGATCCGTGTCTGCTGCGGTCTCCCATTCGGTATCGGCCGCAGTGGGCTCTGCTCAGCGGAGACGTCGCTCCCAGCGTCTCGCTGGGGCTGATTCGGTGCATAGGGTCACTACTGCCTTTTCTGGCTTTCCTATGGTACCCTGCACTGATCTGCGGCGAGCGAGCGAGCCTCTCTGGGACTAAGTCCTTGTTTACTCACACTGAGCATGCCCAGGGCAGGGTCTCCCATTGGAGGTCGAGGGCCACATGTTCGGTCACATGCTCAGGTGCTGCAGTACATTCCATTGGTCCTTCTGGAAGGTCCTGAAAGGGCAAAACATGCTCAGGTACTGCAGCACTTTCCATTGGTCCTTCTGGAAGGTCCTGAAAGGGCAAAAACTTCAGTAGCAGCTTCCTGTGCTGCAACTATATAAACTGCGCATGACCGCACGGCCATGCGCTAGTATTGTCCTATGTTATGTGCTTTGCGCCAGTGTGGTCACATGTATGTGTGTTCAGGGACCCGGCTGAAATAAGCCCCTAGAATGCTGGCTCCTCCGGCGAGGAGATTGAGTCTGAGTGTATTCAGGGACCCGGCTGAAATAAGCCCCTAGAATGCTGGCTCCTCCGGCGAGGAGTTTTGTGTGTTTGTGTGACCACTGACTGCTCTCTGTTTGGGCAGTTAGCCTGTGCCTCTGTGGAGTCTAACAGGGCACAGTGCTTTCCTTTCACGGCTACTCAGTGAATTAACTGAGTTAGTCTATACCGCCATATAGCTCCGCTGTTTGCTAGCAGCAGGTACTCCTGCACGGTGGACCCCGGGCTGCGAACGCACCAATATCAATAAACATCTCCGCTAGCCCTAACACATGGGGGTTCAAAGTGCTCACCACACATCTAGATAAGTTCCTTAAGGGGTCTAGTTTCCAAAATGGTGTCACTTGTGGGGGATTTCTACTGTTTAGGCACATCAGGGGCTCTCCAAACGCGACATGGCGTCCAATCTCAATTCCAGCCAATTCTACATTGAAAAAGTAAAACGGCACTCCTTCTCTTCCAAGCTCTGCGGTGCGCCCTAACAGTGGTTTACCCCCACATATTGGGTATCGACGTACTCAGGAGAAATTGCACAACAACTTTTGTGGTCTAATTTTTTCCTGTTACCCTTGTGAAAATAAAAATTTGTGGGCAAAAAGCTCATTTTTGTAGAAAAAATGCAATTTTTTTTTCACGGCTCTACATTATAAACTTCTGTGAAGCACATGGGGGTTCAAAGTGCTCACCACACATCTAGATAAATTCCTTAAGGGGTCTAGTTTCCAAAATGGTGTCACTTGTGGGGGGTTTCCACTGTTTAGGCACATCAGGGGCTCTCCAAACGCGACATGGCGTCCAATCTCAATTCCAGCCAATTCTGCATTGAAAAAGTAAAACGGCGCTCCTTCACTTCCAAGCTCTGCGGTGCACCCAAACAGTGGTTTACCCTCACATATGGGGTATCGACGTATTCAGGAGAAATTGCACAACAACTTTTGTGGTCTAATTTCTCCTGTTACCCTTGTGAAAATAAGAATTTGTGGGCGAAAAGATAATTTTTGTGTAAACAAAAGCGATTTTTTATTTTCACGGCTCTACGTTATAAACTTCTGTGAAGCACTTGGGGGTTCAAAGTGCTCACCACACATCTAGATAAGTTCCTTAAGGGGTCTAGTTTCCAAAATGGTGTCACTTGTGGGGAGTTTCCACTGTTTAGGCACATCATGGGCTCTCTAAACGTGACATGGCATCCGATCTCAATTCCAGCCAATTCTGCATTGAAAAAGTCAAACGGCGCTCCTTCACTTCTAAGTTCTGCGGTGCGCCCAAAAGTGGTTTACCCCCACATATGGGGTATTCGCGTATTCAGGAGAAATTGCTTAATAAAATTTATGGTTACATTTCTGTTTTTACACTTGTGAAAATAAAAAAAAAATGGTTCTGAATTAAAATGTTTGCAAAAAAAAGTTAAATGTTCATTTTTTCCTTCCACATTGTTTCAGTTCCTGTGAAGCACGTAAAGGGTTAATAAACTTCTTGAATGTGGTTTTGAGAACCTTGAGGGGTGTAGTTTTTAGAATGGTGTCACACTTGGGTATTTTCTATCATATAGACCCCTCAAAATGACTTCAAATGTGATGTGGTCCCTAAAAAATAATGGTGTTGTAAAAATGAGAAATTGCTGGTCAACTTTTAACCCTTATAACTCCCTAACAAAAAAAAATGTTGTTTCCAAAATTGTGCTGATGCAAAGTAGACATGTGGGAAATGTTATTTATTAACTATTTTTCGTGATATATATATATCTCTGATTTAAGGGCATAAAAATACAAAGTTTGAACATTGCAAAATTTTAAAAATTTTCGCCATTTTTCCGTTTTTTCATAAATAATTGCAAGTAATATCGAAGAAATGTTACCACTAACATGAAGTACAATATGTCACGAAAAAACAATCTCAGAATCAGCGGGATCCGTTGAAGCCTTCCAGAGTTATAACCTCATAAAGTGACAGTGGTCAGAATTGCAAAAATTGGCTCGGTCATTAAGTACCATATTGGCTCAGTCACTAAGGGGTTAAATAACACAAAGAGTTTTTAGTAATACAGTTTTTTTTTATCAAAAAATAGCACAAAAGCCATCCCACTGCGTCAAGGTAACTCTGATCGGGACAGTCCTACACTGTCTAATATTAACCCCTTCCTGCCATTAGACGTACTATTCTGTCCATGTGGGGTGGGCCCTACTTCCCAAGGACTGAATAGTATGGGGGGAGCGCGGCCGATCGCGGCCGGGTGTCAGCTGCTTATCGCAGCTGACATCCGGCACTATGTGCCAGGAGCGGTCACGGACCGCCCCCGGCACATTAACCCCCGGCACACCGCGATCAAACATGATCGCGATGTGCCGGCGGTGCAGGGAAGCATCGCGAACGGAGGGGGCTCCCTGCTTGCTTCCCTGGGACCCCCACAGCAGCGCGATGTGATCGCGTTGCTGCGAGGGTCTCCTACCTTCCTCTCCCTGCAGGCCCCGGATCCAAAATGGCTGCAGCATCCGGTCCCTGCAGGGAGGGAGGTGGCTTACCAAGTGCCTGCTCAGAGCAGGCACTTGGTAACGCTGCACTGCTCTCAGACAGATCGGTGATCTGACAGAGTGCTGTGCAAACTGTCAGATCACCGATCTGTGATGTCCTCCCCTGGGACAAAGTAAAAAAGTTTAAAAAATTTTTTCCAAATGTGTAAAAAAAAAAAAATCCTAAATAATGAAAAAAAAAAATATTATTCCCATAAATACATTTCTTTATCTAAATAAAAAAACAAAAACAATAAAAGTACACATATTCAGTATCGCCGCATCCGTATCGACCCGACCTATAAAACTGGCCCACTAGTTAACCCCTTCAGTAAACACCGTAAGAAAAAAAAGAAAAACGAGGCAAAAAACAACGCTTTATTATCATACTGCCAAACAAAAAGTGGAATAACACGCGATCAAAAAGATGGATATAAATAACCATGGTACCGATGAAAGCATCATCTTGTCCCGCAAAAAATTAGCTGCCATACAGCATCATCAGCAAAAAAATAAAAAAGTTATAATCCTGAGAATAAAGCGATGCAAAAATAATTATTTTTTCTATAAAATAGTTTTTATCGTATAAAAGCGCCAAAACATAAAAAAAAATGATATAACTGAGGTATCGATGTAATTGTACTGACCCGAAGAATAAAACTGCTTTATCAATTTTACCAAACGCGGAACGGTATAAACGCCTCCCCCAAAAGAAATTCATGAATAGCTGGCTTTTGGTCATTCTGCCTCACAAAAATCAGAATAAAAAGCGATCAAAAAATGTCACGTGCCCGAAAATGTTACCAATAAAAACGTCAACTCGTCCCGCAAAAAACAAGACCTCACATGACTCTGTGGACTCAAATATGGAAAAATTATAGCTCTCAAAATGTGGTAACGCAAAAAATATTTTTTGCAAAAAAAAAGCGTCTTTCAGTGTGTGACAGCTGCTAATCATAAAAATCCGCTAAAAAACCCGCTATAAAAGTAAATCAAACCCCCCTTCATCACCCCCTTAGTTAGAGAAAAATTAAAACATTAAAAAAATGTATTTATTTCCATTTTCCCATTAGGGTTAGGGCTAGGGTTAGGGCTAGGGCTAGGGCTAGGGCTAGGGTTAGGGTTAGGGTTATGGCTAGGGTTAGGGCTAGGGTTAGGGTTAGGGTTAGGGCTAGGGTTAGGGCTAGGGTTAGGGCTAGGGTTAGGGTTAGGGCTAGGGCTAGGGTTAGGGCTAGGGTTAGGGTTAGGGCTAGGGCTAGGGTTAGGGTTAGGGCTAGGGTTAGGGTTAGGGCTAGGGTTAGTGTTATGACCTGGTGGTTAGGAGCACCCGGAATGACCTGATAGGTAAAACTCACACAGGACAAGCTCTGGGATATGGGAGCTCTGCTGACCGCAATCCCTAATCCTATCACACACACTAGAAATAGCCGTGGAGCGCTCCTGACTCTACCTAGGCGCCTCGTCACAGCCTAAGAGCTAGCTAGCCCTAGAGATAGAAAATAAAGCCTACCTTGCCTCAGAGAAATTCCCCAAAGGTCAAGGAAGCCCCCCACATATATTGACTGTGAGTAAAGATGAAAGTCACAAACGCAGAAATGAAACAGGTTTCAGCAAAGGGAGGCCAGACTTACTAAATAGACAGAGGATAGGAAAGGTAGCTTTGCGATCAGCACAAAAAACTACAAAAGACCACGCAGAGTGTGCAAAAAAGACCTCCGCACCGACTAACGGTGCGGAGATGCCACTCTGCATCCCAGAGCTTCCAGCTAGCAAGACAAAATCATGATATCGAGCTGGACAAGAAAACAATGAACAAATTAGATACTATCAGGAACTTAGCTTCTGCTGGAGTAGACAGGTCACCAGAAAGATCCAAGAGCGAACTGAACCAATGCAGAAACATTGACAGCTGGCATGGAGTAACGTTCTAAGTGGAGTTAAATAGAGCAGCCAGCCAAAGGATAAACCACGTCACCTGTGTAAGGAACCTCAGAAGCAGCAGCTCAACTCACAGCCACCAGAGGGAGTCCATGGACAGAACTCACCGAAGTACCATTCACGACCACAGGAGGGAGTTCGACAACAGAATTCACAACAGGTTAGGGCTTGGGTTAGGGTTAGGGCTAGGGTTAGGGCTAGGGTTAGGGCTAGGGTTAGGGCTAGGGCTAGGGTTAGGGTTAGGGCTAGGGTTAGGGTTGGAGCTAGGGTTAGGGCTAGGGTTAGGGCTAGGGTTAAGGCTACAGTTAGGGTTAAGGCTACAGTTAGGGTTGGGGCTAAAGTTAGGGTTAGGGTTTGGATTACATTTACGGTTGGGAATAGGGTTGTGATTAGGGTTAGGGTTATGGTTAGGGTTACCGTTGGAATTAGGGTTAGGGGTGTGTTTTGATTAGGGTTTCAGTTATAATTGGGGGGTTTCCACTGGTTAGGCACATCAGGGGCTCTCCAAACGCGACATGGTGTCCGATCTCAATTCCAGCCAATTCTATGTTGAAAAAGTAAAACAGTGCTCCTTCCCTTCCGAGCTCTCCCGTGTACCCAAACAGGAGTTTACCCCAACATATAGGGTATCAGCGTACTCAGGACAAATTGGACAACAACTTTTGGGGTCCAATTTCTCCTGTTACCCTTGGGAAAATACAGAACTGGGGGCTAAAAAATAATTTTTGTGGGAAAAAAAAAGATTTTTTATTTTCACGGCTCTGCGTTATAAACTGTATTGAAACACTTGGGGGCTCAAAGTTCTCACAACACATCTAGATAAGTTCATGTGGGGGGTCTAGTTTCCAATATGGGGTCACTTGTGGGGGGGTTTCTACTGTTTAGGTACATTAGGGGCTCTGCAAATGCAATGTGACGACTGCAGACCATTCCATCTAAGTCTGCATTCCAAATGGCGCTCCTTCCATTCCGAGCCCTCCCATGCGCCCAAACGGTGGTTCCCCCCACATATGGGGAATCAGCGCACTCAGGACAAATTGGACAACAACTTTTGGCATCCAATTTCTCCTGTTACCCTCGAGAAAATACAAAACTGATGGCTAAAATAATTTTTGTGGGAAAAAAAGATTTTTTATTTTCACGGCTCTGCGTTATAAACCGTAGTGAAACACTTGGTGGGTCAAAGTTCTCACAACACATCTAGATAAGTTCCTTGGGGGGTCTAGTTTCCAATATGGGGTCACTTGTGGGGGTTTCTACTGTTTAGGTACATTAGGGGCTCTGCAAACGCAATGTGACGCCTGCAGACCATTCCATCTAAGTCTGTATTCCAAATGGCGCTCCTTCCCTTCCGAGCCCTCCCATGCGCCCAAACAGTGGTTCGCCCCCACATATAGGGTATCAGCGCACTCAGGACAAATTGCACAACAACTTTTGGGGTCCAATTTCTCCTGTTACCCTCGGGAAAATACAGAACTGGGGGCTAAAAAATAATTTTTGTGGGAAAAAATTTTTGTTTTATTTTTACAGCTCTGCATTATAAACTTCTGTGAAGCTCTTGGTGGGTCACAGTGCTCACCATTCATCTAGATAAGTTCCTTAGGGGGTCGACTTTCCAAAATGGTGTCACTTGTGGGGGGTTTCAATGTTTAGGCACATCAGTGGCTCTCCAAACGCAACATGGCGTCCCATCTCAATTCCTGTCAATTTTGCATTGAAAAGTCAAACGGCGCTCCTTCTCTTCCGAGCTCTCCCATGCGCCCAAACAGTGGTTTACCCCCACATATGGGGTATCAGCGTACTCAGGACAAATTGTACAACAACTTTTTCATTCCAATTTCTTCTCTTACCATTGGGAAAATAAAAAACTGGGGGCGAAAAGATAATTTTTTGTGAAAAAAAATGATTTTTTATTTTTACGGTTCTGCATTGGTTTACCTTCACTTATGGGGTATCGGCGTACTCAGGACAAATTGTACAACAACGTTTGGGGTCCATTTTCTTCTATAACCCTTGGTAAAATAAAACAAATTCGAGCTGAAGTAAATTTTTTGTGAAAAAAAGTTAAATGTTAATTTTTATTTAAACATTCCAAAAATTCCTGTGAAACACCTGAAGGGTTAATAAACTTCTTGAATGTGGTTTTAAGAACCTTGAGGGGTGCAGTTTTTAGAATGGTGTCACACTTGGGTATTTTCTATCATATAGACCCCTCAAAATGACTTCAAATGAGATGTGGTCCCTAAAATAAAATGGTGTTGTAAAAATTAGAAATTGCTGGTCAACTTTTAACCCTTATAACTCCCTAAAAAAAAAAAATTTTGGTTCCAAAATTGTGCTGATGTAAAGTAGACATGTGGGAAATGTTACTTATTAAGTATTTTGTGTGACATATCTCTGTGATATAATTGCATAAAAATTCAAATTTGGAAAATTGCGAAATTTTCAAAATTTTTGCCAAATTTCCATTTTTTTCACAAATAAACACAGGTAATATCAAATAAATTTTACCACTATCATGACGTACAGTATGCCCCGAGAAAACAATGTCAGAATCACCAGGATCCGTTGAAGCGTTCCAGAGTTATAACCTCATAAAGGGACAGTGGTCAGAATTGTAAAAATTGGCCCAGTCCATAACGTGCAAACCACCAGGGGTAAAGAGGTTAAAACCTTACCATGTGTCAATGTTGACCTCAGTGTGAATAAGGGCAGACAAAAGGACTGGGCCCAACCAGTGAAACACTAGACTGGGGAAGACTTATATTTAATCTCTAGCTCAGAAACAGGGAGGCCACACCCCTGCTTGCACAGAATGCAACAATACAAAGAAAAAAACACAAAAATTAAGCTTAACTTGAGTTGGTACACACGAAGAGGTTTTAATGTTTTGTGGCCAATGTGAACATGCATTTAACCTCTGCATGTGTACCAACTCAAGTTTTGATGCTACGTTTGGAGGCAAGGCAGGATAACTACATCCAGGTATCACAAACATGCAACACATTCACACTCCAGACCACCAGGGGGAGCTTCTGCTCCTATTTATTAGGTCACTCCCCATATTTATATATATAACTGGTAGTCTGTAGGGAACGTTAGTCAGTTGCTGGCTGGGCTCAGCTCAGTTAGTTCCAGACCAGAGTCTGAGGAGGACAGAAGGTTAACGGAGCTGTCCTTGCCCTCACAGCTGCAGCTCCCAGAAAGTGACATTGAAAGGCAGAATTGTATTGCAGCGAGCGTGAAGGAAGTCGAAGCAAAGGAGAGGATACCAGAAGGGGACCAGCCCTGCTCAAGCTGTCTCCAAAATCCCGGTAGCCGGAACACCGAGGGAGTAAGGACCTCTATGCCTTATTTCAGAGACCGGCAAGACAGCTAACTGCAGGTTACCTGTCCACACCTACACCCAGGAGGCACGGTGACACCTACAGAGCTGGGTTATCTAAGAGACCCTATAAACAGGCTCAAGTCAGTCATACGGGTTTTGTCCTATCCTATATGGGGGACAGAGAGAGCGAAACACCACATTGGTGAGACCCTTATGTGAAGCCATAGGCAGTAAGGGACTACACCACTTCAACGCAAGGGAAGGCTACGGATTTCCACCTGGACAAGGGAACTCTGGACTTGCCTCCAAACCGACCGGACTCTGCCTGCCCTGTGATCTGGTGCCCTGGACTGTGGAAACTGAAGTCTTCAGTAAATACCACCATCTACACACCGGGAAGCCCTGGGAATATACTTCACCTGTGGGAAGGTATACCATCTAGCTGCCATAACATCACCCCAGCGGACCCCTTAACCCCTTCCCGACCTTTGACGCCACGTAGGCGTCATGAAAGTCGGTGCCATTCCGACCCATGACGCCTATGCGGCGTCATGGAAAGATCGCGTCCCTGCAGATCGGGTGAAAGGGTTAACTCCCATTTCACCCGATCTGCAGGGACAGGGGGAGTGGTAGTTTAGCCCAGGGGGGGTGGCTTCACCCCCTCGTGGCTACGATCGCTCTGATTGGCTGTTGAAAGTGAAACTGCCAATCAGAGCGATTTGTAATATTTCACCCATTATAACTGGTGAAATATTACAATCCAGCCATGGCCGATGCTGAAATATCATCGGCCATGGCTGGAAATACTAGTGTGCCCCCACCCCACCACTCCGATCGCCCCCCCACCCCCCCGATCTGGCCGGTACACTGCTCCGGCTCCCCTCCGTCCAGTGCTCCGCTCCCCCCCGTGCTCGTGTCCGCTCCCCCCGTGCTCCAATCACCCCCCCGTGCTCCAATCACCCCCCCTGCACTCCGATCCACCCCCCCCGTGCTCCGTTCCACCCCCCCGTGCTCCGTTCCAGCCCCCCCGTGCTCCGTTCCACGCCCCCCGCGCTCCGTTCCACCCCTCCCGCGCTCCGATTCCCCCCCCCGTGCTCCGATCCCCCCCCCCGTGGTCCCCCCCCACCCTATCATACTTACCGATCCAGCCGTGGTCCCGTCCGTCTTCTCCCGGGCGCCGCCATCTTCCAAAATGGCGGGCGCATGCGCAGTGCGCCCGCCGAATCTGCCGGCCGGCAGATTCGTTCCAAAGTGCATTTTGATCACTGAGATATAATCTATCTCAGTGATCAAAATAAAAAAAATAATAAATGACCCCCCCCCCTTTGTCACCCCCACAGGTAGGGACAATAAAAAAATAAAGAAATTTTTTTTTTTCCACTAATGTTAGAATAGGGTTAGGGGTAGGGTTAGGGTTAGGGGTAGGGGTAGGGTTAGGGTTAGGGGTAGGGTTAGGGGTAGGGGTAGGGTTAGGGTTAGGGTTAGGGGTAGGGTTAGGGGTAGGGTTAGGGGTAGGGTTAGGGCTAGGGTTAGGAATGTGCACACGTATTCTGGTCCTCTGCGGATTTTTCCGCTGCGGATTTGATAAATCCGCAGTGCTAAACCGCTGCGGATTTATGGCGGATTTACCGCGTTTTTTTCTGCGCATTTCACTGCGGTTTTACAATTGCGATTTTCTATTGGAGCAGATGTAAAACCGCTGCGGAATCCGCACAAAGAAGTGACATGCTGCGGAATGTAAACCGCTGCGTTTCCGTGCAGTTTTTCCGCAGCATGTGTACAGCGATTTTTGTTTCCCATAGGTTTACATTGAACTGTACACTCATGGGAAACTGCTGCGGATCCGCAGCGTTTTCCGCAGCGTGTGCACATACCTTTAGAATTAGGCTATGTGCACACGGTGCGGATTTGGCTGCGGATCCGCAGCAGTGTTCCATCAGGTTTACAGTACCATGTAAACATATGAAAAACCAAATCCGCTGTGCCCATGGTGCGGAAAATACCGCGCGGGAACGCTGCGTTGTATTTTCCGCAGCATGTCAATTCTTTGTGCGGATTCCGCAGCGTTTTACACCTGTTCCTCAATAGGAATCCGCAGGTGAAATCCGCACAAAAAACACTGGAAATCCGCGGAAAATCCGCAGGTAAAACACAGTGCCTTTTACCCGCAGATTTTTCAAAAATGGTGCGGAAATATCTCACACGAATCCGCAACGTGGGCACATAGCCTTAGGGTTGTGGTTAGGGTTAGGGGTGTGTTGGGGTTAGGGGTGTGTTGGGGTTAGTGTTGTGGTTAGGGGTGTGTTGCGGTTAGGGTTGTGATTAGGGTTATGGCTACAGTTGGGATTAGGGTTAGGGGTGTGTTGGGGTTAGTGTTGGAGGTAGAATTGAGGGGTTACCACTGTTTAGGCACATCAGGGGTCTCCAAACGCAACATGGCGCCACCATTGATTCCAGCCAATCTCGTATTCAAAAAGTCAAATGGTGCTCCCTCACTTCCGAGCCCTGACGTGTGCCCAAACAGTGGTTTACCCCCACATATGGGGTACCAGCATACTCAGGACAAACTGCGCAACAATTACTGGGGTCCAATTTCTCCTGTTACCCTTGTGAATCTAAAAAAATGCTTGCTAAAACATAATTTTTGAGGAAAGAAAAATGATTTTTTATTTTCACGGCTCTGCGTTGTAAACGTCTGTGAAGCACTTGGGGGTTCAAAGTGCTCACCACATATCTAGATAAGTTCCTTGGGGGGTCTAGTTTCTAAAATGGGGTCACTTGTGGGGGGTCTCTACTGTTTAGGCACACCAGGGGCTCTGCAAACGCAACGTGACACCCGCAGACCATTCCATCAAAGTCTGCATTTCAAAAGTCACTACTTCCCTTCTGAGCCCCGACGTGTGCCCAAACAGTGGTTTACCCCCACATATGGGGTATCAGCGTACTCAGGAGAAACTGGACAACAACTTTTGGGGTCCAATTTCTCCTGTAACCCTTGGGAAAACAAAAAATTCTGGGCTAAATAATTATTTTTGAGGAAAGAAAACGTATTTATTATTTTCACGGCTCTGCATTATAAACTTCTATGAAGCACTTGGGGGTTCAAAGTGCTCACCACACATCTAGATAAGTTCCTTTCAGGGTCTAGTTTCCAAAATGGGGTCACTTGTGGGGGGTTTCTACTGTTTAGGCACATCAGGGGCTCTGCAAACGCAACGTGACGCCCGCAGAGCATTCCATCAAAGTCTGCATTTCAAAACGTCACTACTTCAATTCCAAGCCCCGGCATGTGCCCAAACAGTAGTTTACCCCCACATATGGGGTATCACCGTACTCAGGAGAAACTGGACAACAACTTTTGGGGTCAAATTTCTCCTGTTACCCTTGGGAAAATTAAAAAATTCTGGGCTAAATAATTATTTTTGAGGAAAGAAAACGTATTTATTATTTTCACGGCTCTGCATTATAAACTTCTATGAAGCACTTGGGGGTTCAAAGTGCTCACCACACATCTAGATAAGTTCCTTTGGGGGTCTAGTTTCCAAAATGGGGTCACTTGTGGGGGGTTTCTACTGTTAAGCCACATCAGGGGCTCTGCAAACGCAACGTGACGCCCACAGAGCATTCCATCAAAGTCTGCATTTCAAAACGTCACTACTTCACTTCCGAGCCCCGGCATGTGCCCAAACAGTGATTTACCCCCACATATGGGGTATCAGCGTACTCAGGAGAAACTGGACAACAACTTTTGGGGTCAAATTTCTCCTGTTACCCTTGGGAAAATAAAAAATTGCAGGCTAAAAGATCATTTTTGAGAAAATAATTTTTTTTTTTATTTTCATGGCTCTGCGTTATAAACTTCTGTGAAGCACTTGGGGGTTCAAAGTCCTCACCACACATCTAGATTAGTTCCTTTGGGGGTCTAGTTTCCAAAATGGTGTCATTTCTGGGGGATCTCCAATGTTTAAGCACACAGGGGCTCTCCAAACGTGACATGGTGTCCGCTAATGATTGGAGCTAATTTTCCATTTAAAAAGCCAAATGGCGTGCCATCCCTTCCGAGCCCTGCCGTGCGCCCAAACAGTGGTTTACCCCCACATATGGGGTATCAGCGTACTCAGGACAAACTGGACAACAATATTTGGGGTCCAATTTCTCCCATTATCCTTGGCAAAATAGGAAATTCCAGGCTAAAAAATCATTTTTGAGGAAAGAAAAATTATTTTTTATTTTCATGGCTCTGCGTTATAAACTTCTGTGAAGCACCTGGGGGTTTAAAGTGCTCAATATGCATCTAGATAAGTTCCTTGGGGGGTCTAGTTTCCAAAATGGGGTCACTTGTGGGGGAGCTCCAATGTTTAGGCACACAGGGGGCTCTCCAAACGCGACATGGTGTCCGCTAACAATTGGAGCTAATTTTCCATTCAAAAAGTCAAATGGCGCGCCTTCCCTTCCGAGCCCTGCCGTGTGCCCAAACAGTGGTTTACCCCCACATATGAGGTATCGGCGTACTCGGGAGAAATTGCCCAACAAATTTTATGATCCATTTTATCCTACTGCCCATGTGAAAATGAAAAAATTGAGGCGAAAATAATTTTTTTGTGAAAAAAAAGTACTTTTTCATTTTTACAGATCAATTTGTGAAGCACCTGAGGGTTTAAAGTGCTCACTAGGCATCTAAATAAGTTCCTTGGGGGGTCTAGTTTCCAAAATGGGGTCACTTGTGGGGGAGCGCCAATGTTTAGGCACACAGGAGCTATCCAAACGCGACATGGTGTCCGCTAACGATGGAAATAATTTTTCATTCAAAAAGTCAAATGGCGCTCCTTCCCTTCCGAGCCTTACCATGTGCCCAAACAGTGGTTTACCCCCACATGTGAGGTATTGGTGTACTCAGGAGAAATTGCCCAACACATTTTAGGATCCATTTTATCCTGTTGCCCATGTGAAAATGAAAAAATTGAGGCTAAAAGAATTTTTTTGTGAAAAAAAAGTACTTTTTCATTTTTACGGATCAATTTGTGAAGCACCTGGGGGTTCAAAGTGCTCACTATGCATCTAGATAAGTTCCTTGGGGCGTCTAGTTTCCAAAATGGGGTCATTTGTGGGGGAGCTCCAATTTTTAGGCACACGGGGGCTCTCCAAACGTGACATGGTGTCCGCTAAAGAGTGGAGCCAATTTTTGATTCAAAAAGTCAAATGGCGCTCCTTCCCTTCCAAGCCCTGCTGTGTGCCCAAACAGTGGTTTACCCCCACATATGAGGTATCAGCGTACTCAGGACAAATTGGACAACAACTTTCGTGGTTCAGTTTCTCCTTTTACCATTGGGAAAATAAAAAAATTGTTGCTAAAAGATAATTTTTGTGACTAAAAAGTTAAATGTTCATTTTTTCCTTCCATGTTGCTTCTGCTGCTGTGAAGCACCTGAAGGGTTAATAAACTTCTTGAATGTGGTTTTGAGTACCTTGAGGGGTGCAGTTTTTAGAATGGTGTCACTTTTGGGTATTTTCAGCCATATAGACCCCTCAAACTGACTTCAAATGTGAGGTGGTCCCTAAAAAAAATGGTTTTGTAAATTTCGTTGTAAAAATGACAAATCGCTGGTCAAATTTTAACCCTTATAACTTCCTAACAAAAAAAAATTTTGTTTCCAAAATTGTGCTGATGTAAAGTAAACATGTGGGAAATGTTATTTATTAACTATTTTGTGTCACATATCTCTCTGGTTTAACAGAATAAAAATTCAAAATGTGAAAATTGCGAAATTTTCAAAATTTTCGCCAAATTTCCGTGTTTATCACAAATAAATGCAGAATTTATTGACCTAAATTTACCACTAACATGAAGCCCAATATGTCACGAAAAAACAATCTCAGAACCGCTAGGATCCGTTGAAGCGTTCCTGAGTTATTACCTCATAAAGGGACACTGGTCAGAATTGCAAAAAACGGCAAGGTCTTTAAGGTCAAAATAGGCTGGGTCTTGAAGGGGTTAAAGCAGCGTCGGTCACCCTGACCGAATACCACAGGTGGTGTCACGAACATAAACTCTATCCCTTTAAAGCCCTTTCCCTTTTACGCGGATGTCCCAGGGCCATGGACCGGGTCAGCCACCGTGACATCCCCCCTGAGAACTGCAGGACCCGGTACCGAGTACCCCACGGCCCTTGGGGGCAATCCATTGACACATGGTAAGGTTTTAATATTAGACAGTGCAGGACTGTCCCGATCAGAGTTACCTTAATGTGGTGGGATGGTTTTTGTGCTATTTTTTGATCAAAAAACAGTATTACTAAAAACTCTGTGTTATTTAAATGCATTTTTGCTTTTTACTTAGTTACATCAGGGTTTTTGCTTACTTTCTTCTATTGTAGGTTTTAATGTTTTAAGGCCAATGTGAACATGCGTTTAACCTATGCATGTGTACCAACTCAAGTTAAGCTCAATTTTTGTTGTTTTTTTTCTCTTTGTATTATTGCATTCTGTGCAAGCTGTGGTGTTTCTGAGCTAGAAAATATATAAGGCTTCCCCAGTCTGGTGTTTCACTGGTTGGGCCCAGTCCTTTTGTCTGCCCTTATTCACACTGAGGTCAACATTGACACATGGTAAGGTTTTAATATTAGACAGTGTAGGACTGTCCCGATCAGAGTTACCTTGACGCAGTGGGATGACTTTTGTGCTATTTTTTTTTTATCAAGAAACAGTATTACTAAAAACTCTTTGTGTTATTTAAATGCACTTTTGCTTTTTTTACTTAGTTACATCAGGGTTTTTGCTTACTTTTTTCTCTTGTAGGTTTTAAAGTGAGAACTTTGTCTGAGCTGGGGTGAGAATGGTATGAATTATTCTGTGCAAACTCGCATTGTACAAAATAAAATTGTGACTTTTCAAAGATTTTTTTTTTGCCAGAAATGAAAAAACCTTGTTGAAGCTTCCTCTGTGACTATTGAAAGCTTTGATGAATTACTCCTATAGTGCATAGTTATTAATTAAACTATGTAATTGACTTCTATAACACAGAACATATGGCTACTTTTAAAGCTAATAATGAACTCAGAATTTCTGGCATGAAGTAGTGTATGTAATAAAGTTCATAGATAACTTTTATGATATTTTGTACTTAAGTAAAGAAAAGAAATAGACTATTTGCTCAATATAGAAATGGCGATGATGCAAATTCAATATCAGTGTCCATAAAATGCTGCACAGTTTTCTGACGTTTGTTAAGTCAATGCAATAATGTATAATCAGTAGCTTTGCACTGAAGTTCACTATAACCATAAAGAGAACATTATAAAACACACATATCTGTTCTTATAACAAGTCACTAAAAGTAGTATTCCTAACATGTTAGGGTCATTTTTAATAATTGTAAAACATAGTTTATCCCAAAAAAATATTTATGATTTTTTCCACAAGTTTGTGTTATTTTATTCAGGTTACACAAAAAACAACAACAAAGACTATGGCACATGCAAATCTAACCTTAAAGAGAACCCTAAAGAAATGCAAGAGCATAATAGGGTTAATGACTGAATAAAGGTACAACCGCTCATCTTATGAGGTTGTGTGACACATAACACATAACCCCTTAAGCCCTGAGAGTGGTCTGCACGTTAATGACGGACCAATTTTTACATTTCTGACCACTGTCCGTTTATGAGGTTATACTGTAACTCTGGAGCGCTTCAACGGATCCTGGTGATTCAGACATTGTTTTCTCGAGACATATTGTACTTCATAATAGAGGTAAAATTTCTTTGATATTACCTGCGTTTATTTGTGAAAAAAAACGAAATTTGGCAAAAAAATTTTACATTTTGCAATTTTCCAAATTTGAATTTGCCTTTAAATCACAGAGGTATGTCACACAAAATACTTACCGTATATACTCGAGTATAAGCCGAGATTTTCAGCCCATTTTTTTGGGCTGAAAGTCCCCCTCTCGGCTTATACTCGAGTCATATACCGGGAGGTCGGCAGGGGAGGGGAGGGGGGGCTGTGTAATTATACTTCTAAAAAATTCATCAGACCAAAAACTATTTATAAAATATTTTATTTATACAATATTATAATAATAAAAACATAGTAATATTACTATAACCATAGACATATAAAAAGGAAATCTTTATTGAGACCATACAATAAGAAAAAATATATAACAAATAACAAAATAAAAAATGTCAATAAAAAATATAAAAACGATATATTTGAATGCTTATTAATCCATGCGTAGATGTCAAACTTAATGACAGAGAAATTATTTATTTAGGGATTAAGTATTTTTTACTTGATGTTATTCTTAAATTTATTTCATTATCTTAATTAATATTAAATTTAAACATAATCCCTGTATGTGCAGGACAGGGCAAACCCCAAATGATTGGTACAAAGTACATACATGCAAAACTATATATAAAAAATGAATAATATTATAAAAAATGAATAATATTGTAAAAATAAATAAATATATTTTTTTACAAAATATGTATGCTATATGAGAGCATATGTGATCCAGAAAACATATCTAAAATGACCAAAAAATATGTAAAAAATAATAATATGTGAAGAAGTTATATATGTGAATAAATATATAAAAAATATATAAAAAAATTTTTTTGTGTGTATATATATATATATATATATATATATATAATTAATTATATATTTAATAATAAATAATAATAAACAGTAATAAAGTGCCCATAATGTGACAATCCAAATAGATGACAACTGAAAAAATGTGTTTGCAAAATAAGTCACTGAGATATAATATTATGCCAGATCACATATATAGCAAAACATACCACACATATATGATACAATGCAAAAACATCAAATATAAATTGCACCAACCAATATGGGGAAGCCTGCCCTGCACACACCACTCCAACGCACGTTTCGCTCACCGCTTCGTCAGGGAGTGATGTGAGTGGGGCAGGAAGACTGATTATATAGCAAAATAACAGCTGCATCTCCTATGTAATCAAGAGACGCCATGGTTACATGGCGCCGCAATGCCGCACACCGCCGCCCACATCACGGCGATCAGAAACCGGAAGTGCGTCACCGAGGGCGTCATATGACGCCGTCGATAACACGCCCCAAGACTCCAACCACCGGACGGGAGCGGCGCATGCGCACAGCGGCGCACAGCGTCTCAGCAGCCATATTAAAGAGGGGCAGAAGACATAGTGCGATGGGCACCAAAATACTAAGTGTTACCACACAAGACACACACAGCGTTACTGCAGCCACACAAACCTTTACTTATAATGATTGTCATAAAAATGAACGGCAAAAATTAGGCATTACAGACATTGCTGAAATCAGAACTTTACACCGAAGGGAGCGGTGCATGCGCACAACAGCGCGCAGCGTCTCAGCAACCACATGAAAAAGAGGGCAGAAAACATAGTGCAATAGGCACCAAACCACAAAGTGTTACCCACACAAGACACACATGCAGCGTTACTGCAGCCACACAAATCTATTCTTATAAGGGTTATCATACTGCTAAAGAACAGAACTTTACCTATTGCCGCATAGATGTATTACCAGCTTACAAATATGGGAAATAGAATATTTAATAATTAGTATTGCCACCAAATAATAATAAAAACACATACACACACATGTATGCTACCATATAAATTATACATCCATACTCACATGCATATACACTGCCCCATACACAATATACTATTATAATCATACACAGTCGTATCCCATTATATCAAATACATGCATAACACATATAAAAATCATATATACACCCATATATCCATCCATATCTGTATACTAATAACCTAATGTGCACATGTATCAAAATAATTAAATACATTCAATAATTATATATCTATTATTACAAACACAAAAACTCTAAACTGATAAATACTCTAACCATACAGACACCATCCATACCATACATGAACCATGCAATACATACAAAGATCATATAAAATATACAATGAATGTTGATAAATCTGTGAAATAAAAAATTCATAATACAAAATTGTGACCCATACCCACTATGTATCCATAAATCCATAAAAGTGCCCGATATCTATTTCCATCGCAAAATCGTAACCCAGATTGTACTATGATTAATAGGCCAAAATATATATGATGTCTACCAGTAAAGTATCATATTGCCCATTGTATTTAACTAAACTATCCTAAACAAGAGAACCTTTATATAAATCTATATTTATGGATACCATTACTGTACCCCTAAACCTACATACACCCACATCTTAGAACTACCATAATGTACTTTAATAAATTCTGCAAAAGAATGAATCCACGTATATATGACAAATATATGATAAACCTACAGAAAACTAGAAAAACCCCACTGCTCGTTAAGACCTTTGGGAACCATACATTTAAGGAGCGTGATCCACCTACATTCCCTTTGTGCTAGAATACGACTATAATCCCCCCTCCTATTACCCAAATGTACTCGATCAATACCTCTAACCTTCAAAAGGTGGGATTGTCGAGGATGAAACCGACAAAAATGTCTAGCTAGTGGTTTTAATTTGTTAAATTTTTCTTGATCTTCAATATCAATTTTATCAGCAGCTTTAATATCTTTAATATGTTCTAATGTTCTGACCCGTAGTTCTCGTGTAGTCATCCCCACATACATGAGATTACATGGGCATGTGGCTTGGTAAATAACCATAGATGTACGACAGTTTATAAAATGCAAGACCTTATATTCTGTTTGGTTGCCAGAATCGTAAAATACATTTGTTTTCACCATATACTGGCAAGCTTTGCATGTACCACAACTATAAGATCCCCATTTGGGGCCCTTGGAATCAAAAATAAAGCGTGACATAGGAGGAACATAATGACTGCGAACCAAAGATTCACGCAAAGTTTTACTACGTTTCGCGACAATCATTGGTTTATCTGGCAATATTCTGGATAAGCTAGGATCTTGTAAAAGAATTGGCCAAAATTTAGAAATAAGATCTGTCATTTCACGCCATCTTGAATGATAATTTGTGACAAACCGAATATGACCATCATATTCCATATTCTTATTTTTCTTCTTATTCACCAACAAGGATTGTCTATCCGTATTTTTAGATCTCACATAAGCCTTCTGGATAACATCCTTTTTATATCCCCGTTTAGTGAATCTCTCCATGAGGTCATTAGCCTGTTCCTCAAAAATATCATCTTGGTCACAAATACGTCTTGTTCTTAAGAATTGACCTGTCGGTATTGCACGAATGACATGGGCAGGATGCGCTGATCTGGCATGCAATAATGAATTGACACTTGTTTCTTTCCGATAGATGGAAGTATGAAGTTGTCCCTGATTATCCACCTTTATTTTCAAGTCCAAGAAATGTACTTCACTCTGTTCAATATTCCAGGTAAGTTTGATGTTCATGGTGTTCTGATTTAGATGTTCAAGAAAAAGTTCCAGGTCTGATCGTAATCCCTGCCAGATAAACAAAGCATCATCAATAAATCTCATCCATAGTAACACAGACATTTCCATCGTACAATCCAAGTTTTGAATGTATTCATGTTCCCAAAAACCCATAAATAGGTTTGCGTATGACGGCGCAAAAGCTGCGCCCATCGCCACGCCCCTCTTTTGTCTATAAAAATGATCCTTAAAAATAAAATAGTTGTGGTACAATGCATATTCTAAAATCCTCATCAAAAAACTAATCAAACCAGAATCCAATTGAGGATTTTAGAATATGCATTGTACCACAACTATTTTATTTTTAAGGATCATTTTTATAGACAAAAGAGGGGCGTGGCGATGGGCGCAGCTTTTGCGCCGTCATACGCAAACCTATTTATGGGTTTTTGGGAACATGAATACATTCAAAACTTGGATTGTACGATGGAAATGTCTGTGTTACTATGGATGAGATTTATTGATGATGCTTTGTTTATCTGGCAGGGATTACGATCAGACCTGGAACTTTTTCTTGAACATCTAAATCAGAACACCATGAACATCAAACTTACCTGGAATATTGAACAGAGTGAAGTACATTTCTTGGACTTGAAAATAAAGGTGGATAATCAGGGACAACTTCATACTTCCATCTATCGGAAAGAAACAAGTGTCAATTCATTATTGCATGCCAGATCAGCGCATCCTGCCCATGTCATTCGTGCAATACCGACAGGTCAATTCTTAAGAACAAGACGTATTTGTGACCAAGATGATATTTTTGAGGAACAGGCTAATGACCTCATGGAGAGATTCACTAAACGGGGATATAAAAAGGATGTTATCCAGAAGGCTTATGTGAGATCTAAAAATACGGATAGACAATCCTTGTTGGTGAATAAGAAGAAAAATAAGAATATGGAATATGATGGTCATATTCGGTTTGTCACAAATTATCATTCAAGATGGCGTGAAATGACAGATCTTATTTCTAAATTTTGGCCAATTCTTTTACAAGATCCTAGCTTATCCAGAATATTGCCAGATAAACCAATGATTGTCGCGAAACGTAGTAAAACTTTGCGTGAATCTTTGGTTCGCAGTCATTATGTTCCTCCTATGTCACGCTTTATTTTTGATTCCAAGGGCCCCAAATGGGGATCTTATAGTTGTGGTACATGCAAAGCTTGCCAGTATATGGTGAAAACAAATGTATTTTACGATTCTGGCAACCAAACAGAATATAAGGTCTTGCATTTTATAAACTGTCGTACATCTATGGTTATTTACCAAGCCACATGCCCATGTAATCTCATGTATGTGGGGATGACTACACGAGAACTACGGGTCAGAACATTAGAACATATTAAAGATATTAAAGCTGCTGATAAAATTGATATTGAAGATCAAGAAAAATTTAACAAATTAAAACCACTAGCTAGACATTTTTGTCGGTTTCATCCTCGACAATCCCACCTTTTGAAGGTTAGAGGTATTGATCGAGTACATTTGGGTAATAGGAGGGGGGATTATAGTCGTATTCTAGCACAAAGGGAATGTAGGTGGATCACGCTCCTTAAATGTATGGTTCCCAAAGGTCTTAACGAGCAGTGGGGTTTTTCTAGTTTTCTGTAGGTTTATCATATATTTGTCATATATACGTGGATTCATTCTTTTGCAGAATTTATTAAAGTACATTATGGTAGTTCTAAGATGTGGGTGTATGTAGGTTTAGGGGTACAGTAATGGTATCCATAAATATAGATTTATATAAAGGTTCTCTTGTTTAGGATAGTTTAGTTAAATACAATGGGCAATATGATACTTTACTGGTAGACATCATATATATTTTGGCCTATTAATCATAGTACAATCTGGGTTACGATTTTGCGATGGAAATAGATATCGGGCACTTTTATGGATTTATGGATACATAGTGGGTATGGGTCACAATTTTGTATTATGAATTTTTTATTTCACAGATTTATCAACATTCATTGTATATTTTATATGATCTTTGTATGTATTGCATGGTTCATGTATGGTATGGATGGTGTCTGTATGGTTAGAGTATTTATCAGTTTAGAGTTTTTGTGTTTGTAATAATAGATATATAATTATTGAATGTATTTAATTATTTTGATACATGTGCACATTAGGTTATTAGTATACAGATATGGATGGATATATGGGTGTATATATGATTTTTATATGTGTTATGCATGTATTTGATATAATGGGATACGACTGTGTATGATTATAATAGTATATTGTGTATGGGGCAGTGTATATGCATGTGAGTATGGATGTATAATTTATATGGTAGCATACATGTGTGTGTATGTGTTTTTATTATTATTTGGTGGCAATACTAATTATTAAATATTCTATTTCCCATATTTGTAAGCTGGTAATACATCTATGCGGCAATAGGTAAAGTTCTGTTCTTTAGCAGTATGATAACCCTTATAAGAATAGATTTGTGTGGCTGCAGTAACGCTGCATGTGTGTCTTGTGTGGGTAACACTTTGTGGTTTGGTGCCTATTGCACTATGTTTTCTGCCCTCTTTTTCATGTGGTTGCTGAGACGCTGCGCGCTGTTGTGCGCATGCACCGCTCCCTTCGGTGTAAAGTTCTGATTTCAGCAATGTCTGTAATGCCTAATTTTTGCCGTTCATTTTTATGACAATCATTATAAGTAAAGGTTTGTGTGGCTGCAGTAACGCTGTGTGTGTCTTGTGTGGTAACACTTAGTATTTTGGTGCCCATCGCACTATGTCTTCTGCCCCTCTTTAATATGGCTGCTGAGACGCTGTGCGCCGCTGTGCGCATGCGCCGCTCCCGTCCGGTGGTTGGAGTCTTGGGGCGTGTTATCGACGGCGTCATATGACGCCCTCGGTGACGCACTTCCGGTTTCTGATCACCGTGATGTGGGCGGCGGTGTGCGGCATTGCGGCGCCATGTAACCATGGCGTCTCTTGATTACATAGGAGATGCAGCTGTTATTTTGCTATATAATCAGTCTTCCTGCCCCACTCACATCACTCCCTGACGAAGCGGTGAGCGAAACGTGCGTTGGAGTGGTGTGTGCAGGGCAGGCTTCCCCATATTGGTTGGTGCAATTTATATTTGATGTTTTTGCATTGTATCATATATGTGTGGTATGTTTTGCTATATATGTGATCTGGCATAATATTATATCTCAGTGACTTATTTTGCAAACACATTTTTTCAGTTGTCATCTATTTGGATTGTCACATTATGGGCACTTTATTACTGTTTATTATTATTTATTATTAAATATATAATTAATTATATATATATATATATATATATATATATATATATACACACAAAAAATTTTTTTTATATATTTTTTATATATTTATTCACATATATAACTTCTTCACATATTATTATTTTTTACATATTTTTTGGTCATTTTAGATATGTTTTCTGGATCACATATGCTCTCATATAGCATACATATTTTGTAAAAAAATATATTTATTTATTTTTACAATATTATTCATTTTTTATAATATTATTCATTTTTTATATATAGTTTTGCATGTATGTACTTTGTACCAATCATTTGGGGTTTGCCCTGTCCTGCACATACAGGGATTATGTTTAAATTTAATATTAATTAAGATAATGAAATAAATTTAAGAATAACATCAAGTAAAAAATACTTAATCCCTAAATAAATAATTTCTCTGTCATTAAGTTTGACATCTACGCATGGATTAATAAGCATTCAAATATATCGTTTTTATATTTTTTATTGACATTTTTTATTTTGTTATTTGTTATATATTTTTTCTTATTGTATGGTCTCAATAAAGATTTCCTTTTTATATGTCTATGGTTATAGTAATATTACTATGTTTTTATTATTATAATATTGTATAAATAAAATATTTTATAAATAGTTTTTGGTCTGATGAATTTTTTAGGAGGTTATGATTTGTATATCTTTTCATTGACCATAAAGAATTTTACATCTGGCATCTTTTTCTATATAAGTTTTTGCTGTGTAATTATACTTACCTGCTCCTGGCGCGGTCCCTGCAGTCCCTGGCTTCCCCGGCGCTGGAGATTCTGCCTGTAC
Source organism: Ranitomeya imitator (assembly GCF_032444005.1). Taxonomy (NCBI): domain Eukaryota; kingdom Metazoa; phylum Chordata; class Amphibia; order Anura; family Dendrobatidae; genus Ranitomeya; species Ranitomeya imitator. The sequence goes on from NC_091287.1 coordinate 339,899,607, forward strand.
TGAGTGGTCACATGGCACCACTCATTACAGAAATGAATATGCGGCTCCACCCCCCATAGGGGAGGAGCCGCATATTCATTGCTGTAAATGATCGGTAACTGTGACCGCTCAATTACAGGAAGAAGATGCAGCGCCGGGGGAAGCCAGGGACTGCAGGGACCGCGCCAGGAGCAGGTAAGTATACGGGGAGCGCAGCGCTGCGCGATATTTACCTGCTCCTCGCTCCGGTGCGGCCCCCTCTGCAGCGTCCTCTAGCAGTGACGCTCAGGTTAGAGGGCGCGGTGACGTAGTCAGTGCGCGCCCTCTGCTCAGCGTCAGTGCTGGAGACGGAGCCGCACGAGGAGCAGGTAAATATTGAAAGCGGCGGCGTCCTGAGCAAGAGAGGTGAGTATGTGATTTTTTTTTTATTGCAGCACCAGCAGCATTCTATATGGCACAGCTTTATAAGGAGCATCTATGGGGCCATAATCAACGGTGCAGAGCAATATATATGGGGCACAGCTTTATAAGGAGCATCTATGGGGCCATAATCAACAGTGCAGAGCAATATATATATATGGCACAGCTTTCTATGGAGCATCTATGGGGTCATAATGAACGGTGCAGAGCAATATATATGGGGCACAGCTTTATAAGGAGCATCTATGGGGCCATAATGAACGGTGCAGAGCATTCTATATAGCACAGTAGATATGGAGCATCTATGGGGCAATAATGAACGGTATGGAGCATCTATTTTTATTTTTGAAATTTACCAGTAGCTGCTGCATTTCCTACCCTAGGCTTATACTCGAGTCAATAAGTTTTCCCAGTTTTTTGTGGCAAAATTAGGGGGTCGGCTTATACTCGGGTCGGCTTATACTCGAGTATATACGGTAATAAGTAACATTTTCCACATGTCAAATTTAAATCAGCACAATTTTGGAAACAAAATTTTTTTTTGTTAGGGAGTTATAAGGGTTAAAAGTTGACCAGCAATTTCTCATTTTTACAACACCATTTTTTTTTAGGGACCACATCACATTTGAAGTCATTTTGAGGGGTCTATATGATAGAAAATAACCAAGTGTGACACCATTCTAAAAACTGCACCCCAGAAGGTGCTCAAAACCACATTCAAGAAGTTTATTAACCCTTCTGGTGCTTCACAGGAATTTTTGGAATGTTTAAAAAATGAACATTTAATTTTTTTTTTACTTCAGCTCCAATTTGTTTTATTTTACCAAGGGTAACAGGAGAAAATGGACCCCAAAAGTTGTTGTACAATTTTTCCAGAGTACCGCGATACCCCATATGTGGGGTAAACCACTGTTTGGGCGCATGGCCGTAAAAATAAAATTTTTTATTTTTTCACAAAAATTAACTTTTCGCCCCCAATTTTTTATTTTCCCAAGGGTACTCGAAGAAGTTGTACCCCAAAAGTTGTTGTGCAATTTGTCCTGAGTACGCTGAAACCCCATATGTGGGGGTAAACCACTGTTTGGGTGCATGGCAGAGCTCGGAAGGGAAGGAGCGCCGTTTGACTTTTCAATGCAAAATTGGCTGGAATTAAGATAAGACGCCATGTTGCATTTGGAGAGCCCCTGATGTGCCTAAACAATGAAACCCCTCACAAGTGACACCATTTTGGAAAGTAGACCCCCTAAGGATCTTATCTAGATTTGTTGTGAGAGCTTTGAACCCCCAAGTGTTTCACTATAGTTTATGACGCAGAGCCATGAAAATAAAAATTCTTTTTTTCTCCACAAAAATTATTTTTTAGCCCCCAGTTTTGTATTTTCTCAAGGGTAACAGGAGAAATTGGACCCAAAAATTTGTTGTCCAATTTGTGCTGAGTACGTTGATACCCCATATGTTGGGGTAAACCCCTGTTTGGGCGCACGGGAGAGCTCGGAAAGGAAGAAGAACTGTTTTACTTTTTCAATGCAGAATTGGCTGGAATTGAGATCGGATGCCATGTCGCGTTTGGAGAGCCCTGGTGTGCCTAAACAGTGGAAACCTCCAATTCTAACTGAAACCCTAACCCAAACACACCCCTAACCCTAATCCTAACCCCACCCCTAACCCTGACTCCAACACACCCCTAGCCCTAATTCCAACCATAGCCCCAACCCTAGCCCTAACCCTAACCCTAGCCCTAACCCTAGCCCTAACCTTAGCCCTAACCCTAGCCCTAATGGGAAAATGGAAATACATTTTTTTATTTTTCCCTAACTAAGGGGGTGATGAAGGGGGGTTTGATTTACTTTTATAGAGGGTTTTTTTGCCGATTTTTATGATTGGCAGCCGTCACACACTAAAAGACGCTTTTTATTGCAAAAAATATTTTTGGGCGTTACCACATTTTGAGAGCTATGATTTTTCCATATTTTGGTCCACAGAGTCATGTGAGGTCTTGTTTTTTGCGGGACGAGTTGACGTTTTTATTGGTAGAATTTTCGGGCACGTGACATTTTTTGATCACTTTTTATTCAGATTTTTGTGAGGCAGTATGAAAAAAATCTGCAATTCACGAATTTCTTTTGGGGAGGGGGCGTTTATACCATTCCATGTTTGGTAAAATGGATAAAGCAGTTTTTATTCTTCGGGTCAGTACGATTACAGCGATACCTCATATATATCTTTTTTTATGTTTTGGCACTTTTATACGATAAAAACTATTTTATAGAAAAAATAATTATTTTTGCATCGCTTTATTCTGAGGACTATAACTTTTTTATTTTTCGTTGATGATGCCGTCTCATGGCTCGTTTTTTGCGAGACAAGATGACTTTTTCATCGGTATCATGGTTATTTATAGCCATCTTTTTGATCATGTGCTATTCCACTTTTTGTTTGGCGGTATGATAAAGCGTTGTTTTTTGCCTCTTTTTTTTTACAGTGTTCACTGAAGGGGTTAACTAGTGAGACAGTTTTATAGGTCGGGTCGTTATGGACGCGGCGATACTAAATATCTGTACTTTTATTGTTTTTTTTTTATTTAGATAAAGGAATGTATTTATTGGAACAATATATTTTTTTTTATTATTTATTTAGGAAGTTTTTTTTTTTTTACGCATGTAATTTTTTTTTTTTTTACTTTGCCCCAGGACGGGACATCACAGAAAGGTGACAGATCGCTGATCTGACACTTAGCTGTGCACTGTGTCAGATCAGCGATCTGACATGCACAGCAGGGAGGCTTCCCGGCGCCTACTCTGAGCAGGCGCTGGTAAGCCACCTCCCTGCAGGATCCGGATGCAGCCCCATGGCCATTTTGGATCCAGGGCCTGCAGGGAGAGGAAGGTAGGAGACCCTCGGAGCAACGCGATCACATCACGTTGCTCTGAGGGTCTCAGGGAAGCCCGCAGGGAGCCCCCTCCCTGTGCGATGCTTCCCTATACCGCCGGAACATTGCGATCATGTTTGATCACAGTGTGTCGGGGTTAATGTGCCGGGGGCGGTCCATGACCGCTCCTGGCACATAGTGCCGGATGTTAGCTGCGATAGCGCAGCTGATTGCGCTGGACGTACTCTCCCGTCACTGGGAATTAAGTCCCAGGTCACCTTGACGGGATAGTACATCCAATGGGATTAAGGGGTTAAAGACCCTGAAAACCGGATGCAGCAGCTTCCATAGATAAAGCAGATTTATGTGACAGGATTGGAAGTGTTTCTGCGCTCTCCTGGGCATGACACAAATATTGGTGAATAAATTTGTTGTTTTATTGTCAACGCGTTTCAGAGTCAACTGACTCTTTCTTCAGTACAACCATACATAATTTATGCATGAAAAACAACAGTGGATAATAGATTCCATTCATACAACATGAAAGGGTATGCCATTCATGTATAGCTCAATTATCTAAGGTCGGGTTCACACTTGCATTTAGGTAGAGTGCCTAGGGCTGCGTACTTCCTCCCTTAAGCTCCGCCTACTTCTGCACTTCTTCCCTTAAGCTTCGTATGCATCCTGCATACCTATCTTTAACATTGGGTATGCAGATACATGCGTTATATGCGGATGCATCCGCAAGGGTCGTTTTGATGTGCCCGCCTGTGCGGCCAGCGGGCACTTCAAATTGACGCATGCGGACACATCCGCATACAACGCATATATCCGCAAACCCAATGTTAAAGATAGGCACGCAGGATGCATACAGAAGTAGGCGGTGCTTAAGGAAAGAAGTCAGCAGCACCACGCTGCTGACTCAAAGGATAATGTGAATTTAGTCCGTCAGTCTTTTTCTATGCATTCACGTAATCCACTACAAATTACTCCACAGTTAATAATATTGAACATGACCTAAGGGATCTATATCCAGGAACCACAGCACATCTTACACGCTTTTTGCGTCCACAAAAAAGAAATGCAGACATGTCCACAGCTTTATAGACTTTAAAATCATGGATAGAGCAAGTACGTGACTCAGACGTCTGAATGAGGGCGTAAGGTATTCATATATTAAAAACCAATGTTCCAACTAGCTTATAGATGCTTCAAATTTTATTATTGATGCACTAACCATTTAAAATCCATTAATAATAGCTAAATAATGGCTGAAGCAGCCAATCTGTTGTGAATTCTGTTGTCGGGCTCCCTCCTGTGGTCATGAATGGTATTTCGGCTGGTTCTGTCCATGGACTTCCTCGGGTGGGTGTTTCTGAGTTTCCTTCCACAGGTGATGAGGTTAATTCGTTAGCTGCTGCTCTATTTAACTCCACTTAGATCTTTGCTCCATGCCACCTGTCAATGTTCCAGTATTGGTCTAGTTCTCTCCTGGATCGTTCTTGTGACCTGTCTTCCCAGCAGAAGCTAAGTTCCAGCTTGTATTTCTTTGGTTTGCTATTTTTCTGTCCAGCTTGCTATTTTTATTGTTGTCTTGCTTGCTGGAAGCTCTGGGACGCAGAGGGAGCACCTCCACACCGTGAGTCGGTGTGGAGGGTCTTTTTTGCGCCCTCTGCGTGGTCTTTTTGTAGGTTTTTGTGCTGACCGCAAAGTAACCTTTCCTATCCTCGGTCTGTTCAGTAAGTCGGGCCTCACTTTGCTAAATCTATTTCATCTCTGTGTTTGTATTTTCATCTTTACTCACAGTCATTATATGTGGGGGGCTGCCTTTTCCTTTGGGGAATTTCTCTGAGGCAAGGTAGGCTTTATTTTTCTATCTTCAGGGCTAGCTAGTTCCTTAGGCTGTGCCGAGTTGCATAGGGAGCGTTAGGCGCAATCCACGGCTATTTCTAGTGTGTTTGATAGGATTAGGGATTGCGGTCAGCAGAGTTCCCACGTTCCAGGGCTCGTCCTTTATTATCAGTAACTATCAGGTCATTCCGTGTGCTCTTAACCACCAGGTCCATTATTGTCCTGACCACCAGGTCATAACACCAATCTCTGCACTTGTTTTACTTTAAATCCATATGTCTAAGTGGGAATGTTTGATTACCATAAAGTGTTTTACTTATAATAATATAGAATGGCATGTAAAAGTTTGTGCACCCCTGGTCAAAATGACTGTTGTGAACAGTTAGGAGAGTTGAAGATGAAATGATCTCTAATAGGGCTAAAGTTAATTATGGCGCATTTCCTTTGTATTTTAGGCAACAAATATATAGATTTTTTCATCTTTTAAATTTTAAAAATTACAATAAGGAAAACGGGCTGATGCAAAAGTTTGGTTACCCTGCATAGTTAGTACCTTGTAGCACCCACTTTTGAAAGTATCACAGCTTGTAAGTATATTATTAGGGGCAGGGAACATGGATTACTGATACTACTCCACCACTGAAATAAAGAAAAAACCTGGTGTGGTGTTTTAAATTACATTGTAAATTCTTTAATATAGCAGCAAAATGAAAAAATTAAAGACAAAAATAACAAAAACATTGTAATTGAATTCTATAGAATATTTGGCTACTTTGAAATCTAATATTGAACTTTCATAACTTCTGGTACTAAACACTATGTGTTATAAAGTTAATAGATAAGTTTTATGATGATTTACATAAAAGATCAACCTATAGGATTAAATAGACTGTTGTAAAATTAAGGAATGGTGATGTGATAAAATCATTATCAGTAGCCATAAAATGTTATAAAATGTTATGCTATATTTATTCTGTAAATAGAATTATGTCTAATCAGTGGAATTGCACTGACTATCCATATAACCTTAATGAGACAGTTATAAAATACATATATCTATTTGTCCATATAACAAGTCACTAATAGTAGAAATGTTAATGTGCAGTTTATTTTTAATAATGTATTATAATGGCAATGGGTAAAACACATTGTAAATTAATTTTCAAAAATATATATAATAAAAACGTATGTTGTTTTATTCACAATACCCCAAAACTCAACAAAGACTTTGCTACACGTAAATCTGATTCTAAATTGTGTCTCTCATCTTTTAACTCAAATGCTGAAAACCAAACTGCCTTACAAATACCTACTGTAAATGCCTTTTGACTATATCTACATTATAAACTTATTATAATTAGTACTGCATGTTGTTAGTTTTTTTTATCATATAAGCATACGCCTATGTTGAGTACAGGTGACTTCTGATTCCCACTGTCACTGTTAAATTGATTGCACACACTGAAGGTGTCCCTCCAACATATTTCACCGTGGCAGCAGTTTAATCATGTTGTTTCTTTCCCTGATTAAGATATTGCTGCAGTGAAACATGTTAGCGGGGTACCTTCATTGTCTGCATGAAGTTTACGCTGTTAGTTAGGCACTAATAATTATTTGGCCAATAAACCAGAATATTGCCCCATGCCAATATAAGCACTTCATTCATATGCCATGTACCATTTTTATCTTTTCCACATGAACTTAAAAATCAAATAATATTTTAATGGAGTATTTAAAAATTAAGTTTTAGCGGTCTTAAATGCTTTATCATTGGGGCTCCCAGCCATTTTATTAATGATCATTAGTAATTGAAAAATCAATAAGGACTTAAAAGAGATAGGCAGCTTAAACATTATTATTATTATTATTTATTTATTTATATATATATTTATTTATATAGCACCATTAATTCCATGGTGCTGTACATGAGAAGGGGTTACATACAGAGTTATAGATATCGCTTACAGTAAACAAATTTACGATGACAGACTGGTACAGAGGGGAGAAGACCCTGTCCTTATGGACATATCTATGGGATAATGGGGAAGAGACAGAAGGTCGGGGGTGCAGCAGCTCTGGTGGTGGTGAGGCGGCAGCTCGGGTGGTGGTGAGGTGGCAGAATGGTTATTGCAGGCTGTAGGGTTTCCTGAAGAGATGGGTTTTCACGTTCCGCCTGAAGGATCCGAGGGTGGTGGATATGTAACAAAAAATGTAACAAAACTTATAGAGAACAAAGCTGTCACGATTCCACACAGTGTCCTATGGACACTGTGTATTACAGCTCTGCTGCCCTATGGGATAGAGGGCTAACTGAGCTGTCAAGATTGTGAGTGACAGCTCTACCGCCCAATCTGAGGCAGAAGTATGAGTACTGTGATTGACAGCTCAGCCATCCTATCTGTCATGGTCTGTGGGATCTCCACCAGGGGTCATCCATTCTTAGTGATTATCGGGCTATTTGGCAATCTTACAATTTATCACATCTTTTACAATTGTAACTTTCCTTAAGTGGTGTGTGTGTTTGGTCTGTGCTCTTAGTTGTTTTCAGATCTCAGTTTCTGACCTTGGATTTACCTTTAACTATCCATTTGTCTTACCCCTTTGTCTTGAAGCGCTACCTTCCTGATACTCTGGACTTGGACTGTTACCTGACTATGATTTTGTCCTTTCCCTTAGTCTATTATGAGCCCTCTTAGTACTGATGCAGCGCCCCAGAGTCCTGGTCGTTGCAGTAATGTCCTTCTTCCACCAGGTGGAGCGATGTTACATCTGATGGCACCAAAGGAGTTCACCTTGCCAGGTATCACAGCCACACACACACTTCACATGCCGGCCACCATGGGGAGCAAAAGGTTCTATCTATTAGGCCACTCCTCACACTTGGGTAAAACTGGGGGTTTAGTTAGGAAGTTAGTCAGTCGGAGGGAGGAAGGAGTCCTGACTGGAGGGAGAAGGATATAGTCAGGAGAGAGGAGCAGACTGGGCTTGGCGCAGGAACAGAAGGAAGGATGCAGAGCTGCGCCTGCACCTGATTGCGGCAGCCTCCAAGGAAAGGACAAGAAAGGAAGTGTGCCGTAGTGAGTGAGCACCGAAGTCGTAGCAACAGGAGTATAACAGCAGTGGGAGACCAGCTAGAAGTAGGCCGCTGCCTCCCACTGAGTGCAGATCCGGTAGCCGGAGCACCGAGGGAGTAATAGACTCTACGCTTTACTTCAGAGACCGGCAGGACTGTCGATTGCAAGTTGGCTGCCCGACCTAAGAACCTAAGCAGGCAAGGTGGCAACGCGGAGGAGGGATGACACTAGGGTCCCTATAAAATAGCCTCCGGCCACCACCATCATATGGGTTGGTCCTATCCATCTGGGGGACTGGGAGAAGAGTAACAAGAGTGAGGACCCTATGGGAGCTAATGCACATAGGGACCTACTACGTTACTGTGCGCAAGGGGTAGGCTACTGATTTCCACCTGGATAAGGGGACTCTGGAATTGCCATCAGACCGGCCGAACTCTGCCTACCCTGTGATCCAGCACCCTGGACTGTGGATGCTGAAGCCTTTAGTAAAGGTAAAGAGACTGCACCCATTGTGTCCTCGTTATTCACCGCGCCTTGCACCACCCACCATCACCAACTACACTTCTGGGAAGCCCTGGGGATATACTTCACCTGTGGGAAGGTATACCATCTAGCTGCCATTCCATCACCCCAGCGGACCCCTAAGAGGTGCTGGTCATCCTGACTGAATACCACAGGTGGCGTCATGAACACTACCATTATCTACAAACTCTAACCCCTTTTATTGGGCGCCCCTCATAGGGCCACGGTCCGGGTCGGGCCACCGTGACATCCCAGGTGAGGGAACTGAAGGACCCGGTACCGAGTACCCCATTGCCCTTACGTGGGGGCGATCCACTGACCCCAGACCTCTTGACAATCCTGCCTCACGGTACATCCCTGAGTACTGATAAGTGTCATATAGAGAAGTGACTAGCGCCACATTCCTGCCTCATGGTAAGTCAATGAGAAGTGCCCAGCGTCATATTGAGTAGTGACTAGCCCCACAATGCCACAAATAGCAAAAAAAAACACTTGTAAAGGAAAAATTATTTGAGAAAGTAAAACAACACAGTTGACTTGTATTTTGTGTTGCATTTTTTTTAAACAAATCATGTGATATTAAGAATTTAAGTTACATAATTTGAAATGTGAAAACATTGAAAAAAGCATTGAAAAAAAAAGTTACCAAAAATGGCAGATAGTAAAAAAGAATATTTATAAAAAAAACACCACTAAACGCTGAAAAATGGTATAGCAATGCATTTTTACATGCAGATTTTCCCCTTAAAAATTGTCATGAAAGTATGAGTGTGAAGGTAGCCTACAAATGACATAAAAACAAAGAACTCAGAGATGATATGTAATTTATCTCTGTGCCTCGTGCCTTACGCATCACCTATTATGAGTGCTTTTTACAGGTACTGACATTTTTTCTGACCCAACCACTTATTTCCTCTGTGTCTGTAAACTACAGGTAACATATAATTGCTAATTTGCATCTTCATGATTCGGATTTTCCTTTTTTATCTAAACAAATAAATAATATAACTTTTTAAAGCTGTGACGGTACCAATAATACCTGCTGTCCAGGTCTTCAATGTCTTTTATGAATGTTCCACCTTGATGTTTGCATAAATTTTTACACGCCCGCAAATCTTCACCATTTTTAAATATAATAAAATTCTTCCCTGTGTCCTTATTCCTCAGGAAGTTGATTCCATCTTTCAGACTGGCAACTTCAACAGGTGTAATATGTAGGAGAATATTCGCCGTCTGCCCCACGCTATAGAAGATAAAGACACATGAAAAGGTTATTTGTTGGGTGGAGTGAAAAAAGATTCTATAGTCCAAGATATGGGGAGATGTTAAGTACAATTCGCATACACTAAATGGTGAATGACAGCCGTCACTGCAGAAGTATGAATAGTATTTGCACCCATCTTACACTCTTCTATGCCTTAGCGTTTCTATCAAAGATACCGATTCGTGCTTCCCAGATAAGCATTTCCTTACCTCCAAACGATATCAGATACACCAAGCTATCAGTTTCATGGAGAGTCTGTGAATGCAAATCAATTGCATATCAGATTGCTCGACACAGCTCAGTTCTTCACATCTCCTTAAGGCCCCTTCACATTAAGCGACGCTGCAGTGATACCGACAACGATCCGGATCGCTGCAGCGTCGCTGTTTGGTCGCTGGAGAGCTGTCACACAGACCGCTCTCCAGCGACCAACGATGCCGGTAACCAGGGTAAACATCGGGTAACTAAGCGCAGGGCCGCGCTTAGTAACCCGATGTTTACCCTGGTTACCATGCTAAAAGTAAAAAAAAACAAACAGTACATACTTACCTACCGCTGTCTGTCCTCCAGCGCTGCGCTCTGCTTCTCTGCTCTCCTCCTGTACTGGCTGGGAGCCGGAAAGCAGAGCGGTGAAGTCACCGCTCTGCTTTCCGGCTCACAGCCAGTACAGGAGGAGTGCAGAGCGCAGCGCTGGAGGACAGACAGCGGTAGGTAAGTATGTACTGTTTTTTTTTTTTTTACTTTTAGCATGGTAACCAGGGTAAACATCGGGTTACTAAGCGCGGCCCTGCGCTTAGTTACCCGATGTTTACCCTGGTTACCAGTGAAGACATCGCTGGATCGGTGTCACACACGCCGATCCAGCGATGTCTCCAGGGAGTCCAGCGACGAAATAAAGTTCTGGACTTTATTCAGCGACCAACGATCTCCCAGCAGGGGCCTGATCGTTGGTCGCTGTCACACATAACGATTTCATTAACGATATCGTTGCTACGTCACAAATAGCAACGATATCGTTAACAATATCGTTATGTGTGAAGGTACCTTTAGAGATTTCTCTCTTTTGATAATGTTCTTTATCTCAAAGCTTAACCCTAGCTAATTTATACTGATTAATAAAAATATATCACTTCTAATTAATAAAAATATATTTTGTTTCAATTTATTTGAAGACAATTAATGGGGAAGTAACCTTCACTTTTAGGCAAATTTTTATAAACAATAGCTAGTGTATATTCTCATTAACCTCTTTCCCACCTTGGACGTATCCATACGTCCCTATGACCTGGATCTTATTGACCTGGGACATACAGTGGGTACAGAAAGTATTCAGACCCCTTTAAATTTTTCATTGCAGTCCTTTGGTAAATTCAAAAAATTCATTTTTTTCTCATTAATGTACACTCTGCATCCCATCTTGACTGAAAAAAAACAGAAATGTAGAATTTGTTGCATATTTATTAAAAAAGAAAAACTGAAATATCACATGGTCATAAGTATTCAAACCCTGAATAAGTAAGGTCACAAAACAGGTGCCGAGTGTGTTACAGAAGGGGGATACACAAGGCCATCACTTATCAATGCGACACTTGCCCCGACAAACAGTGTATTTCTATGCATGAAAGAATGCTTCAGACTGTACCACACATCCATGGACGACTAAATTCATTTCTGACTGACACAATTCATGTATACCAACCTGACAAACACTACACAACTCACAAATGACAACCTGACGAATACTACACAACTCACGAATGCCAACCTGACAAACTCTACACTATTCACGTTTGACAACCTGAAGAACTCTACACTACTCACATATACCAACCTGATGCACTCTACACAACTTATGTATGCCAACACATTATAAAATTCACATAATAGAAAACAGTAGATCAGTTAATAATCTCTTTATTAATAATCTCTTTATTTCTTAAGTGCCAACATATTCCGCAGCGCTTTACAGAAAATCAGGTCACTTGTGGGGCATTTCCATAGGTTAGGAACACCAGGGGCTCTGCAAACGTGACATGACATTATAACTCAACGTTATAATTATCTGTGAAGCACCTAAAGGTTCAAAGTGCTCACCACACACTAGATAAATTCCTTGGGGGGTCTGGTTTCCAAAATGGGGTCACTTTTTGGGGGTCTCCACTGTTTAGGCACATCAGGGGCTCTCCAAGTGCAACATGTCATCTGTTCCAAATTCCAGCCAATTTTGCTTTGAAAAAGTCAAATGGTGCTCCTTCCCTTCCATGCTCTGTCGTGTGCCCAAACAGTGGTTTTACCCCACATATGGAGTATCAGCCTGCTCAGGACAAATTGAGCAACAACTTTTGGGGTCTAATTTCTCTGGTTACCATTATGAAAAAAAAAATGGTGGCTAAAAGATAATGTTGTGGAAAAAAAAATATTTTTTTTATTTTCTTGGCTCTATGTTATAAACGTCTGTGAAGCACCTGTGGATTCAAGGTGCTCAATTCACATCTAGATAAGTTCCCAACAGGACCTAGTTTCCAAAACTATGTCACTAGTGGGGGCTTTCCACTATTTAGGTACATCAGGGGCTCTCCAAAAGCGACATGGCGTCCGATCTCAATTCCCAATTCGGTGATCCTTCCCTTCCAAGGCCTGCTATGTGCCCAAACAATTGTTTTCCTTCACCTATGGGGGTATCAGCATATTCAGGACAAATTGCACAACTATTTCGGTCCAATTTTTCCAGTTACCCTTGTGAAAATAAAAATCTGAGAGCTAAAAGATCATTTTTGCGGAAAAAATGTGATTTTTTTTTATTTTCACAGCTCTATGCTATAAACTTCTGTGAAGCACTTGGAGGTTCAAAGTTCTCATCACACATCAAGATAAGTCACTTGAGGGGTCTAGTTTTTAAACTGGGTCACATCAAATTATGGTGTTCATTTTTTCCTCTTACCATTGTGAAAATAAAAAAAATAGGGTCTAAAGTTAAATTTTAGTGAAGAAAAGTTAAATGTTCATTTTTTCCTTTCAAATTCCAATAATTTTTGTGAAGCACCTGAAGGGTTAATAAACTTCTTGAATGTGGTTTTGAGCATCTTGAGTGATGCAGTTTTTAGAATGATGTCACTTTTAGGAATTTTCTTTCATATAGACCCCTCAAAGTCACTTCAAATGTGATGAGATCCCTAAAAAAATGGTTTTGTAAATTTTAATGTAAAAATGAAGAATTGCTGATCAACTTTTAACACTTATAATTTCCTAACAAAAAAAATAAACAAATTGTCCTGATGTAAAGTAGACATGCGGGAAATGCTATTTGTTAACTATTTTGTGTGACCTTTCTCTCTGATTTAAAGGCATAAGAATTCAAACTTGCAAAATGTTTAAAATTGTTGCCAAATTTCCATTTTTTACACAAATAAACACAAGTCATATTGAAGAAATTTTACCACTATCATAAAGTACAATATATCATGAAAAATCTATGTCAGAATCAGCAGGATCCCTTAAAACGTTCAAGAGTTATTACCTTATAAAATGGCAGTGGCCAGATTTGTAAAAATTGGATTGGTCATTAACATGCAAACCACCTTGGGGCTAAAGGAGTTAAATTTTATTTGCACATGTTTCTCTTGTTATTCTTTTAAATGCAACGTGCCTTTTTTGCAGCTTTTATATATTTGTGACCATGGGATCTGAGTCATAACCAGCATATCAGTCCTTTCACACAAAACCTGTAGAAAAACTAGGTCTTTCTGATAACATCCACCACAACATGTTAAAACTTCTTTTGATGCACGCATTAGTCTAATATGTCAAGGAACTGTCCTGATTGTCATTCTCTGTAACTTACTATCCACACTTTTCAATAGGCGATTTCTCATTATCACCATTCTACCAGCACTGGGGGTGTTGGAACTTCCTTATGTTCACGTCACAGCAACATTTCCTGTTAGGCCGGGGTCACACTAGAGAGAAATACAGATGAGGGAGAGGCGCAAAAACAACGCATTGCACACAGACCTATGTTTCTCTATGGGGTAGCTTCCATCAGCCGTATATTTCTTGGCCGTATTTTACGGGCTGAGAAAATCGCAGCATGCTGCGATTGTCAGCGTATTCCTCCAAAATACGCCAATGAAAGTCTATGGGGGTGAGAAAAATGCGGATTACACACGGGCAATGCATGTGACTTGCTAGAAATACGCAAGACTTTTTCAGGTGACAGGAAATGGGCCAAGCCATTATCAGGAAGCTTAGACATGCTGATAAGCTCAAAAACCGCTCCAGACATCCTGGAAGAATGCCTCCACGGAGTCCTGCAGCATGTCCTACTTCAAAAACGTGGAGATGCTTCTTGTTCTGGTCCAAGAAAGGCCAGAGCTATGGGACCAAAGGGATGCACACTACTCAGATCGGGCCAGAAAAGAGGTGGCATGGAGAAGGATCTATGGGCTACTTTTTTCTGATTTTGCAGACTGTCCACGTGAACATCAACAAATAAGTTCACTCAGGTTTTGGAAATAATATTATTAACTACACTAAATAACACGTTTTCACACTATCCCCTTAAATCCTGGTATGAGTTTTTTTATCCTATTATTATTAATTAAGATTATTATTAAAAAATCAAAATTACTAGGCCACATGACTATGTAAAATCTCAATAAACTTGTTGATCCACTGTGCGCAATGTCCTTATACATTATTTTATTGTCTGTCATTGCAGTGGAAGATGTTATGAGATGCTGGCGCAGCATCCGTGATCAATATAGGCGGGAACGTAAGCAGCGGGCCAGGAGTGGTGATTCCGCACCTACAAAATGGAAATATATTTATTATGACTGCCTGGTATTTTTGGATCCAGTATGGATCTCATAGCACCGTTTCATACATCACACCACATTACATATATGTATTTTATGGTCATATGTCTTATATATATTTTTCTTTAAAAATTTCCTAACAGAACTCAGTCCAACCTCACTGAGAGGGAGACAGGGTCAGATTCCGAGGCCATTATAGATCCAGTCGGGGAAGGTGAAGAGGTGGCTGTCCCATCTTCTCAGCCTTCCAGCTGCATCCCACAAGCTCCTCCTGCACCAGTACCAGTAGCTCTACCTGCACCAGCAGCTGCACCAGCACCCATCAGCCTGGAAGATCCAGGCAACAGCAGCAGCCTTATTGTTCCTCTGGAGGCCTCCCCCCAGCCTGCTGTCATATCTCGCCGTGGGCTACGAAGACGAGAGTACCCTGCCTCAGATACCAGGAGGTATGTTGACACGAGGTTCTGAATTACCGGGCCAGGGCTGCCCAGGATGAATGTGTGGAGGCATACTCTGACCCGGTACCTTCACCCCCTACCCCGTGAGGTGAGGCTACGTGTGCTAGGTTACAAACAAATCCTTATTGATGCATGCACACCCCCCAATACCCCGTATGAGGTCTTTGAATTCTTGGAGAGGTGGCAGCTGTCACCCCGTAACCTGATGAGACTTCAACCAAACCCACATGTGCATGGTCAACAGGGATCTGATGCACCTCCTCCATGGGTGCCTACTCCTCAACCCATTCCCCCCCCCCCCAAAACCAACCATGGCCACAACAGGCCCAAATTGCATCCTATAAACAACCTGCCCAATATGGCCACTTGTACAGACCCAGTGTTGGAGGCTGGTCCCAACCTGGGTTTGGACAACATGGCCATATTGGGGGGTATGAGTCACGTGGGTTCCACAATCCCCAGGAGTCTCATCTCAAATATCAATATGGTCACTTTACAACTCATCAATCTAACCCTGGCCACAACATACAGCATGGCCAAGATTATGCACCCACACAGGGTGAAGGACAATTTGGCCAACAAAGCCATCAAGAAAGAGAAGCAGGACTCCCGCCATCACCTCCACCAAGTTACCAGAATCTCAAATTTTTTGGTTTTATTTGATTTTGCTGTTGCAAAATAACGTGTTTTTTTGCTTGGTATGTTTTAGTACATGTAAAAAATGGCCACAAGAGCCATATGAGTAAAATATGGTTTTGATTTAAAAATATTCCGTTTTGGCTTTATAAAAAATTTAAA
Source organism: Ranitomeya imitator (assembly GCF_032444005.1). NCBI lineage: Eukaryota > Metazoa > Chordata > Amphibia > Anura > Dendrobatidae > Ranitomeya > Ranitomeya imitator. Next base: position 339,915,656 of record NC_091287.1, read on the forward strand.
AATGCCATTTTTAGTCTCTTCTTACAATAGTTATTACAAGATACAAAATGAAAAACAAAACCATCTATTACATAAATCAAATGAACACACACACACCAAATTAAACTTAAAAAAATATTTTTATATACACACAAAATTTAAACTTATAACATAGATACAGCATGCTCTTTCCAGGGACTAGCACCCTGAGGTGTCACAAAATAATTAGTGAAAATATCACGTACTTTCAGTCCTGAAAGCAGATGACGTTGAGGGATGACATGTGGTCTAGGCTTACCCACATTGCCTAACACACCTTCAGCACCATCAGATGAGGAGCATTCATGAAGTCGGGTGAAGTTATGTAGGACCACACATGCTTTGATGACTTCATTTATGTTGGCTTCACTCAGCTGAATAACTGACTGGAGGACCCGCTATTTGGCACAAAGAATGCCAAATGTGCACTCCACCATTCGCCATGTGCATGATAGACGCAAGTTAAAGAACCTACGCTGGTGGTCCAGGTTTCGACAGGGTTATGGCCTCCTTATATGCCTGGTTAACTGAAAGGCCTCATCTGCAACAAGGACATACGGCACAGATTCTTGATTGGAGCCTGGAAGCTGACATGGTGGTGGTAGGTCCAACTGGTTATTGAGCAGCCGCCAACCCATAATGGAAGAATTGAAGACTCTAGAGTCTCCAGTTCTCCCATAGGCCCCAATGTCTACAATTATAAACCTGTAGTGATTGTCAACCAGAGCCAACAACACTACAGAAAAATATTGTTTTTAATTATAGAATTGTGACCCCGAGTTCAGCGGCTTACGCACATGGATGTGTTTTGCATCAAGGGCTCCAATACAATTAGGAAATTGACATTGCTCCTCAAATCCACAGGCAATCCGCAACCAGTCTTCCATCTTGGGCACAGGCATGACCATTTGATGAAGTCTGGACCAGATTACAGAACAGGTAGACCGAGCTATGCCTGAGATTAAACCCATAAGAAAAAAAACACTAATTATTGTTTGCTACATTGTTTAGCAGGATCACCCTAACACACTGTCAGTCTTCTACACTGGGTGGTGTTTTTTATAAGGAATTATTACATACTTTTTAAGGGATTATATGTTTCACAAATAGCACAAAGACTCTGGAAAAGCAAAATGGCTCCTCGCCCCTTAAAAGAAATTCAGCAAATTCCAAAATCCAAATGCCCCCCTCCCTTCTAAACCACATATAGCACCACATGTTTGGCATTTTTGTAGTGATGAGAGCCCACCTAATTTACTGGTGCATGACTCCAGAAGCATCCTTGAAGAAGAAGAATCTTTTCCGGCATCACTGCATGGCTTCCCATCTCCCATCAGGCTGATACACCAACTTACCACTCTGAGCCATACTGTGAGTTCTGACCTCTGTCTGCTCCATGCTGTATACAACATGTTCTGTGCTTGCTGTGTGGATACTTCCTGGCTGTATGCTTAGGGCACCATTGGTGTCTGCACTTCCTGAGAACATGAGGTATTTGATTGTCTATTATAGCGCACACTGAGCTCTGCTACATCCAAGAGCGAAGAACAGACAATCACTGCAGATTTGACCCCCCTTCTTTTCTCTGCCTGTGTGTGTGTAACCCTAAACCCCTCATTTCCCCCTTCCTCAAGAATTTATATGGCTTCAAAGTGAAAGTACGAGTAACTTTCACAGTACAGAGATAAATAATTAGAGTATCTAATCTTGTAGCCACCGCTAGACTCTAATGTGTAAATATAAAACTTCAATTTTATTAAATACGTCTAAAATATAAAAAAATGTGAATGAACACCAACACCAATAAACTAAAATACAGAGGCACCCAGGGGAGGTGCCTGACCCTATATATCCTATCTCGCCCTACCTGACAGCGGAGGTTGGCACCCTATAAGCTGCGCTTTGGCGCCCCCGCTCTTCGACGGCTCTCCCTTTCTGCCCTATTGCACCCAACAATGGCAGGGGAGTGAACAAAGATGCCTGAAGGGTGAAAAGGATAATAAAGGAGATGTAGATATGTGCTGTTTGTCTTTCAATTAGTATGGTTGAGTAAAGGTACCGTCACACATAACGATATCGTTAATGATATCGTTGCTTTTTGTGATGTAGCAACGATATCGTTAATGAAATCGTTATGCGTGACAGCGACCAACGATCAGGCCCCTGCTGGGAGATCGTTGGTCGCTGGGGAAAGTCCAGGACTTTATTTCATCGCTGGATCACCCGCTGACATCGCTGAATCGGCGTGTGTGACACCGATTCAGCGATGTCTTCACTGGTAACCAGGGTAAACATCGAGTTACTAAGCGCAGGGCCGCGCTTAGTAACCCGATGTTTACCCTGGTTACCATTGTAAATGTAAAAAAAAACACTACATACTCACATTCCGGTGTCTGGTCACGTCCCTCGCCTTCAGCTTCCCTGCACTGACTGTGAGCGCCGGCCGGCCATAAACAGAGCACAGCGGTGATGTCACTGCTCTGCTTTACGGCCGGTGCTCAGTCAGTGTGGGAAGCTGAGGGCGAGGGACGTGACCAGACACCGAAATGTAAGTATGTACTGTTTTTTTTTTTTTTACATTTACAATGGTAACCAGGGTAAACATCGGGTTACTAAGCGTGGCCCTGCGCTTAGTAACCTGATGTTTACCCTGGTTACCCAGGGACTTCGGCATCGTTGGTCGCTGGAGAGCTGTCTGTGTGACAGCTCTCCAGTGACCAAACAGCGACGCTGCAGCGATCGACATCGTTGTCTATATCGCTGCAGCGTCGCTTAATGTGAAGGTACCTTTAGATAGAACTTATCACCTAGCTAATGCTACATATAGGATGTTATATGATATCTTCTTGTCTGGATACTTAATAGCTGACTGCATACAAAAATACACTCAACGTTTATAAACAAGGGAGGATTGTCTCTGAAAGTCCGGCCACCAAGCCTGCTTTATTAAGATTGCAACAAAGCTAAGTATCGCTGGGCATGGTCCATCTAAGCATTGCAACAATGCCAAGCATCGCTGGCTGTGATTTATTTATGTACTCCTGATGAACCTCAGTGGAGGGGAAACGCGTTGAGTGTGTTTTTGTTGCACTACTGTGGCATGCAGTGTGCATAGATACTGGAGTTTATTGCACTATTTGGAGATGTGGATATGTTGCATTATTCTGAATATTGTTTTTTGACCTATTGAGGCTGTTTGATATATATGGATGCATCTATTCCCATTGGGTTATTGTTGTAGGATACAATGCTAATTGCTGCTATTATCAAAACGGAGCTAGTATTAGGTTTTGAACATAACTATTTATGCTATTAAGCTGATATGTTGGATTTATTATTTGTTTGGTCATCAACTACATAGTATATCGATATCTGTGTTGATAAGAGGGCCCACACAGAATATATTTGGTTTAGTCCACTCCCATTCGTCATCCTGGCTTTATGTATGGGGACTATATATCATTAGTAGGACTAAGATAAGATAAGATAACTCTATTACTGCTTTCCATTCTGTTTCCTCTATCTATAGATATATAACAAATAACAGGTTTCAATTTTTTTCATAATCTCCGCCTGAACTATCATTAATACTGCAGTCAGCTATAAAGTATCCACACAAGAAGATATCATATAACATCCTATATGTAGCATTAGCCAGGTGATAAGTTCTATCTAACTCAACCATACTAATTGAAAGACAAACAGCACATATCTACATCTCCTTTACTATCCTTTTCACCCTTTAGGCATCTTTGTTCACTCCCCTGCCATTGTTGGGTGCAATAGGGCAGAAAGGGAGAGCCGTCGACGAGCGGGAGCGCCAAAGCGCAGGTTATAGGGTGCCAACCACCGCTGTCAGGTAGGGCGAGATAGGATATTTAGGGTCAGGCACCTCCCCTGGGTGCCTCTGTATTTTAGTTTATTGGTGTTGGTGTTCATTCACATTTTGTTATATTTTAGACGTATTTAATAAAATTGAAGTTTTATATTTACACATTAGAGTCTAGCGGTGACTACATGAAAGTACGAGTAGAAGCACATGGGGAAAAAAAAACAGGTTTCTTTGTCCTTGTAAATGTAAATATCATAGCACCGATTAATGATAGAAGTGGAACAAATACATTTTTTACATGGGCTTCTGTGGAACTATCAGCCAGTGAGTTTTCTAGGTTCTAGAGCCAGCACAATTGAGAAACTGATTACTACGGAACTGGGGCACCCAGCTACCCCCCGTGGGGAAGGAACCCTGACATCGCTTCTGGCTGCCCCTAGCCAGGAGTTTCAGGACGCTCTGCATTCAGATGCGAGCCTGGAGAATTTGAGACACCTCGCCGAGAAGCCCACCTCTGTGCCTGATAAGGAGAGGGTGTTCTGGGACGAGGGAGGTTGTACCGGGAGACAGTACCCGGAAAATCCCAAAAGGAATGGTTGAGGGAAAGACAGCTGGTTGTCCCGTACCAATTCAGGGGTGAGTTGTTGCGGATTGCCCATGAGATCCCACTCGCTGGACACTTGAGGATCAGTAAAACTAAGGCCCGGCTGTCTCAACACTTCTATTGGCCCAAGATAGGGACAGATGTGACAAACTACTGCTGCACCTGTATCACCTGTCAAAGAGTAGGGAAGGTGGGGCCTGCTCTTAAGGATCCCCTGATCCCTTTGCCAGTGATAGAGGAGCCGTTCCAAGGGATCGCGGTGGACATTGTGGGCCTGCTGGCCGTCCCCAGCAGCTCTGGAAAGCAATATTTCCTAACTGTGGTAGACTACACTACCTGGTACCCAGAGGCAGTGGCTCTGTCCTCAACTAGGGCAGATAAGGTGGCGGTTGCACTGTTGGCCATCTTTTCACGGGTAGGATTTCCCAGGGAGATGCTTACCGATCAAGGGGCCCAATTCATGTCTTGCCTAATGGAGGCTCTCTGTTGTGAATTCCGCTCTTGGGCTCCCTTCCGGTGGTTGTAAGTGGCACTTTTGTGAGTTCTGCTCTTGGGCTCCCTCTTGTGGTTTCAAGTGGTATCGCTGCTCCTTGGATTTAGCTGTCAGCAGCTGCTTCCACTGATTGTCTTTTCTGCTCGGCTATTTATGCCTGGCTCTTTCCTTCAGCCAGTGCCACTTGTAAATGGTTCCTGGTTGGATTCACATCTCTTTGGATTTCCCTGTTATCCTGACCAGTTCAGCAAAGCTAAGTCCTTGCTTGCTCTTTTCTGTCCACAGATTGTGGACTTATCCATTCTGTGCTTTCAATGTTTGTCCAGCTTATCAGTATGGATTAATTCTGTGTTGCTGGAAGCTCTGGGAAACAGATTTACTCTCCACACCTTTAGTCAGGTGTGGAGATTTTTGTAAACTCTGTGTGGACTTTTTGTAGTGTTTTTTACTGACCGCACAGTATTCCATCCTGTCCTTTCTATCTAGCTAGACTGGCCTCCTGTGCTCATCCTGGTTTCATTCTGTGTATGTCTTTTTGTGGGGGGCTAATCTATCCTTTGGGGATTTTCTCTGAGGCAAGATAGCTTTCCTGTTTCTATCTTAAGGGGTAGTAAGTTCTTAGGCTGTGACGAGGTGCCTAGGGAGAGTTAGGAGCATCCCACGGCTACTTCTAGTGTTGTGTTTAGCTTAGGGACTGCAGTCAGTACAGATACCACTTCCTCCTGAGCTCGTTCCATGTTACTCCTAAACCATCTGATCATAACAGTACAAGTGGCCAAAAATGATTTAAATGCATCCCAAAAGAAGGAAAAAATTCTGAGACATTTTTTTTTCTGTGCTCTCTTTTGTCCTTTTTTTTTTTTTTCTTCTTGACCTTTGGGTGGTGCAGGATTTGTGCTCTGGCATGGATGTTCAGGGTTTGCTTTCTCTTGTGGATCAACTTGCTGCAAGAGTACAGAGTATCCAAGATTATGTTGTCCAGACTCCGGCTTTGGAGCCTAAAATTCCTACCCCTGATTTGTTTTTTGGAGACAGATCCAAGTTTTTGAACTTTAAAGATAACTGCAAATTGTTTTTTGCTTTGAAACCCCGTTCTTCTGGTGATCCCATTCAGCAAGTAAAAATCATCATATCCTTGCTGCGTGGTGACCCTCAAGACTGGGCATTTTCTCTAGAATCAGGGAATCCGGCATTATTGAATGTAGATGCATTTTTTCAAGCGCTCGGATTATTGTATGACGAATCTAATTCTGTGGATCATGCAGAAAAAACCCTGTTGGCCCTGTGTCAAGGTCAGGAAGCGGCAGAATTATACTGCCAGAAATTTAGAAAATGGTCTGTGCTCACTAAATGGAGTGAGGAGGCTCTGGCTGCTATTTTCAGAAAAGGTCTTTCTGAAGCCCTTAAAGATGTAATGGTAGGCTTCCCTACGCCTGCTGGTTTGAGTGAATCTATGTCTCTAGCCATTCAGATTGATCAGCGTCTGCGCGAGCGCAAAGCTGTGCACCATATGGCAGTGTCCTCTGAGCAGAGGCCTGAGCCTATGCAATGTGATAGGATTCTGACTAGAACAGAACAGCAGGAATTCAGACGTCAGAATAGGCTGTGTTTTTACTGTGGTGATTCTGCTCATGTTATTTCTGATTGCCCTAAGCGTACTAAGAGGGTCGCTAGGTCTGTTACCATTAGTACTATACAGCCTAAATTTCTTTTATCTGTGACCCTGATTTGCTCATTGTCGTCCTTTTCTGTCATGGCATTTGTGGATTCAGGCGCTGCCCTGAACTTAATGGACTTAGACTTCGCCAGGCGCTGTGGTTTTTCCTTGCAGCCTTTACAGAGTCCTATTCCTTTGAGGGGCATTAATGCTACTCCATTGGCCAAGGATAAACCTCAGTACTGGACGCAGATAACCATGTACATGGCTCCTGCACATCAGGAAAATTGCTATTTTCTGGTGTTGCATAACTTGCATTATGTTGTTGTACTGGGTTTTCCATGGTTACAGGAACATAATCCGGTGCTGGATTGGAAAACTATGTCTGTGACTAGTTGGGGTTGTCAAGGGGTACATAGTGACATTCCTTTGATGTGAATTTCCTCTTCCCCCTCTTCTGAGGTCCCTGAGTTTTTGTCGGATTTTCAGGATGTATTTGATGAGCCCAAGTCCAGTTCCCTTCCTCCACATAGGGACTGTGATTGTGCTATTAACTTGATTCCAGGTTGTAAGTTCCCTAAGGGCCGACTTTTCAATCTGTCTGTGCCAGAGCATGCCGCCATGCGGAGCTATGTTAAGGAATCTTTGGAGAAAGGGCATATTTGGCCGTCTTCGTCACCATTGGGAGCGGGTTTCTTTTTTGTTGCTAAGAAGGATGGCTCCTTGAGACCCTGTATAGATTATCGTCTTCTTAATAAGATCACGGTCAAATTCCAATACCCCTTGCCTTTGCTTTCTGATTTGTTTGCTCAGATTAAGGGGGCTAGTTGGTTTACTACGATTGACCTCCGAGGGGCATATAATCTTGTTTGTATTAAACAGGGTGACGAATGGAAAACTGCATTTAATACGCCCGAAGGCCATTTTGAATACCTTGTGATGCCATTTGGGCTCTCTAATGCTCCATCTGTGTTCCAATCCTTCATGCATGATATTTTCCGCAATTATCTTGATAAATTCATGGTTGTATATTTGGATGATATTTTGATTTTTTCCGATGATTGGGAGTCTCATGTGAAGCAGGTCAGGATGGTGTTCCAGATCCTTCGTGATAATGCTTTGTTTGTGAAGGGGTCTAAGTGCCTATTCGGAGTTCAGAAGGTCTCTTTTTTGGGTTTTATTTTTTCTCCCTCGTCTATGGAAATGGATCCTGTTAAGGTCCAAGCTATTCATGACTGGATTCAACCCACATCTGTGAAGTGCCTTCAAAAATTTTTGGGCTTTGCTAATTTCTATCGCCGTTTCATTGCCAACTTTTCCAGTGTGGTTAAGCCCCTTACTGATTTGATGAAGAAAGGCGCTGATGTTACGAATTGGTCCTCTGCGGCTGTTGAGGCCTTTCAGGAGCTTAAACGCCGATTTACTTCTGCCCCTGTGTTGCGTCAGCGGGATGTTTCTCTTCCTTTTCAGGTTGAGGTCGACGCTTCTGAGATTGGGGCAGGGGCCGTTTTGTCTCAGAGGGAATCTGATGGTTCTTTGATGAAACCGTGTGCTTTTTTTTCCAGAAAGCTTTCGCCTGTGGAACGCAATTATGATGTCGGCAATCGGGAGTTGTTGGCTATGAAGTGGGCGTTTGAGGAGTGGCGACATTGGCTTGAGGGAGCTAAAAACCGCGTTGTAGTCCTGACTGATCATAAGAATCTGATTTACCTCGAGTCGGCGAAGCGGCTGAATCCTAGACAGGCTCGATGGTCACTGTTTTTCTCCCGTTTTGATTTTGTGGTCTCGTATCTTTCGGGATCTAAGAATGTTAAGGCTGATGCCCTCTCTAGGAGTTTTTCGCCTGATTCTCCTTGAGTCCTTGAGCCGGTTGGCATTCTTAAGGAAGGGGTGATTCTTTCTGCCATCTCCCCTGATTTGCGGCGGGTGCTTCAGGAATTTCAGGCTGATAGGCCTGACCGCTGTCCTGTGGGGAAGCTGTTTGTTCCTGATGGATGGACAAGTAAGGTGATTTCTGAGGTTCATTGTTCAGTGTTGGCTGGTCATCCTGGGATTTTTGGTACCAGAGATTTGGTTGCTAGGTCCTTTTGGTGGCCTTCCTTGTCGCGCGATGTCCGTGCTTTTGTGCAGTCCTGTGGGACTTGTGCCCGAGCCAAGCCTTGTTGTTCCCGTGCTAGTGGGTTGCTTTTGCCTTTGCCGGTCCCTGAAAGGCCCTGGACGCATATTTCCATGGATTTTATTTCGGATCTTCCTGTTTCCCAGAAGATGTCTGTTATCTGGGTTGTTTGTGACCGGTTCTCTAAAATGGTCCATCTGGTACCTTTGCCTAAGTTGCCTTCCTCCTCAGATCTGGTTCCATTGTTTTTTCAGCATGTGGTTCGTTTGCATGGCATTCCGGAGAATATTGTGTCTGACAGAGGTTCTCAGTTTGTCTCTAGGTTTTGGCGGGCCTTTTGTGCTAGGATGGGCATTGATTTGTCTTTTTCTTCGGCGTTTCATCCTCAGACTAATGGCCAAACTGAGCGAACTAATCAGACCTTGGAGACCTATTTGAGATGCTTTGTGTCTGCTGATCAGGATGATTGGGTGTCTTTCTTGCCGTTGGCCGAGTTTGCCCTTAATAATCGGGCTAGTTCGGCTACTTTGGTTTCACCTTTCTTTTGTAATTTTGGTTTTCATCCTCGTTTTTCTTCTGGGCAGGTTGAGCCTTCTGATTGTCCTGGTGTTGATTCTGTGGTGGACAGGCTGCAGTAGATTTGGACTCATGTGGTGGACAATTTGACGTTGTCTCAGGAAAGGGCTCAACGTTTTGCTAACTGCCGTCGGTGTGTTGGTCCCCGGCTTCGTGTGGGGGATTTGGTTTGGTTGTCTTCTCGTCATGTTCCTATGAAGATTTCTTCCCCTAAGTTTAAGCCTCGGTTTATTGGTCCTTATAAAATTTCTGAAATTATTAATCCGGTGTCTTTTCGTTTGGCTCTTCCAGCCTCTTTTGCCATTCATAATGTTTTCCATAGATCTTTGTTGCGGAGATATGTGGTGCCCGTTGTTCCCTTGGTTGACCCTCCTGCCCCGGTGTTGGTTGAGGGAGAGTTGGAATATGAGGTTGAGAAGATTTTGGATTCTCGTTTTTCGAGGCGGAGGCTTCAGTATCTTGTCAAGTGGAAGGGTTATGGCCAGGAGGATAATTCTTGGGTTATTGCCTCCGATGTCCATGCCACCGATTTGGTTCGTGCTTTTCACTTGGCTCATCCTGATCGGCCTGGTGGCTCTGGTGAGTGTTCGGTGACCCCTCCTCAAGGGGGGTACTGTTGTGAATTCCACTCTTTGGCTCCCTCCGGTGGTTGTAAGTGGCGCTTTTGTGAGTTCTGCTCTTGGGCTCCCTCTTGTGGTTTCAAGTGGTATGGCTGCTCCTTGGATTTTAGCTGTCAGCAGCTGCTTCCACTAATTGTCTTTTCTGCTCGGCTATTTATGCCTGGCTCTTTCCTTCAGCCAGTGCCACTTGTAAATGGTTCCTGGTTGGATTCACATCTCTTTGAATTTCCCTGTTATCCTGACCAGTTCAGCAAAGCTAAGTCCTTGCTTGCTCTTTTCTGTCCACAGATTGTGGACTTATCCGTTCTGTGCTTTCAATGTTTGTCCAGCTTATCAGTATGGATTAATTCTGTGTTGCTGGAAGCTCTGGGAAACAGATTTACCCTCCACACCTTTAGTCAGGTGTGGAGATTTTTGTAAACTCTGTGTGGACTTTTTGTAGTGTTTTTTACTGACCGCACAGTATTCCATCCTGTCCTTTCTATCTAGCTAGACTGGCCTCCTGTGCTCATCCTGGTTTCATTCTGTGTATGTCTTTTCCCTCTCCTCTCACAGTCATTACATGTGGGGGGCTAATCTATCCTTTGGGGATTTTCTCTGAGGCAAGATAGCTTTCCTGTTTCTATCTTAAGGGGTAGTTAGTTCTTAGGCTGTGACGAGGTGCCTAGGGAGAGTTAGGAGCATCCCACGTCTACTTCTAGTGTTGTGTTGAGCTTAGGGACTGCGGTCAGTACAGATACCACTTCCTTCTGAGCTCGTTCCATGCTACTCCTAAACCACCTGATCATAACAGCTCTCTGTAAGAGAAGCAGGAGAAGCATCTGGTATCGAGTACGTATCACTCACAGACCAATGGCTTGTGTGAGCGCTTCAACGGTACCCTAAACAGATGCTATGCATGCTGGTTGAGACCCAAGGATGCAACGAGAAGTGGCACCTCCCACACCTGCTATGCGCTTACCAAGAGGTTCCGCAGGCCTCTATGGGGTTCTCCCCCTTCGAGCTCCTGTACGGCAGGTGAGTCCAGGGACCCCTTGGGTTGGTCAGGGAATTCTGGGAAGAGGAGCCAAACCCTTCAGAAGTGTCCACAGTGCAGTATGTAATGCGCTTCCGTTACAAAATGCAGACCTACCTTGACGCAGTTGGTGCATGACAACATGATGATAAAGGTATCCTCCCCATGAACCGTGACATATTGGTAGCAGCGCGGTGGGATTCCTGACACCCCTTAAAAGAAATTCAGCAAATTCCAAAATCTAAATGCCCCCCCTTCTAAACCACATATAGCACCACATACTTGGCATTTTGTAGTGATGAGAGCATGCCTAATTTACTGGTGCCTGTCTCCAGAAGCATCTTTGAAGAAGAAAAATCCTTACCATCACTGCATGGCATCCCATCTCCCATCAGGCTGATACACCAACTTACCACTCTGGGCCATGCTGTGAGTTCTGACCTCTGTCTGCTCCATTCTGTTAACAACATGTCCTCTGCTTGCTGTGTGGATACTTCCTGGCTGTATGCTTAGGGCGCTGGCGGTCCCTACACTTCCTGAGTCTTAAAGAGACAGTGTGCACATTCCTAATGTGTCCTCAGCCTATTGCCAAGAGATACCAGGTGCTTAAGGCATCTCCACCAATAGGAAGATGCCTGAGCAGCAGTCTCACTCAGTCTGTGGGCTGCTCCTGAGTTGACAGGTCCTGTCCTGTTTCTGCTTTTGGTTTTTCTACTCTGGGGGGGCTGTATATCCATGTCTGTACCTGTATCCTCCTTGTCTAGTTTCTGCCACACTGGGGGCTGTATACCCAGGCCTGGATCCCTTATCCTGAACTTGTTCCCATGTCTGACCTTGTCTGAACTAAGTCCTATTCCTGACCTGTTTGTATCCTAGTCTGGAGTCTTCTCTACTCTGCTGTGTCTATCCTTGTTCCTTCTCCTTGAGCTTGAGTTGTCTGAACAAGCACTTGTGTCTATCCTGTTGTCTCTGCACAACATTTGTGGCCTTGGTGTACACGTGTTACTTCATTATAAGTACTTGTGTGAATCTGGCTCTGCTCCCATTTCTCATCAGCAGCTCTGCTCCCATTTCCCATCAGTGGCTCTGCTCTGCTCCCGTTCCCCATCAACGGCTCTGCTCTGCTCCCATTCCCCAATAGCGGCCCTGATCTGCTCCTGTTCCCCATCAGCGGCTCTGCTCTGCTCTCGTTCCCCATCAGCAGCTCTGCTCTGCTCCAGTTCCCCATCAGCGGCTTTTGTTTGTCCAGTCTGAACTGGTTCGCACCTGCTAGAGTGTCAGCTGTTCCCGCCAGTACTTGCCAGTTTATTCATCAGCTATCTACAGTACTTGCCTACACCTGTCGCTAGTCTCCTGTTCCCCTGTGGGGTCAGATGCTATGGCCAGTCACCGCCCTGGAGTGGTGTCTGGCAGCTACCTGCCGCACAAGCCTAACCTCACCACTAGAGGCTCCAATGAACACCAAGGTAGCTGCTTAGTCATGTCCATCCAGGGTAAGCCTGGTTGTGGGGCTATATGACTGGATGGCACAAGAGTAAATACAGCCACATATGGGGAATTTATGCATTCAATGCTAACACAAAAACAGGATTCAAAGATCCTCCAAAAATTCTGAAAAATAGCAAAAAGGGCAGGAGATGCTTACCTGCCTAGGCCTCCAAACAAATGCACTATCAGGATGCAGTGGACCCATATGGTTAAGATGGCAACACAGGTGCAGAAATACCGATGAGGCAGCCACTCACAACCTACCAAATTAATGGAGGGGGTGGCTGCCTGGCACATTGCTGCACATTAGAGACTTGTATGTGGCGCTGTTCACACAATGGGAATGCACAGCATTCAGGTTAACAGCCTATTAGTGATGCCCTTCTATTAGATCAGGCGGGCTGCCCAGCGCTATTAAGATGCATCCCATGTGACAGAATGGGCCCAACTGCATCCCGAAAAAAATGCAAAAAACACATATCTAAAAAAATATGTGAGGTATTAGTTTATATTCTGGCCAAAATATGTAAGCTCGTAACCCAACGTCACGGGTCCCCACGCTTACGAGTAGAGTTGAGCGACCTTGACCTTTTTAGAGTCGAGCCGGGTTTTGCGAAACCCGACTATGTCCAAAGTCGGGTCGAGTGAAATCGGCCGATTATGACGTAAAGTCGGGATCGACCGAAACACGAAACCCAATGCAAGTCAATGGGGCAGCATAGTCGACAGTGAGTGGGGGCCAGGAAAACACCTAGAGTGGCCATTTTAATGTCAAAACCATCCATTCTTCTTAATGAAGCTTGTCAAGCGTAATTTACCTTATAATAATTGGAAGGCATTTGAAATTGGGGGTCATTTGGCTAAAGTTGTGGGGGGTAGGGCTGGTTCAAGTAATTAGTGGGCCCAGGAAATCTGGACCACGTCACGGCAGTGGAGCAGGGAGAGGTAAGTATTTCAACTTTGCAAGTGCTGTGAACCTGAGCAAGCAGGGGGGGCCCACTCGTTGGCATTGGCACTGGCACAGGGCCCCTCAAAGTACAGCGGTGTGTTTGCACGGCGGGGGCGCCTCCCACCGGCAGCAACACTTTTGCGTACTATGAGAGGCCCTGTGCCAGTGACGTCGCCAACTAGTATTCCTCCCCCCACCTGATGAAGGAACCTGCACTTTCATCTGCACCTTCCTCTTTGTCCCCGTGTAAGGTGGTATGGTATGCGGGAAGAGCAACCTGACTTTCAGCAGGGTCACAATGTTGTTGTGTAGCGTGCACGGGGAATGTTGCGTTATGGGTCAATGTACCAGCAGACTCATCTATCACTGGCTGGGCAATGGGCACGATGAAGTGGAAACACAGATATAGGCCCAAAGAAGAAAGTGGGCTAAATGCAGTTCAAAATTGGTAACACAGGAATAACCAGGGGGCATTGCAGTGGAGGACAACTGGAATGAGAGGCTGACACAGAGAGTAGGGCCAAATCAGTAAGTAGTCGAAATGCAGTTCAAAATTGGCAACCGTAGTAAACAGGCGGCACAGCTTTGTTCAGTGGAGGAGAACAGCAAGGAGTGGCAGACACCGATAGTAGGCCCCAACCCAACTAGTAGGCCAAATGCAGTCTAACATTAACAACTACTTAACGAGAGGCTGAAAATGGTATTTCAGGACAGGAAACCAGGAGAACAGCAAGGAGTGGCAGACACCGATAGTAGGCCCCAAACCAACTAGTACGCCAAATGCAGTTGTTCCATTTAACCACAATTTAATGAGAGCCTGAAGATAGAAGCTCAGGAAAGGCAACCTGGGGAACACCTTGGAGTGTAACACACCATCTCTCTCCACCCCATACCCATTTTGTAGGCCTAATGCTGTGTACTTTTCTACAACTACTAAACGAGAGTCGGAAGACCGAAGCAATGGCAAGGAAACCTGGGGAACACCTTGGAGTGTAACACACCATCTCTCTCCACCCCATACCCAATTTGTAGGCCTAATGCAGCCTACTTTCCGACACCTACTAAACGAGAGCATGAAGATCGAAGCTCAGGAAAGGCAACCTGGGGAACACCTTGGAGTGTAACACACCATCTCTCTCCACCCCATACCCATTTTTTAGGCCTAATGCAGTGTACTTTTCTACAACTACTAAACGAGAGTCGGAAGACCGAAGCAATGGCAAGGAAACCTGGGGAACACCTTGGAGTGTAACACACCATCTCTCTCCACCCCATTCCCCATTTTTTAGGCCTAATGCAGCCTACTTTCCGACACCTACTAAACGAGAGCATGAAGATCGAAGCTCAGGAAAGGCAACCTGGGGAACACCTTGGAGTGTAACACACCATCTCTCTCCACCCCATACCCATTTTGTAGGCCTAATGCTGTGTACTTTTCTACAACTACTAAACGAGAGTCGGAAGACCGAAGCAATGGCAAGGAAACCTGGGGAACACCTTGGAGTGTAACACACCATCTCTCTCCACCCCATACCCAATTTGTAGGCCTAATGCAGCCTACTTTCCGACACCTACTAAACGAGAGCATGAAGATCGAAGCTCAGGAAAGGCAACCTGGGGAACACCTTGGAGTGTAACACACCATCTCTCTCCACCCCATACCCATTTTGTAGGCCTAATGCTGTGTACTTTTCTACAACTACTAAACGAGAGTCGGAAGACCGAAGCAATGGCAAGGAAACCTGGGGAACACCTTGGAGTGTAACACACCATCTCTCTCCACCCCATACCCAATTTGTAGGCCTAATGCAGCCTACTTTCCGACACCTACTAAACGAGAGCATGAAGATCGAAGCTCAGGAAAGGCAACCTGGTGAAAACCTTGGAGTGTAACACAACCTGTCTCTACACCCCATACCAAATTTGTAGGCCTAATGCAGCGTAGTTTCCACCAACTACTAAACGAGAGCCGGAAGATCGAAGCTCATGAAAGGCAACCCGGGGAACACCTTGGAGTGTAACACAACCTCTCTCTACACCACGAAAGGGCTGATTCTTAGGAAGGAAGGCTGTTGTAAATAAGCATTGCGCGTCCGAGGGTGATTATATTCTTATTCGGTATCTACTCACCCTCGGACGCGCCATGCTTCTTGATTTGTAATTAATGTTTATTTGCAATGTGCTTTTGACTTACTCAATTATTTTTTTAATTATTGATTTTATTAAATTAATAGTTTAACATCTTATTGGAAATAATTTAAAGGAGACGCGACAGGACAACACTCGGTGGATGCCATATCTGTGTTAACAACTCCAAAAAACTTTCAGTTAACTTCTTGCAGGAGAAAGAAATTGTAGCTGTTGGACCTTTGTAGTACAGTTCCAGATATTTGTTGTGTGTTTGTTTTGATTGTTAAAATGTCTGCATTTGAGATCTCAACACGATCTTATTTTTTATAATCAAATTAATTTTTTAAATATTTTATTAGGTTGGTTCAAGGGGTACACGGGCCGCAGTAGACAGGTCAGTGGAGGCCTAGTGGAAGGAGGGACCGCAGATGCGCCACTGTTTCACCCATACACAATTAGTAGGCCTAATGCAGCGTAGTTTCCAACAGCTACTAAACGAGAGCCGGAAGATCGAAGCTCAGGAAAGGCAACCTGGGGAACACCTTGGAGTGTAACACAACCTCTCTCTACACCACGGAAGGGCTGATTCTTAGGAAGGAAGGCTGTTGTAAATAAGCATTGCGCGTCCGAGGGTGATTATATTCTTATTCGGTATCTACTCACCCTCGGACGCGCCATGCTTCTTGATTTGTAATTAATGTTTATTTGCAATGTGCTTTTGACTTACTCAATTATTTTTTTAATTATTGATTTTATTAAATTAATAGTTTAACATCTTATTGGAAATAATTTAAAGGAGACGCGACAGGACAACACTCGGTGGATGCCATATCTGTGTTAACAACTCCAAAAAACTTTCAGTTAACTTCTTGCAGGAGAAAGAAATTGTAGCTGTTGGACCTTTGTAGTACAGTTCCAGATATTTGTTGTGTGTTTGTTTTGATTGTTAAAATGTCTGCATTTGAGATCTCAACACGATCTTATTTTTTATAATCAAATTAATTTTTTTTATATTTAATGATGTTGGTTCAAGGGGTACACGGGCAGCAATAGACAGGTCAGTGGAGGCCTAGTGGAAGGAGTGACGGCAGACAGGCATCAAAGGCCTAACATTGGGCTGGCTGTAGGCAAGTTAAAATTGGTTCCAGGGGAACACGGCCATCAGTGGCCTGGTCAGTGTAGTTGTAGTTGAAAGAACGGGACGCAGACAGGCTTCGAAGGCCTAACATAATAACATAGGGCTGGCTGTAGGCAAGTTAAAATTGGTTCCAAGGGAACACGGCCATCAGTGGCCTGGTCAGTGTAGTTGTAGTTGAAAGAACGGGACGCAGACAGGCTTCGAAGGCCTAACATAACAAACTTGGGCTGGCTGTAGGCACTTTTAAATTTGTTCCAGGGGTACATGGGCAGCAGTGTATGGTCAGTGGAAGTCTAGTGGAAGGAGTGACCGCAGACAGGCTTCCAAGGCCTAACATAACAAACTTGGGCTGGCTGTAGGCACTTTTAAATTGGTTCCAGGGGTACACGGGCAGCAGTGGTCTGGTCAGTGGAAGTCTAGTGGAAGGAGTGACCGCAGACAGGCTTCCAAGGCCTAACATAACAAACTTGGGCTGGCTGTAGGCACTTTTAAATTGGTTCCAGGGGTACACGGGCAGCAGTGGTCTGGTCAGTGGAAGTCTAGTGGAAGGAGTGACCGCAGACAGGCTTCCAAGGCCTAACATAACAAACTTGGGCTGGCTGTAGGCACTTTTAAATTGGTTCCAGGGGTACACGGGCAGCAGTGGTCTGGTCTGTGGAAGTCTAGTGGAAGGAGTGACCGCAGACAGGCTTCGAAGGCCTAACATAACAAACTTGGGCTGGCTGTAGGCACTTTTAAATTGGTTCCAGGGGTACACGGGCAGCAGTGGTCTGGTCAGTGGAAGTCTAGTGGAAGGAGTGACCGCAGACAGGCTTCCAAGGCCTAACATAACAAAATTGGGCTGGCTGTAGGCACTTTTAAATTGGTTCCAGGGGTACACGGGCAGCAGTGGTCTGGTCTGTGGAAGTCTAGTGGAAGGAGTGACCGCAGACAGGCTTCGAAGGCCTAACATAACAAACTTGGGCTGGCTGTAGGCACTTTTAAATTGGTTCCAGGGGTACACGGGCAGCAGTGGTCTGGTCAGTGGAAGTCTAGTGGAAGGAGTGACCGCAGACAGGCTTCGAAGGCCTAACATAACAAACTTGGGCTGGCTGTAGGCACTTTTAAATTGGTTGCAGGGGTACACGGGCAGCAGTGGTCTGGTCAGTGGAAGTCTAGTGGAAGGAGTGACCGCAGACAGGCTTCGAAGGCCTAACATAACAAAATTGGGCTGGCTGTAGGCACTTTAAATTGGTTCCAGGGGTACATGGGCAGCAGTGTATGGTCAGTGGAAGTCTAGTGGAAGGAGTGACGGCAGACAGTCTTCGAAGGCCTAACATAACAAAATTGGGCTGACTGTAGGCACTTTTAAATTGGTTCCAGGGTAACACGGCCAGCAGTGGCCTGGTCAGTGTAGTAGTTGTAGAAAGAAGGGACCGCAGACAGGCTTCGAAGGCCTAACATAACAAAAATGTCAAAACAATGGTATTGTCAGTGCCAGGCATTGAAGGATGTCAGCGCCTAGACTACACATTGGTGAAGCTGTGAGAGATAATTTTGCTAGTGGTAGAGCACTGTTTGAGCTGGGGGGGGGAACTGTCTTGTGGCCGGCGGTACAGGCACAGGGCCCCTCATATTACAACGGTGTGTTTGACGTTGGGTGCGCACCACCACCGCCAGAGACACTTTATTGTACTATGAGGGACCCAGTGGCAGTGCCGTCGACCAAAAGCGGCCACACCCACCTCTTCAGACAAACAGCACTCTCAAGGGTCCAAGCGCAAAGTGGCGATAGCACGGCCCCGTGTGGGGAGTTTGGCCATTTCGTGAGGTGGAAACATGTCGTATGCTGGACAATCAGGTGAAGAAAATTACGAGATTGGAAAAGTCATTCAGAATAGTCCACAGGCAAGACCTTTTCATAGGAAAGCTAGGTGTCAGCCGGGCAGGGTGGGGCAAAAGATTTTGAAATCCAGTTGTGGTTCATTTTAATGAAGGTTAGATCATCTACATTTTGGGTAGCCAGACGAGTCCTTTTTTCTGTTAGTATTGAACCTGCAGCACTGAATACTCTTTCTGATAGGACACTAGCTGCCGGGCAAGCAAGCTCCTGCAATGCATATTCTGCCAATTCTGGCCAGGTGTCTAATTTGGATGCCCAGTAATCAAATGGGAATGACGGTTGAGGGAGAACGTCGATAAGGGATGAAAAATAGTTTGTAACCATACTGGACAAATGTTGTCTCCTGTCACTTTGAATTGATGCTGCAGTACCTGTCCTGTCTGCGGTCATAGAAAAATCACTCCACAACCTGGTCAGAAAACCCCTCTGGCCAACGCCACTTCTGATTTCTGCCCCTCTAACACCTCTGGTCTGCTGGCCCCTGGAGCTCGTGTGAGAACGATCACGGGCGCTGTGTGCAGGGAATGCCAGAAGCAAACGGTCAACAAGAGTTGATTGTTTTGTTGCTAATATTAGTTCCAAGTTCTCATGTGGCATAATATTTTGCAATTTGCCTTTATAGCGAGGATCAAGGAGGCAGGCCAACCAGTAATCGTCATCGTTCATCATTTTTGTAATGCGTGTGTCCCTTTTGAGGATACGCAAGGCATAATCCGCCATGTGGGCCAAAGTTCCCGTTGTCAAATCTGCGGTTGTGCTTGGTTGAGGGGCAGTTGCAGGCAAATCTACGTCACTTGTGTCCCTCAAAAAACCAGAACCCGGCCTTGCCACGCCACCAATTTCCCGTGCCCCCGGGAAAGCTTCCTCATTAAAAATATACTCATCCCCATCATCCTCCTCATCCTCCACCTCCTCTTCGCCCGGTACCTCGTCATGTACACTGCCCTGACCAGACAATCGCTGACTGTCATCAAGGCTTTCCTCTTCCTCTGGTGCAGACGCCTGATCCTTTATGTGCGTCAAACTTTGCATCAGCAGACGCATTAGGGGGATGCTCATGCTTATTATGGCGTTGTCTGCACTAACCAGCCGTGTGCATTCCTCAAAACACTGAAGGACTTGACACATGTCTTGAATCTTCGACCACTGCACACCTGACAACTCCATGTCTGCCATCCTACTGCCTGCCCGTGTATGTGTATCCTCCCACAAAAACATAACAGCCCGCCTCTGTTCGCACAGTCTCTGAAGCATGTGCAGTGTTGAGTTCCACCTTGTTGCAACGTCTATGATTAGGCGATGCTGGGGAAGGTTCAAAGAACGCTGATAGGTCTGCATACGGCTGGAGTGTACAGGCGAACGGCGGATATGTGCGCAAAGTCCACGCACTTTGAGGAGCAGGTCGGATAACCCCGGATAACTTTTCAGGAAGCACTGCACCACCAGGTTTAAGGTGTGAGCCAGGCAAGGAATGTGTTTCAGTTGGGAAAGGGAGATGGCAGCCATGAAATTCCTTCCGTTATCACTCACTACCTTGCCTGCCTCAAGATCTACAGTGCCCAGCCACGACTGCGTTTCTTGCTGCAAGAACTCGGACAGAACTTCCGCGGTGTGTCTATTGTCGCCCAAACACTTCATAGCCAATACAGCCTGCTGACGTATGCCAGTAGCTGCCCCATAATGGGAGACCTGGTGTGCAACAGTGGCAGGTGCGGATGGAGTGTTTGTGCGACTGCGGTCTGTGGACGAGCTCTTGCTTCTGCAGGAGGACGAGGAGGAGGAGGAGGAGGAGGGGGTGCGAACGGCTACAGACAACTGTTTACTAGACCGTGGGCTAGGCAGAACTGTCCCAAACTTGCTGTCCCCTGTGGACCCTGAATCCACCACATTTACCCAGTGTGCCGTGATGGACACGTAACGTCCCTGGCCATGCCTACTGGTCCATGCATCTGTTGTCAGGTGCACCTTTGTGCTCACAGATTGCCTGAGTGCATGGACGATGCGCTCTTTAACATGCTGGTGGAGGGCTGGGATGGCTTTTCTGGAAAAAAAGTGTCGACTGGGTAGCTCGTAGCGTGGTACAGCGTAGTCCATCAGGTCTTTGAAAGCTTCGCTTTCAACTAACCGGTAGGGCATCATCTCTAACGAGATTAGTCTAGCTATGTGGGCGTTCAAACCCTGTGTACGCGGATGCGAGGTTAAGTATTTCCTTTTTCTAACCATAGTCTCATGTAGGGTGAGCTGGACTGGAGAGCTGGAGATCGTGGAACTAGCGGGGGTGCCGGTGGACATGGCAGACTGAGAGACGGTGGGAGATGGTATTGTTGCCGCCGGTGCCCTAGATGCAGTGTTTCCTACTACGAAACTGGTGATTCCCTGACCCTGACTGCTTTGGCCTGGCAAAGATACCTGCACAGATACAGCAGGTGGTGCGCTAAATGGTGGTCCTACACTGCCGGAAGGGATGTTGCGTTGATGACTAGCTTCATTGGCCGAGGGTGCAACAACCTTAAGGGACGTTTGGTAGTTAGTCCAAGCTTTCAAATGCATGGTGGTTAAATGTCTATGCATGCAACTAGTATTGAGACTTTTCAGATTCTGACCTCTGCTTAAGGAAGTAGAACATTTTTGACAGATGACTTTGCGCTGATCAATTGGATGTTGTTTAAAAAAATGCCAGACTGCACTCTTTCTAGCATCGGATACCTTTTCAGGCATTGCAGACTGAGCTTTAACCGGATGGCCACGCTGTCCTCCACCAGGTTTTGGCTTTGCCACGCGTTTTGGGCAAGATACGGGCCCGGCAGATGGAACCTGTGGCGATGTTGATGCCTGCTGCGGCCCCTCCTCCTCCTCTGCTTCAGAACTGCTGCCGCCTGCACCCTGTTCCCCCAATGGCTGCCAATCGGGGTCAAGAACTGGGTCATCTAATAACTCTTCTTGTACTTCCTGCGCAACTTCGTCTGTGTCACCGTGTCGTTCGGTGGTATAGCGTTCGTGATGGGGCAACATAGTCTCATCAGGGTCTGATTCTTGATCAGCACCCTGCGAGGGCAATGTTGTGGTCTGAGTCAAAGGACCAGCATAGTAGTCTGGCTGTGGCTGTGCGTCAGTGCACTCCATGTCAGATTCAATTTGTAATGGGCATGGACTGTTAACTGCTTCACTTTCTAAGCCAGGGACGGTATGTGTAAAGAGCTCCATGGAGTAACCCGTTGTGTCGCCTGCTGCATTCTTCTCTGTTGTTGTTTTTGCTGAAGAGGACAAGGAAGTGACTTGTCCCTGACCGTGAACATCCACTAACGACGCGCTGCTTTTACTTTTACCAGTTTCACGAGAGGAGGCAAAAGAGCTAGAGGCTGAGTCAGCAAGATAAGCCAAAACTTGCTCTTGCTGCTCCGGCTTTAAAAGCGGTTTTCCCAATCCCAGAAAAGGGAGCGTTCGAGGCCTTGTGTAGCCGGACGACGAACCTGGCTCCACAGCTCCAGACTTAGGTGCAATATTTTTTTCCCCACGACCACCTGATGCTCCACCACTACCACTACCCTCATTACCAGCTGACAATGAACGCCCCCGGCCACGACCTCTTCCACTAGACTTCCTCATTGTTTTAAAAACGTAACCAAACTAACGTTATTTGTTGCAGTCACACAACTTACACGGTGAGCTATAACTTCAGTATGATTTAGCTACCCCTTTACAGGTTGGTGAGACCACAGCGAAAATCAGGCCCAATGTTACACACTCTTTTTTTGGTGGCTGCAAATTAGAGAGATGCCCCACACGCAGGACTGTCACTGAAGCACAAATGTTAATATTAATGTCACACTATTATTTTTTTTTTTTTTTTTTTTTTTTCAGGAACACTTTAGAAACCCCCCCAAAAAAAAAAAATAGATTTTTGCAGGGAGAATTTAGAAAACAAATGTAACAAACTATATGCTTTCTATGGGCCACTGAGTGAGAGATGACGCACACAGGAATCAGGAGTGGCACACAAGCCCAGAGGCCAATATTTTTCTACCAATGATTGATGGAGTTATTTTCTCTGGTAGATTTTGGAACCCAAATCAAGGAAAAAAAATATAGGCTTTCTATGGACCACAATTGGAGAGAGAGAGAGAGAGAGAGAGAGAGATGGCACACCCAGGAGTCAAGACTGGCACACAAGCAGAAAGGCCAATATTAATCTCCCACTGTTTTTTTTGTTTGTTTGTTTTTTTTTTTTTTCAGGGAGACTTTAGAAAAAAAAATAATAAAAAAAATATGATTTTATCAGGAAGAATTTAGAAACCAAATAAAATAAAATGATTTTTTCAGGGAGAATTTATAAAAAAAATAAAAACAAAAATAGGCGTTCTATGGCCCACTGACTGAGAGATGACGCACACAGGAGTCAGGAGTGGCACACAAGCCCAGAGGCCAATATTTTTCTACCAATGATTGATGTAGTTATTTTCTCTGGTAGATTTTGGAACCCAAATCAAGGAAAAAAAATATAGGCTTTCTATGGACCACAATTGGAGAGAGAGAGAGAGAGAGATGGCACACCCAGGAGTCAAGACTGGCACACAAGCAGAAAGGCCAATATTAATCTCCCACTGTTTTTTTTGTTTGTTTTTTTTTTTTTTTTTTCAGGGAGACTTTAGAAAAAAAAATAATAAAAAAAATATGATTTTATCAGGAAGAATTTAGAAACCAAATAAAATAAAATGATTTTTTCAGGGAGAATTTATAAAACAAATAAAAACAAAAATAGGCGTTCTATGGCCCACTGACTGAGAGATGACGCACACAGGAGTCAGGAGTGGCACACAAGCCCAGAGGCCAATATTTTTCTACCAATGATTGATGTAGTTATTTTCTCTGGTAGATTTTAGAACCCAAATCAAGGAAAAAAAATATAGGCTTTCTATGGACCACAATTGGAGAGAGAGAGAGAGAGAGAGAGAGAGAGATGGCACACCCAGGAGTCAAGACTGGCACACAAGCAGAAAGGCCAATATTAATCTCCCACTGTTTTTTTTGGTTGTTTTTTTTTTTTTTTTTCAGGGAGACTTTAGAAAAAAAAATAATAAAAAAAATATGATTTTATCAGGAAGAATTTAGAAACCAAATAAAATAAAATGATTTTTTCAGGGAGAATTTATAAAACAAATAAAACCAAAAATAGGCGTTCTATCCCGTTCATCAGGAGGTGATTCGCTTCCTGGTACTGTATAATTTACATGATGTCTTAGTGCTTGGTCTGCCATCGTTACAAACTCATAACCCAGTCCTGGACTGGAAAACAATGTCTGTGTTAAGCTGGGGATGTCAGCGGGTTCATGATGATGCATCTCCGATTTCTATCGCTTCATCTACTCCTTCTGAGGTTCCGGTATTTTTGTCTGATTATCGGGAGGTTTTTGAGGAGCCTAAGCTCAGTTCGCTTCCTCCTCACAGGGATTGCGATTGTGCTATAGATTTGATTCCTGGCAGTAAATTCCCTAAAGGTCGTTTGTTCAATCTGTCAGTGCCAGAGCATACTGCTATGCGGAATTATGTTAAGGAGTCCTTGGAAAAGGGACATATCCGTCCATCTTCGTCCCCTTTGGGAGCAGGTTTTTTTTTTGTGGCCAAAAAAGTTGGTTCCTTGAGGCCTTGCATAGATTATCGTCTTTTGAATAAGATTACAGTCAAATATCAGTATCCTTTGCCATTGTTGACTGATTTGTTTGCTCGCATTAAGGGGGCTAAATGGTTCACTAAGATTGATCTTCGGGGTGCGTATAATCTTGTGCGGATAAGGCAAGGTGATGAGTGGAAAACCGCATTTAATACGCCTGAGGGCCATTTCGAGTATTTGGTGATGCCTTTTGGACTTTCTAATGCTCCTTCTGTCTTCCAGTCTTTTATGCACGATATTTTCCGTGAATATCTGGATAAATTTATTATCGTGTATTTGGATGATGTTTTGGTTTTTTCTGATGACTGGGAGTCTCATGTTCAGCAGGTCAGGAAGGTGTTTCAGGTCCTGCGGGCCAATTCTTTGTTTGTAAAAGGTTCTAAATGTCTTTTTGGAGTCCAGAAGATTTCTTTTTTGGGGTATATTTTTTCCCCTTCTACTATTGAGATGGATCCCATCAAGGTTCAGGCTATTTGTGACTGGACGCAGCTTACATCTCTTAAGAGTCTACAGAAGTTCTTAGGCTTTGCTAATTTTTATCGTCGCTTCATAACTAATTTTTCTAGTGTTGTTAAGCCTTTGACGGATTTGACTAAAAAGGGTGCTGATGTTACTGATTGGTCTCCTGCGGCTGTGGAGGCCTTTCAGGAACTTAAACGCCGGTTTTCTTCTGCTCCTGTGTTGCGTCAGCCAGATACGTCGCTTCCTTTTCAGGTTGAGGTTGATGCTTCCGAGATCGGAGCGGGGGCGGTTTTGTCACAGAGAAGCTCCGATGGCTCAGTGATGAAGCCATGTGCGTTCTTTTCTAGAAAATTTTCGCCCGCTGAATGGAATTATGATGTTGGTAATCGGGAGCTTTTGGCCATGAAGTGGGCATTTGAGGAGTGGCGTCATTGGCTTGAGGGTGCTAGACATCGTGTGTTGGTCTTGACTGATCACAAAAATCTGATGTACCTTGAGTCTGCCAAGCGTCTGAATCCTAGACAGGCTCGTTGGTCACTGTTTTTCTCCCGTTTCAATTTTGTGGTTTCATACCTGCCAGGTTCAAAGAATGTGAAGGCGGATGCTCTTTCTAGGAGTTTTGTGCCTGACTCCCCTGGAAATTCTGAGCCCACTGGTATTCTTAGGGATGGGGTGATTTTGTCGGCTGTCTCCCCAGACTTGCGACGTGCTTTGCAGGAGTTTCAGGCGGATAAACCTGATTGTTGTCCGCCGGAAAGACTGTTTGTTCCGGATAATTGGACCAGTAGAGTCATCTCCGAGGTCCATTCTTCTGTGTTGGCAGGACATCCTGGAATATTTGGTACTAGAGACTTGGTGGCCAGGTCTTTTTGGTGGCCTTCCTTGTCGAGGGATGTGCGTTCTTTCGTGCAGTCTTGTGGAGTTTGCGCTCGGGCTAAGCTTTGCTGTTCTCGGGCCAGTGGATTGTTGTCACCTTTGCCTATCCCGAAGAGGCCTTGGACGCACATTTCCATGGACTTTATTTCGGATCTCCCTGTCTCTCAAAAAATGTCCGTCATATGGGTTGTGTGTGACCGCTTTTCTAAGATGGTTCATCTGGTACCCTTGCCTAAGTTACCTTCCTCCTCTGAGTTGGTCCCTCTGTTTTTTCAAAACGTGGTCCGTTTGCATGGCATTCCGGAGAACATCGTTTCTGACAGGGGATCCCAGTTTGTGTCTAGATTTTGGCGGACGTTCTGTGCTAAGATGGGCATTGATTTGTCCTTTTCGTCTGCATTCCATCCCCAGACAAATGGCCAGACGGAACGAACTAATCAGACTTTAGAAACTTATTTAAGGTGTTTTGTTTCTGCTGATCAAGATGACTGGGTTTCCTTTTTGCCGCTTGCCGAGTTTGCCCTTAATAATCGGGCTAGTTCTGCTACCTTGGTTTCTCCTTTCTTTTGTAATTCGGGGTTTCATCCTCGTTTTTCCTCTGGTCAGGTGGAGCCTTCTGATTGTCCTGGAGTGGACATGGTGGTGGATAGGTTGCATCGGATCTGGAGTCATGTGGTGGACAATTTGAAGTTGTCCCAGGAGAGGGCTCAGCAGTTTGCTAATCGCCGTCGCCGCGTGGGTCCTCGACTTCTTGTTGGGGACTTGGTCTTCTCGTTTTGTTCCTATGAAGGTCTCTTCTCCTAAGTTCAAGCCTCGGTTCATCGGTCCCTATAGGATCTTGGAAATTCTTAACCCTGTGTCGTTTCGTTTGGATCTCCCGGCATCGTTTGCTATTCATAATGTGTTCCATCGGTCGTTGTTGCGGAAGTATGAGGTAGCTGTTGTTCCTTCGCTTGAGCCTCCTGCTCCGGTGCTGGTGGAGGGTGAATTGGAGTATGTTGTGGAGAAGATCTTGGATTCTAGTGTTTCCAAACGGAAACTCCAGTATTTGGTCAAGTGGAAGGGTTATGGTCAGGAGGATAATTCTTGGGTGATTGCCTCTGATGTTCATGCTGCCGATTTGGTCCGTGCTTTTCATAGGGCTCATCCTGGTCGCCCTGGTGGTTCTCGTGAGGGTTCGGTGACCCCTCCTCAAGGGGGGGGTACTGTTGTGAGTTCTGTTTTTGGGCTCCCTCTGGTGGTTACTGATGGTACTGGGTGACTTGTGTTCTCTGCGGTCTCTGGTGTCCACCTGTTCCATCAGGTTATGGGAGTTTCCTATTTAACCTGGCTTTTTTGTCATTTCCTCGCCGGCTATCAATGTAATCAGCGTGTCTTTTACCTCTGCTCCCTGCGTCTGTTATCTTTAGGACAAGCTAAGTTTTTATTTTCCTGTTCCACGTTTTGCTTAATTTTTGTCTTAGTCCAGCTTGCAGATATGTGATTCCTTGCTGCTGGTTGCTCTAGTGGGCTGAAATTACTCCTCATGTTCCATGAGTTGGCACATGAGTTCAAGTAATTTCAGGATGGTTTTTTGAAGGGTTTTTCGCTGACCGCGCAGTTCACTTTTGTATCCTCTGCTATCTAGCTTTAGCGGGCCTCATTTTTGCTGATTCTATTTTCATAACTACGTATGTGCTTTCCTCTCATTTCACCGTTATTACATGTGGGGGGCTGCTATTTCTGTGGGGTGTTTCTCTGGAGGCAAGTGAGGTCTGTGTTTCTTCTAATAGGGGAAGTTAATCCTTCGGCTGGCGCGAGACGTCTAGGAATCATCGTAGGCACGTTCCCCGGCTACTGCTAGTTGTGTGTTTAGGTTCAGGATCGCGGTCAGCTCAGGTTCCATCACCCTAGAGCTTGTTTTGTTTTTGTGCTTGTCCTTTTGTGATCCCCTGCCATTGGGATCATGACATAGCACCCCCTTTCGAAAGTATCACTTCTTGTAAGCTTTTTTTGTCAGAAAAAAAACAGAAGTATTCAGCTCACCCATGAAAGTCCAAAAGCTGTGGTTGTAGCATCCAAGCAGGGAAAAGACGTCTCCGCTTATTCCTCAGTACCAAGGACTGAGGACTAAGAACCTAGTGTTCAAAATGCGTTCAGTTGTGACTGCCGTGTTACCTTTCTCCGGTTTTTTGTCAGCCTTTGCTGTTTTAAATTATGGAATAAAGATACATTATTTTTATAATTACGTCCTGGAGCTGGAAATCTTGCTTTGTTTGATGCTTTTTTTGTAGCCAGTCCAGAGTCTTTCAATTCTGGTTTGAGGGATTTTCATCTGTTCTTCCTTGGAAAATTATTCCAGTTCTGTTAGATTCCTGGGTCATCTTGCTTGCACTGCTATTTTGAGGTCTAGCCACAGATTTTCAATGATATTCAGATCAGGGGACTGTGAGGGCCATTGTAAAATGTTTAGCTTGCACTTTTTGAGCTAGTCCATTTTTGATTTTGTAGAAGACATCCTCTTTTCAACTTTAGCTTTTTTACAGATGGTGTTATGTTTGCATCAAGAATTTGTTGAAATTTCATTGAATCGATTCTTCCCTGTAGCCATGTAATGTTCCCCGTGCCATTGGCTGTAACACAACCCCAAAGCATGATTGATCTGCCCCCATGCCAAATGGTTGTCGAGATGTTCTTTTCCTGAAATTTTTGCCCTTATTTCTCATCACATTTCTTTGATTATTGTGGCCAAAGAGCTCCATTTTAATGTCATCGGACCACAGGACTTGTTTTCAAAATGCAGCAGGCTTGTTTAGTTGTTCTTTTGCATACTTCTCACTCTGAATTTTATGGTGAGGATGCATGAGAAGTTTTCTTCCAATGACTCTTCTATGGTCAGACGTTTCCTGTAGATCTTGACCAAGTTTGCACACACTGTAGCAGGATTTTTGGTCTACTCATCCATACAGACCTTCTCCAGATCTTTCAAGTTTCGTGGCTGTCACTGGTCAACATTGAGTTTCAGTTACCTCCAAAGATTTTCTATTGGGTTCAGGTCTGTTGACTGGCTAGGCCACTCCAGGACCTTGAAATGCTTCTTAAGGAGCCACTACTTAGTTGCCCTGGCTGTGTGTTTCAAGTCATTGCCATGCTGGAAGACTGTTATGATCCGGTGACCTTGGAGCCGCATGAATAACTTTCACTGGAGTAGGTGGTAACTGTACTGACCGCAAATCCTGATCTAACACCGCAACTAGAAGTAGCCGAGGGGGTGTGCCTAACAAACCCTAGACACCTCGTCACAGCCGGAGGACTAAATACCCCTATAGCTGGAAATAGGAATACTATCTTGCCTCAGAGCAGAACCCCAAAAGATAGGCAGCCCCCCACGAATATTGACTGTGAGTAGGAGAGGAAAGACACACACAGGCAGAAAACAGAATTTAGCAAAAGAGGCCACTCTAGCTAAAATAGGAAAGGATAGGACAGAATACTGTGCGGTCAGTATTAAAACCCTTCCAAAAATATCCACAGCAGATTATACAAAAAATTCCTCCATCTAACTAAAGACATGGAATGTATATATGCAACTCCAGAGAATCCTACACACAGAGCAGAAATACAATCAAAAATCCAGCACACAGCATGTGTGCCATAGAAAAAAAACCAGACACTTATCTTTGCTGAATTGGCAGCTAAGCAGGAGAAACCAGACAGAGGTCCAACACCTCCCAATAACCATTGACAACTGGCAAGGACTAATGAATCCTGCAAACCTAAATACCCCAGTCAGAATTGCAATCAGCAGATACACCTTACCAGGACTGCAGCCCAGGGACAACTGCATTACCACCTACAACCACCGGAGGGAGCCCAAAAGCAGAATTCACAACAGTACCCCCCCCCCTTGAGGAGGGGTCACCGAACCCTCACCAGAGCCCCCAGGCCGATCAAGATGAGCCAGATGAAAGGCACGAACCAAATCAGCGGCATGGACATCAGAGGCAAAAACCCAAGAATTATCCTCCTGGCCATAACCCTTCCATTTGACAAGGTACTGAAGCCTCCGCCTCGAAAAACAGGAATCCAAAATCTTCTCAACAACATATTCCAACTCCCCATCAACCAACACAGGGGCCGGAGGATCAACAGAGGGAACAACGGGCTCCACATATTTCTGCAATAAAGATCTATGGAAGACATTATGGATCGCAAAAGAGGCCGGAAGCGCCAGTCGAAAAGACACCGGATTAATAATCTCAGAAATTCTGTAAGGACCAATAAACCGAGGCTTAAACTTAGGAGAAGAAACCTTCATAGGAACATGACGGGAAGACAACCAGACCAGATCCTCAACCCGAAGCCGGGAACCAACACACCGACGATGGTTAGCAAAACGTTGAGCCTCCTCCTGAGACAACACCAAATTGTCCACCACATGAGCCCAAATCTGCTGCAACCTGTCAACCACAGAATCCACACCAGGACAGTCAGAAGGCTCAACCTGCCCAGAAGAAAAACGAGGATGAAAACCAAAATTACAAAAGAAAGGCGAAACCAAAGTAGCCGAACTAGCCCGATTATTAAGGGCAAACTCGGCCAATGGCAAGAAAGCCACCCAATCATCCTGATCAGCAGACACAAAGCATCTCAAATAAGTCTCCAAAGTCTGATTAGTACGCTCGGTCTGACCATTTGTCTGAGGATGAAACGCAGAAGAAAAAGACAAATCAATGCCCAGCCTAGCACAAAAGGCCCGCCAAAACCTAGAAACAAACTGGGAACCTCTGTCGGACACAATATTCTCTGGAATACCATGCAAACGAACCACATGCTGAAATAACAACGGAACCAAATCCGAAGAGGAAGGCAATTTAGCAAAGGCACCAAATGAACCATCTTAGAGAACCGGTCACAAACAACCCAGATAACCGACATCCTCTGGGAAACCGGAAGATCAGAAATAAAATCCATAGAAATATGCGTCCAGGGCCTCTCAGGGACCGGCAATGGCAAAAGCAACCCACTAGCACGGGAACAACAAGGCTTGGCCCGCGCACAAGTCCCACAGGACTGCACAAAAGAACGCACATCACGTGACAAAGAAGGCCACCAAAAGGACCTACCAACCAAGTCTCTGGTACCAAAAATGCCAGGATGACCAGCCAACACGGAACAGTGAACCTCAGAAATCACTCTACTAGTCCATCTGTCAGGAACAAAACAGTTTCCCCACAGGACAGCGGTCAGGTCTGTCAGCCTGAAATTCCTGAAGAACCCATCGTAAATCAGGGGAAATGGCAGAAAGGACCACCCCTTCTTTCAGAATAGCGACCAGTTCCAAGACCTCAGGAGAATCAGGCAAAAAACTCCTAGAGAGGGCATCAGCCTTAATGTTCTTAGAACCTGGAAGGTACGAGACCACGAAATCAAAACGGGAAAAAAACAAGGACCATCGAGCCTGTCTAGGATTCAGTCATTTGGCAGACTCGAGGTAAATCAAATTCTTATGATCGATCAAGACCACAATACGATGCTTAGCTCCCTCAAGCCAATGTCGCCACTCCTCAAACGCCCACTTCATAGCCAACAACTCCCGATTGCCGACATCATAATTGCGTTCAGCAGGCGAAAACTTACGGGAAAAGAAGGCACACAGTTTCATTAAGGAACCAACAGGATCCCTCTGAGACAAAACGGCCCCTGCCCCAATCTCAGAAGCGTCAACCTCTGTTAGGGCTGGCGGAATGCACCGAGTAAATATAGAGATGTTATTTGGTGCGTTCGCAGCCCGGGGTCCACCGTGCAGGAAAAGAACCTGCTGCTGGCAAACAGCGGCACAATATGGCGGTAGAAGCGAACTCTGTTGCTTCACAGAGTCGCTATAAGGAAAGGACTGTGTCCTGTTAAACTCCACAGGAATACACAGTAACTGCTGAGCAGATAGCAGCTTGTGGTCACGCAGTCCAGGAGGCAAACATACAATCTCCTCACCGGAGGAGCCGGTATTCTAGTGGCTTATTTCAGCCGGGGCCCAGGCTGTAACCAAACACACAATCTCCTCACCGGAGGTGCCGGTATTCTAGTGGCTTATTTCAGCCGGGTCCCTGAATACACACAAGCGTGACCACACTGGCGCAAAACTCATGTCATGCATTGATACTAGCGCATGGCCGTGCGGCCATGCGAGCCTTATATAGCTGCAGCAAGTAAAAGACCTTCCTAGAAGGACCAATGAGAGACTGCCATACCTGAGCATGTGACCCTAGATCTCCACTGAGAGATCTTACCCTAGGCATGCTCAGTGTGTGAAAAGCAGGAGTTAGACCTAGCAGCTATAGGACCTTCCTACCATGTGAACCTCGATCTCCACTGAGAGATCTTACTCAGGGCATGCTCAGAATGAGAAAAGCAGGACTTAGTCGCAGAAGCATCTGCTCGCCGCTGCCCAGCACTGACTTCAATGGCAGAAGCAGGAAAGGCAGCAGTAACTCTTTGTACAGAGTGGGACTGAGCAAGACGCTTGGACTGACGTCTCCGCTGAGCAGGCTCAACTGCGGCAGGAGAGGAATGGGAGACCGCAGCGGAGATGGCCCGAGATTCCCCCTGTGCAGAGGCGGGAACTCGACCCCTAACATTACCCCCCTCCTAGGGCCCCCCCCTCCTTGGACCTCGCTACGCTCAAAGGCAGCAATGAGCTGTGGAGCCTGAATGTGCTCAGCAGGCTGCCAGGACCTGTCCTCAGGACCATAACCCTTCCAGTCCACCAAATAAAATTTTTTACCACTTACCACCTTGCACCCCAAAATAGCATTCACCTCGTAATCGTCCGTAGACGAATCCGATGTCCCAGCAGATGACTCGGAAAACCAGGACATGTATACGGGTTTCAAGAGGGACACATGAAAGGTGTCGGTGATACCCAGGCGTGGCGGAAGGGCTAAACGATAGACCACAGGATTAACCTGTTCGAGGACCTTAAAAGGACCCAAGTAGCGAAGTGCAAACTTAGTGGACTCCACTCGCAGCCTGATGTTACGGGCGGAGAGCCACACCAAGTCGCCAGGAGCAAAGGTCGGAGCGGGGCGCTGATGTGCATCGGCGGAGGACCTCATTCTCTCCTTGGAGGCCCGAATGGCATCCTGAGTGCGGTCCCAAATATCCCGTGCCTCCACAGCCCAGTCTGCCACCCTGGAGTCGGCGGAAGACATGGGCATAGGCACAGGTACCCGCGGATGCTGACCATAGTTAAGGAGAAATGGGGTTTGTCCAGTGGAGTCGGCCACGGCGTTGTTCAGCACAAACTCTGCCCAAGATAGCAAGGATGCCCAGTCATCCTGCCTGGCTGAGACAAAATGTCGCAGATATGTGACCATGGTCTGGTTGGCCCTCTCTACCAACCCATTCGTCTCGGGATGATATGCGGAAGAGAGATTTAACTCAATGCTGAGAAGACGACAAAGCTCTCTCCAGAACCGAGACGCAAACTGGGGACCCCGGTCACTGACAATTTTGTCCGGCATACCGTGTAGGCGGAAGATGTGTTTTATAAACAACGCTGCCAAGGCCCGTGCAGAAGGTAACCGTGGAAGCGGGACCAAATGCACCATTTTAGAAAAATGATCGGTGACAACCCAAATGATGGTACAGCCACGAGACTTGGGCAAACCCACCACAAAGTCCATCCCGACCATCTCCCAGGGCCTGTCTGCCACCGGCAAGGGATAGAGTAACCCTGCTGGCCGTTGTCGAGGAGATTTATTTTTGGCACAGGAGACACATGCCTGAATGTAATCTCTGACATCACGAACCATATGCGGCCACCAGTACGACCTCGCCAGTAGCTCAGATGTCCTTTTTGTCCCAAAGTGTCCACCCACCCTGGACGAATGAGCCAAAGAGAGAACCTCCGGTCGCAAATTAATGGGTACAAAAGTCTTGCCCGGAGGCACAGACTCTAGCGAAACTGGAGCTACGGTTCTCAGGCTCTCAGAGGGGACAATAAGCCGAGGCTCCCCTTCCTCCTCCTCAGATGACACAACAGAGCGAGAGAGGGCGTCAGCACGAATGTTCTTCTCCCCAGCGAGATAATGGAGAGTGAAGTGGAACCGGGAGAAGAACAAGGACCATCTGGCCTGGCGAGAATTTAGCCGCTGGGCTGTTTGCAAATATAACAAATTTTTGTGGTCCGTGAAGACTTGAAAGGGAAAGCGAGCCCCCTCCAAGAGATGTCTCCACTCTGAGAAAGCCAACTTCATCGCTAGCAACTCCCTGTCCCCGATGGAATAATTCCTCTCCGCTGGTGTGAAGGTCTTGGAGTAGAAGAAGCAAGGATGCTTCCGACCTTGAGCATCCTTTTGGAAGAGGACTGCTCCTGCACCAACGGATGAGGCATCCACCTCCATTATGAATGGCTTATCAACATCGGGACGATGTAGGATGGGAGCGCTAGCAAAACGGGACTTAATAGAAGAAAAGGCCCTGGAGACCTCTTCTGACCACAATTTTGGATTTGCTCCCTTCTTGGTGAGGGCTACCAAAGGAGCTACCAAAGTTGAGAAGTGGGGAATGAACTGGCGGTAATAATTAATGAACCCCATAAAGCGCTGCACCGCTTTAAGAGAATGGGGTTCTTGCCAGTCCATCACAGCCTGTAGTTTGGCAGGATCCATAGCCAATCCCTGGGCGGAGATGATATAGCCCAGGAAAGGTAAAGACTCCTGCTCAAACATACACTTCTCCAACTTTGCATAGAGAGAATTTGCCCGTAAGAGGTCGAAGACTCTGCCAACATCTCTCCGGTGGGAGTCAATATCTGGAGAAAAGATGAGAATATCATCCAGATAGACTACGACCGAGGTGGAAAGCATATCCCGGAAGATGTCATTGACAAAGTCTTGGAAAATGGCTGGGGCATTACAGAGCCCGAAGGGCATCACCAGATACTCATAGTGCCCATCTCTGGTGTTAAATGCCGTCTTCCATTCGTCCCCCTCACGGATGCGAATCAGGTTATAAGCACCCCGCAGATCTAATTTGGTAAATACCTTAGCTCCCCTTAGCCTATCAAAAAGCTCAGAAATCAGGGGCAGCGGGTACTTATTCTTAACGGTGATGGCGTTAAGACCCCTGTAATCTATGCAAGGACGTAATTCTCCATTCTTCTTCTGCACGAAGAAGAACCCTGCCCCTGCTGGTGACACTGACTTCCTAATGAACCCTCTTGCCAAATTCTCCTGGATGTATTGGGACATGGCCTCCGTTTCCGGACGAGAGAGGGGATAGACACGTCCCCGAGGAGGTTCTGCTCCAGGCAAGAGATCTATAGGACAGTCATAGGGGCGGTGAGGCGGAAGGGTCTCCGCAGCCTTTTTGGAGAAGACGTCTGCATAGGACCAATAGTATTTGGGAAGAGAAGAGAGATTTGCGGGTATCTCAGTGGTGGAAACCTGAACGCACTCTTTCACACATCTGCCCTTACAGGATTCACTCCAACCCAATATCCTCCCAGAGGACCACTCAATATGTGGGGAGTGGAAACGGAGCCAGGGTATTCCCAGCAGAATCTCATCCATTCCCTCGGGAAGGACAAGAAGGGAAATTATCTCCTGGTGGGATGGGGACATAGCTAAGGTGAAAGGAACAGTCTGGTGTGTGATCTGAGATGGAAGTGTCGACCCATTCACTACCCTAACAGTCACCGGTTTGGCGAGCATCACCAGAGGTATTGCATGGCGCAGAGCAAAAGCTGAGGAGATGAAATTCCCCTCAGCTCCAGAATCCACACAAAGCTCGACTGTTAGAGAGTAAGAGCCTAATATGATTGTCCCTTTGAAGGACAGCTTGGAGGAAAATGCCGCTGTGTCTAGTGAACCTCCTCCAAGGGTTACTAGACGCGATCGTTTACTCGACCGCCGTGGACATTTATTGGCATAATGTCCTTCTTGTTGGCAATTTCTGCAAACCACGGGTACTCGAGCGGTCCGAGACTTAGGTCCCGCTCGAGAAACCTCCATGGCCTCATGGGAGTCGGACGCCTGAACGGAAGATTCCAGAGGTCTGGCGAAGGTGGGAGCCAGCCGAAACCTCTGCCTACACTGGGCCCGCTCCAACCTCCGCTCGTTAAAACGGAGGTCAATGCGGGTAGATATAGAAATAAGCTCCTCCAGTGTGGCGGGAATCTCCCTGGTGGCCAAGGCGTCCTTCACATGGTCTGCCAGTCCTCTCCAGAACACCGGAATAAGGACTTTATCCGGCCATTCCAGCTCAGAGACCAGAGTCCGGAATTGCACGGCGAACTGGCTGACCATGGACGAACCCTGTGTTGTTGCCAACAATTGGAGCGCGGTATCGTGGGTGACACGAGGTCCCAAAAAGACCTGTTTCAGAGCGTCCAGGAAGAGAGGAGCACTCTGCGCCACACGATCATTGCGCTCCCATAGCGGCGTTGCCCACTCCAACGCCCTGCCCGACAAAAGGGATAAAATAAATCCCACTTTCGCCCGTTCCGTAGGAAAACATGCAGCCAGAAGCTCAAGATGTATAGAGCACTGACTCACGAATCCCCGACATAGCTTACTGTCACCAGCAAACTTGTCTGGAAGCGGAAGACGGGATAAAGTCGGAGCAGGGGTGGCAGAGGACAAACTGGCTGCAGCTACACTTGCAGCCTGAACAGCGACTGAGGTAACATCCACAGCTGAGGTTGTGCGCTCGAGAGCCGTCAACCTACCCTCCAGCTGCTGGATGTACCGCTGTAAACGCTGATCGTCCGCCATTTACCAGCCTGACCCTGGCGCTAGTATACTGTTAGGGCTGGCGGAATGCACCGAGTAAATATAGAGATGTTATTTGGTGCGTTCGCAGCCCGGGGTCCACCGTGCAGGAAAAGAACCTGCTGCTGGCTAACAGCGGCACAATATGGCGGTAGAAGCTAACTCTGTTGCTTCACAGAGTCGCTATAAGGAAAGGACTGTGTCCTGTTAAACTCCACAGGAATACACAGTAACTGCTGATCAGATAGCAGCTTGTGGTCACGCAGTCCAGGAGGCAAACATACAATCTCCTCACCGGAGGAGCCGGTATTCTAGTGGCTTATTTCAGCCGGGGCCCTGTAACCAAACACACAATCTCCTCACCGGAGGTGCCGGTATTCTAGTGGCTTATTTCAGCCGGGTCCCTGAATACACACAAGCGTGACCACACTGGCGCAAAACTCATGTCATGCATTGATACTAGCGCATGGCCGTGCGGCCATGCGAGCCTTATATAGCTGCAGCAAGTAAAAGACCTTCCTAGAAGGACCAATGAGAGACTGCCATACCTGAGCATGTGACCCTAGATCTCCACTGAGAGATCTTACCCTGGGCATGCTCAGTGTGTGAAAAGCAGGAGTTAGTCCTAGCAGCTATAGGACCTTCCTACCATGTGAACCTCGATCTCCACTGAGAGATCTTACTCAGGGCATGCTCAGAATGAGAAAAGCAGGACTTAGTCGCAGAAGCATCTGCTCGCCGCTGCCCAGCACTGACTTCAATGGCAGAAGCAGAAAAGGCAGCAGTAACTCTTTGTACAGAGTGGGACTGAGCAAGACGCTTGGACTGACGTCTCCGCTGAGCAGGCTCAACTGCGGCAGGAGAGGAATTGGAGACCGCAGCAGAGATGGCCCGAGATTCCCCCTGTGCAGAGGCGGGAACTCGACCCCTAACAACCTCAACCTGAAACGGAAGAGAAACATCCGGTTGGCGCAACACCGGAGCAGAAGTAAATCGACGTTTAAGCTCCTGAAAGGCAGAGACAGCCACAGAGGACCAATTCGCCACATCAGCGCCTTTCTTCATCAAATCGATCAAGGGTTTAACCACGCTGGAAAAATTAGCAATGAAACGGCGATAAAAATTTGCAAAACCCAAAAATTTCTGAAGGCCCTTCACGGATGTGGGCTGAATCCAATCATGAATGGCCTGAACCTTAACCGGATCCATCTCTATAGACGAGGGAGAAAAAATGAAGCCCAAAAAAGAAACCTTCTGCACCCCAAAGAGACATTTAGACCCTTTCACAAACAGGGCATTGTCACGAAGGATCTGAAATACCATCCTGACCTGTTCCACATGAGACTCCCAATCATCGGAAAAAATCAAAATATCGTCCAAATATACAATCAAGAACTTATCAATATAAGTCCGGAAGATATCATGCATGAAGGACTGAAAAACAGATGGAGCATTAGTGAGCCCGAATGGCATCACAAGGTATTCAAAATGGCCTTCGGGTGTGTTAAACGCAGTTTTCCATTCATCACCCTGCTTAATACGAACAAGATTATATGCCCCCCGAAGGTCAATCTTCGTAAACCAACTAGCTCCCTTAATCCTAGCAAATAAATCGGTAAGCAAAGTTAAAGGGTATTGAAACTTGACCGTGATTTTATTCAAGAGGCGATAATCAATACAGGGTCTCAAGGAGCCATCCTTCTTAGCAACAAAAAAAGATACTGCTCCCAACGGTGAAGAAGATGGCCAAATATTCCCTTTCTCCAAAGACTCCTTAACATAACTCCGCATAGCGGTATGTTCAGGCACAGACAGATTGAAAAGTCGACCCTTAGGAAACTTACAGCCTGGAATCAAGTCAATCGCACAATCGCAGTCCCTGTGCGGTGGAAGGAAGCTGGACTTGGGCTCATCGAATACATGCTGAAAATCAGACAAAAACTCTGGAATTTCAGAAGAGGAAGAAGAGGAGATTGACATCAAAGGAACATCATTATGAACCCCCTGACAACCCCAACTAGTCACAGACATGGACTTCCAATCCAACACAGGATTATGTACCTGCAACCACGGAAAACCCAGCACGACAGCATCATGAAAATTATGCAACACTAGAAATCGACAATCTTCCTGATGGGCTGGCGCCATGCGCATGGTCACCTGTGTCCAAAACTGGGGCTTATTTTTAGCCAAGGGTGTAGCATCAATGCCCCTTAAAGGAATAGGGTTCTGCAAAGGCTGCAAGGGAAAACCACAACGCCTGGCAAACTCAAAGTCCATTAAGTTCAAGGCGGCGCCTGAATCCACAAACGCCATGACAGAAAATGATGACAATGAGCAGATCAAGGACACAGATAACAGAAATTTAGGTTGTACAGTGCTGATGGTAAATGAACTAGCGATCCTCTTTGTCCGTTTAGGGCAGACTGAAATGACATGAGAAGCGTCGCCACAATAATAACACAACCTATTCTGACGTCTGAATCCTTGTCGTTCCGTTCTAGACAGAATCCTATCACACTGCATTGGCTCAGGAATCTCCTCTGAGGACAACGCCTGTTATGAACTGGTGATTCAGAAACACAATGGACCTGGTGGTTAAGAGCACACAAAGTGACCTGATAGTTACATAGGACGAGCTCTGAGACGTGGGAACTCTGCTGACCGCAATCCCTAATCCTATCATACCACACTAGAGGTAGCCGTGGAGCGCTCCTGACCAGACCTAGGCGCCGCGGGCACAGCCTGAGAAACTAGCTAGCCCTGAAGATAGAAAAATAAGCCTACCTTGCCTCAGAGTAATTCCCCAAAGGAAAATGCAGCCCCCCACATATAATCACTGTGAGTAAAGATGAAAATACAAACACAGAGATGAATTAGATTTTAGCAAAGTGAGGCCCGACTTACTGAATAGACCGAGGATAGGAAAGATAGCTTTGCGGTCAGCACAAAAACCTACAAACAACCACGCAGAGGGCGCAAAAAGACCCTCCGCACCGACTAACGGTACGGAGGTGCTCCCTCTGCGTCTCAGAGCTTCCAGCAAGCAAGAAAAACCAATATAGCAAGCTGGACAGAAAATATAGCAAACAAAAGTAACACAAGCAAAACTTAGCTTATGCAGGGCAGACAGGCCACAAGAACGATCCAGGAGAGAGCAAGACCAATACTGGAACATTGACTGGAGGCCAGGAACAAAGAACTAAGTGGAGTTAAATAGAGCAGCACCTAACGACTTAACCTCGTCACCTGAGGAAGGAAACTCAGAAGCCGCAGCCCCACTCACATCCACCAGAGGAAGCTCATAGACAGAACCAGCCGAAGTACCACTCATGACCACAGGAGGGAGCTTGACCACAGAATTCACAACAGTACCCCCCCTTGAGGAGGGGTCACCGAACCCTCACCAGAGCCCCCAGGCCAACCAGGATGAGCCAAATGAAAGGCATGAACCAGATCGGCAGCATGAACATCGGAGGCAAAGACCCAGGAATTATCTTCCTGACCATAACCCTTCCACTTAACCAGGTACTGGAGTTTCCGTCACGAAATACGAGAATCCAAAATCTTCTCCACTATATACTCCAACTCCCCCTCAACCAAAACCGGGGCAGGAGGATCAACGGATGGAACCACAGGTGCCACGTATCTCCGCAACAATGACCTATGGAATACGTTATGGATGGAAAAAGAAGCTGGAAGGGTCAAACGAAAAGACACAGGATTAAGAACCTCAGAAATCCTATACGGACCAATGAAACGAGGCTTAAACTTAGGAGAGGAAACTTTCATAGGAATATAACGAGATGACAACCAAACCAAATCCCCAACACGAAGTCGGGGACCCACACAGCGCCTGCGATTAGCGAAACGTTGAGCCTTCTCCTGAGACAATGTCAAATTGTCCACCACATGAGTCCAAATCTGCTGCAACCTATCCACCACAGTATCCACACCAGGACAGTCCGAAGACTCAACCTGCCCTGAAGAGAAACGAGGATGGAATCCAGAATTGCAGAAAAACGGCGAAACCAAAGAAGCCGAGCTGGCCCGATTATTAAGGGCGAACTCAGCCAAAGGCAAAAAGGACACCCAATCATCCTGATCAGCAGAAACAAAACATCTCAGATATGTTTCCAAGGTCTGATTGGTTCGTTCAGTCTGGCCATTTGTCTGAGGATGGAAAGCCAAGGAAAAAGACAAATCAATGCCCATCCTAACACAAAAGGCTCGCAAAAACCTCGAAACAAACTGGGAACCTCTGTCAGAAATGATGTTCTCCGGAATGCCATGTAAACGAACCACATGCTGGAAGAACAATGGCACCAAATCAGAGGAGGAAGGCAATTTAGACAAGGGTACCAAATGGACCATCTTAGAGAAGCAATCACAAACCCCCCAAATGACCGACATTTTTTGAGAGACGGGGAGATCCGAAATAAAATCCATAGAGATATGTGTCCAGGGCCTCTTCGGGACTGGCAAAGGCAAAAGCAACCCACTGGCACAAGAACAGCAGGGCTTAGCCCGAGCACAAATCCCACAGGACTGCACAAACGAACGCACATCCCGCGACAGACATGGCCACCAAAAGGATCTAGCCACCAAATCTCTGGTACCAAAGATTCAAGGATGACCAGCCAACACCGAACAATGAACCTCAGAGATAACTCTACTCATCCATTTATCAGGGACAAACAGTTTCTCCGCTGGGCAACGGTCAGGTCTATTAGCCTGAAATTTTTGCAGCACCCGCCGCAAATCAGGGGAGATGGCAGACAAAATTACCCCCTTTTTGAGGATACCCGCCGGCTCAGGCAAACCCAGAGAGTCGGGCACAAAACTCCTAGACAGGGCATCCGCCTTCACATTTTTAGAGCCCGGAAGGTACAAAACCACAAAGTCAAAACAGGAGAAAAACAGCGACCAACGAGCCTGTCTAGGATTCAACCATTAGGCAGACTCGAGATAAGTCAAGTTCTTGTGATCAGTGAAGACCACCACGCGATGCTTAGCTCCTTCAAGCCAATGACGCCACTCCTCGAATGCCCACTTCATGGCCAGCAACTCTCGATTGCCAACATCATAATTACGCTCAGCAGGCGAAAACTTCCTGGAAAAGAAGGCGCATGGTTTCATCACCGAGCCATCAGAACTTCTTTGCGACAAAACAGCCCCTGCTCCAATCTCAGAAGCATCAACCTCGACCTGGAACGGGAGCGAAACATCTGGTTGGCAAAACACAGGGGCAGAAGAAAAACGACGCTTCAACTCTTGAAAAGCTTCCACAGCAGCAGAAGACCAATTGACCACATTAGCACCCTTCTTGGTTAAATCAGTCAACGGTTTAGCAATACTAGAAAAATTATTGATGAAGCGACGATAAAAATTAGCAAAGCCCAGGAACTTTTGCAGACTCTTCAGAGATGTCAGCTGAGTCCAATCATAAATGGCCTGAACTTTAACAGGGTCCATCTCGATAGTAGAAGGGGAAAAAATGAAACCCAAAAATGAAACCTTCTGAACACCAAAGAGACACTTTGACCCCTTCACAAACAAAGAATTCGCACGCAGGACCTGGAACACCATTCTGACCTGCTTCACGTGAGACTCCCAATCATCCGAGAAGACCAAAATATCATCCAAGTATACAATCAGGAATTTATCCAGGTACTCTCGGAAGATGTCATGCATAAAGGACTGAAACACTGATGGAGCATTAGAAAGCCCGAATGGCATAACCAGGTACTCAAAATGGCCCTCGGGCGTATTAAATGCTGTTTTCCATTCATCGCCCTGTTTAATACGCACAAGATTAAACGCACCACGAAGATCTATCTTGGTGAACCAACTAGCCCCCTTAATCCGAGCAAACAAATCAGACAGCAGCGGCAAGGGGTACTGAAATTTGACTGTGATTTTATTTAGAAGGCGGTAATCAATACAAGGTCTCAGCGAACCATTCTTCTTGGCCACAAAAAAGAACCCTGCTCCCAATGGTGACGACGACGGGCGAATATGACCCTTCTCCAAGGATTCCTTTACGTAACTCCGCATAGCGGCGTGCTCAGGCACAGACAAATTAAACAAGTCGACCTTTAGGAAACTTACTACCAGGAATCAAATCGATAGAACAATCGCAATCCCTATGCGGAGGTAGGGCACTGGGCTTGGGCTCATCAAATACATCCCGGCAATCCAACAAGAACTCTGGGACCTCAGAAGGGATGGATGATGAAATAGAAAAAAATGGAAAATCACCATGTACCCCCTGACAACCCCAGCTGGACACAGACATTGATTTCCAATCCAATACCGGGTTACCATTGAACCATTTAACCAAGAAGGGTGCTGATGTGGTCAATTGGTCTTCTGCTGCTGTGGAAGCTTTTCAAGAGTTGAAGCGTCGTTTTTCTTCTGCCCCTGTGTTGTGTCAACCAGATGTTTCGCTTCCATACCAGGTCGAGGTTGATGCTTCTGAGATTGGAGCAGGGGCTGTTTTGTCGCAGAGAAGTTCTGATTGCTCGGTGATGAAACCATGCGCCTTCTTTTCCAGGAAGTTTTCGCCTGCTGAGCGAAATTATGATGTGGGCAATCTAGAGTTGCTGGCCATGAAGTGGGCATTCGAGGAGTGGCGTCATTGGCTTGAAGGAGCTAAGCATCGCGTGGTGGTCTTGACTGATCATAAGAACTTGACTTATCTCGAGTCTGCCAAGCGGTTGAATCCTAGACAGGCTCGTTGGTCGCTGTTTTTTGCCCGTTTTGACTTTGTGATTTCGTACCTTCCGGGCTCAAAAAATGTGAAGGCGGATGCTCTGTCTAGGAGTTTTGTGCCCGACTCTCCGGGTTTATCTGAGCCGGCGGGTATCCTCAAAGAGGGAGTAATTGTGTCTGCCATCTCCCCTGATTTGCGGCGGGTGCTGCAAAAATTTCAGGCTAATAAACCTGATCGTTGCCCAGCGGAGAAACTGTTTGTCCCTGATAGGTGGACGATTAAAGTTATCTCTGAGGTTCATTGTTCGGTGTTGGCTGGTCATCCTGGAATCTTTGGTACCAGAGAGTTAGTGGCTAGATCCTTTTGGTGGCCATCTCTGTCATGGGATGTGCGTTCTTTTGTGCAGTCCTGTGGGATTTGTGCTCGGGCTAAGCCCTGCTGTTCTCGTGCCAGTGGGTTGCTTTTGCCCTTGCCGGTCCCGAAGAGGCCTTGGACACATATCTCTATGGATTTTATTTCAGATCTTCCCGTCTCTCAAAAGATGTCAGTCATTTGGGTGGTCTGTGATCGCTTCTCTAAGATGGTCCATTTGGTACCCTTGTCTAAATTACCTTCCTCCTCTGATTTGGTGCCATTGTTCTTCCAGCATGTGGTTCGTTTACATGGCATTCCAGAGAATATCGTTTCTGACAGAGGTTCCCAGTTTGTTTCGAGGTTTTGGCGAGCCTTTTGTGCTAGGATGGGCATTGACTTGTCTTTTTCCTCGGCTTTCCATCCTCAGACTAATGGCCAGACCGAACGAACCAATCAGACCTTGGAAACATATCTGAGATGCTTTGTTTCTGCTGATCAGGATGACTGGGT
Organism: Ranitomeya imitator; assembly: GCF_032444005.1. Classification (NCBI taxonomy): domain Eukaryota; kingdom Metazoa; phylum Chordata; class Amphibia; order Anura; family Dendrobatidae; genus Ranitomeya; species Ranitomeya imitator. Next base: position 339,959,513 of record NC_091287.1, read on the forward strand.
GTCCTTTTTGCCTTTGGCTGAGTTCGCCCTTAATAATCGGGCCAGCTCGGCTACCTTGGTTTCGCCGTTTTTCTGCAACTCTGGGTTCCATCCTCGTTTCTCTTCAGGGCAGGTTGAGTCTTCGGACTGTCCTGGTGTGGATACTGTGGTGGACAGGTTGCAGCAGATTTGGACTCATGTAGTGGACAATTTGACCTTGTCCCAGGAGAAGGCTCAACGTTTCGCTAATCGCAGACGCTGTGTGGGTCCCCGACTTCGTGTTGGGGATTTGGTTTGGTTATCTTTTCGTCATATTCCTATGAAGGTTTCCTCTCCTAAGTTTAAACCTCGTTTCATTGGTCCGTATAGGATTTCTGAGGTTCTTAATCCTGTCTTTTCGTCTTACCCTTCCAGATTCTTTTACCATACATAACGTATTCCATAGGTCATTGTTGCGGAGATACGTGGCACCTATGGTTCCATCTGTTGATCCTCCTGCCCCGGTTTTGGTGGAGGGGGAGCTGGAGTATATTGTGGAGAAGATTTTGGATTCTCGTGTTTCAAGACGGAAACTCCAGTATCTGGTTAAGTGGAAGGGTTATGCTCAGGAAGATAATTCCTGGGTCTTTGCCTCTGTTGTCCATGCTCCCGATCTTGTTCGTGCCTTTCATATGGCTCATCCTGGTCGTCCTGGGGGCTCTGGTGAGGGTTCGGTGACCCCTCCTCAAGGGGGGGGTACTGTTGTGAATTCTGTGGCAGAGCTCCCTCCTGTGGTCACAAGTGGTACTTCGGCTGATTCTCTCTGTGAGCTTCCGTTGGTGGAGGAGAGTGGTACTGCGGCTTCTGAGTTTCCTTCCTCAGGTGATGTGGTGAAGTCGTTAGGTGCTGCTCTATTTAACTCCACCTAGTGCTTTGATCCTGGCCTCCAGTCAATGTTCTAGTATTGGACCTGTTTCCTCCTGGATCGTTCCTGTGGCCTGCTGCTCTGCATAGCTAAGTTCTCTTTGCTATTTTGTTTGCTGTTTTTTCTGTCCAGCTTGTCTATTTGTTTTTTCTTGCTTGCTGGAAGCTCTGGGACGCAGAGGGTGTACCTCCGTGCCGTTAGTTCGGTACAGAGGGTCTTTTTGCCCCCTTTGCGTGGTTTTTGTAGGGTTTTGTGTTGACCGCAAAGTTACCTTTCCTATCCTCGCTCTGTTCAGAAAGTCGGGCCTCACTTTGTTTCCTCCTGGATCGTTCCTGTGGCCTGCTGCTCTGCATAGCTAAGTTCCGCTTTTGCTATTTGTTTGCTGTTTTTTTCTGTCCAGCGTGCTTATTGTTTTTTCTTGCTTGCTGGAAGCTCTGAGATGCAGAGGGTGTACCTCCGTGCCGTTAGTTTGGTACAGAGGGTCTTTTTGCCCCCTTTGCGTGGTTGTTTGTAGGGTTTTGTGTTGACCGCAAAGTTACCTTTCCTATCCTCGCTTTGTTCAGAAAGTCGGGCCTCACTTTGCTAAATCTATTTCATCTCTACGTTTGTCTTTTCATCTTAACTCACAGTCATTATATGTGGGGGCTGCCTTTTCCTTTGGGGTATTTCTCTGAGGCAAGGTAGGCTTATTTTCAATCTTCAGGCTAGCTAGTTTCTCGGGCTGTGCCGAGTTGCATAGGGAGCGTTAGGCGCAATCCACGGCTGCCTCTAGTGTGGTTGGAGAGGATTAGGGATTGCGGTCAGCAGAGTTCCCACGTCTCAGAGCTCGTTCTATGTTTTTGGGTTATTGTCAGGTCACTGTATGTGCTCTGACCTCTATGTCCATTGTGGTACTGAATTACCTTATCATAACAACAGACCACTTCCTAAACTTCTGACAATATATCTCTACCTCATCCTGACCCTGACACAGAGCCAGCAAATTTTTCTCTGCCTGATCCACTGAATTAGGTTCATCATAAAGCAATCCGAGCGCCAGAAAAAACGCATCAATATTACATAATGCAGGATCTCCTGGCGCAAGGGAAAATGCCCAGTCTTGAGGGTCGCCACGTAATAAAGAAATAACGATCTTAACTTGTTGAACTGGGTCACCAGAGGAGCGGGGTTTCAAAGCCAGAAACAGTTTACAATTATTTTTAAAACTCAGAAACTTAGCTCTATCTCCAGAAAACAAATCAGGAATAGGAATTCTAGGTTCTAACATAGAATTCTGAACCACAAAGTCTTGAATATTTTGTACTCTTGCAGTGAGATGATCCACACAAGAAGACAGACCTTTAATGTCCATCACTACACCTGTGTCCTGAACCACCCAAATGTCTAGGGGAAAAGAAAGACAAAACACAGTGCAGAGAAAAAAATGGTCTCAGAACTTCTCTTTTCCCTCTATTGAGAAGCATTAGTACTTTGGGCCTCCAGTACTGTTATGAACTGGTGATTCAGAAACACAATGGACCTGGTGGTTAAGAGCACACAAAGTGACCTGATAGTTACATAGGACGAGCTCTGAGACGTGGGAACTCTGCTGACCGCAATCCCTAATCCTATCATACCACACTAGAGGTAGCCGTGGAGCGCTCCTGACCAGACCTAGGCGCCGCGGGCACAGCCTGAGAAACTAGCTAGCCCTGAAGATAGAAAAATAAGCCTACCTTGCCTCAGAGAAATTCCCCAAAGGAAAAGGCACATATAATGACTGTGAATAAAGATGAAAATACAAACACAGAGATGAAATAGATTTTAGCAAAGTGAGGCCCGACTTACTGAATAGACCGAGGATAGGAAAGATAGCTTTGCGGTCAGCACAAAAACCTACAAACAACCACGCAGAGGGCGCAAAAAGACCCTCCGCACCGACTAACGGTACGGAGGTGCTCCCTCTGCGTCTCAGAGCTTCCAGCAAGCAAGAAAAACCAATATAGCAAGCTGGACAGAAAATATAGCAAACAAAAGTAACACAAGCAAAACTTAGCTTATGCAGGGCAGACAGGCCACAAGAACGATCCAGGAGAGAGCAAGACCAATACTGGAACATTGACTGGAGGCCAGGAACAAAAAACTAAGTGGAGTTAAATAGAGCAGCACCTAACGACTTAACCTCGTCACCTGAGGAAGGAAACTCAGAAGCCGCAGCCCCACTCACATCCACCAGAGGAAGCTCATAGACAGAACCAGCCGAAGTACCACTCATGACCACAGGAGGGAGCTTGACCACAGAATTCACAACAAACGCCACAGCGCGCACAGTTCTGCGCTCCCGCAAGCGCCGGTCTATCTGAATGGCCAGAGACATAGAATCACTCAGACCGGAAGGCGTGGGAAACCCCACAATAACATCTTTAACGGATTCAGAAAGACCCTTTCTGAAAATTGCCGCCAAAGCATCATTATTCCATTTAGTCAACACAGACCATTTTCTGAATTTCTGGCAATACAATTCTGCCGCCTCTTGACCCTGAGACAGGGCTGTTATGATTAGATAATTCAGAACCACAATGGACCTTGAAGTTCAGAGCACATAAAGTGACATGATAATAACCAAAAGACATAGGACGAGCTCTGAGAAGTGGGAACTCTGCTGACCACAATCCCTAATCCTATCCAACCACACTAGAGGTAGCTGTGGATTGCGCCTAACGCTCCCTATGCAACTCGGCACAGCCTGAGAAACTAGCTAGGCCTAAGATAGAAAAATAAGCCTACCTTGCCTCAGAGAAATACCCCAAAGGAAAAGGCAGCCCCCCACATATAATGACTGTGAGTAGAGATGAAAATACAAACGCAGAGATGAAATAGATTTAGCAAAGTGAGGCCCAACTTACTGAACAGACCGAAGGTAGGAAAGATAACTTTGCGGTCAACACAAAACCCTACAAACAACCACGCAGAGGGGCAAAAAGACCCTCCGCACCGACTAACGGTACGGAGGTGCTCCCTCTGCGTCCCAGAGCTTCCAGTAAGCAAGAAAAACCAATTAAGCAAGCTGGACAGAAAAAATAGCAAACAAAAATAACACAAGCAAAACTTAGCTTATGAAGAGCAGACAGGCCACAGGAACGATCCAGGAGGAAGCAAGACCAACACAAGAACATTGACTGGAGGCCAGGAGCAAAGCACTAGGTGGAGTTAAAGAGAGCAGCACCTAACGACTTCACCACATCACCTGAGGAAGGAAACTCAGAAGCCGCAGTACCACTTGTGACCACAGGAGGGAGCTCTGCCACAGAATTCACAACAGTACCCCCCCTTGAGGAGGGGTCACCGAACCCTCACCAGAGCCCCCAGGCCGACCAGGATGAGCCATATAAAAGGCACGAACAAGATCGGCAGCATGGATATCAGAGGCAAAGACCCAGGAATTATCTTCCTGACCATAACCCTTCCACTTAACCAGATACTGGAGTTTCCGTCTCGAAACACGAGAATCCAAAATCTTCTCCACAATATACTCCAACTCCCCCTCCACCAAAACCGGGACAGGAGGATCAACAGATGGAACCATAGGTGCCACGTATCTCCGCAACAATGACCTATGGAATACGTTATGGATGGAAAAAGAATCTGGAAGGGTCAAACAAAAAGACACAGGATTAAGAACCTCAGAAATCCTATATGGACCAATGAAACGAGGCTTAAACTTAGGAGAGGAAACCTTCATAGGAATATGACGAGATGACAACCAAACCAAATCCCCAACACGAAGTCGGGGACCCACACAGCGTCTGCGATTATCGAAACGTTGAGCCTTCTCCTGGGACAAGGTCAAATTGTCCACTACATGAGTCCAAATATGCTGTAACCTGTCCACCACCGTATCCACACCAGGACAGTCCGAAGACTCAACCTGCCCAGAAGAGAAACGAGGATGGAACCCAGAGTTGCAGAAAATGGCGAAACCAAGGTAGCTGACCTGGCCCGATTATTAAGGGCGAACTCAGCCAAAGGCAAGAAGGACACCCAATCATCCTGATCAGCAGAAACAAAGCATCTCAGATATGTTTCCAAGGTCTGATTGGTTCGTTCGGTCTGGCCATTAGTCTGAGGATGGAAAGCCGAGGAAAAAGACAAATCAATGCCCATCCTAGCACAAAAAGCTCGCCAAAACCTTGAAACAAACTGGGAACCTCTGTCAGAAACGATGTTCTCTGGAATGCCATGTAAACGAACCACATGCTGGAAGAACAATGGCACCAAATCAGAGGAGGAAGGTAATTTAGACAAGGGTACCAATTGGATCATCTTAGAGAAGCGATCACAAACCACCCAAATGACCGACATTTTTTGAGAGACGGGGAGATCCGAAATAAAATCCATAGAGATATGTGTCCAAGGCCTCTTCGGGACCGGCAAGGGCAAAAGCAACCCACTGGCACGAGAACAGCAGGGCTTAGCCCGAGCACAAATCCCACAGGACTGCACAAAAGAACGCACATCCCGCGACAGAGACGGCCACCAAAAGGATCTAGCCACTAAATCTCTGGTACCAAAGATTCCAGGATGACCAGCCAACACCGAACAATGAACCTCAGAGATAACTTTATTCGTCCACCTATCAGGGACAAACAGTTTCTCCGCTGGGCAACGATCAGGTTTCTTAGCCTGAAATTTTTGCAGCACCCGCCGCAAATCAGGGGAGATGGCAGACAAAATTACTCCCTCTTTGAGAATACCCGCCGGCTCAGACAAACCCGGAGAGTCGGGCACAAAACTCCTAGACAGGGCATCCGCCTTCACATTTTTAGAGCCCAGAAGGTACGAATCCACAAAGTCAAAATGGGAGAAAAACAGCGACCAACGAGCCTGTCTAGGATTCAACCGTTTGGCAGACTCGAGATAAGTCAAGTTCTTGTGATCAGTCAAGACCACCACGCGATGCTTAGCTCCTTCAAGCCAATGACGCCACTCCTCGAATGCCCACTTCATGGCCAGCAATTCTCGATTGCCAACATCATAATTTCGCTCAGCAGGCGAAAACTTCCTGGAAAAGAAGGCGCATGGTTTCATCACCGAGCAATCAGAACTTCTCTGCGACAAAACAGCCCCCGCTCCAATTTCAGAAGCATCAACCTCGACCTGGAATGGAAGCAAAACATCTGGTTGACACAACACAGGGGCAGAAGAAAAACGACACTTCAACTCTTGAAAAGCTTCCACAGCAGCAGAAGACCAATTGACCACATCAGCACCCTTCTTGGTCAAATCGGTCTATGGTTTAGCAATACTAGAAAAATTACAGATGAAGCGACGATAAAAATTAGAAAAGCCCAGGAACTTTTGCAGACTCTTCAGAGATGTCGGCTGAGTCCAATCATAGATGGCCTGGACCTTAACAGGGTCCATCTCGATAGTAGAAGGGGAAAAAATGAACCCCAAAAATGAAACCTTCTGAACACCAAAGAGACACTTTGATCCCTTCACAAACAAAGAATTAGCACGCAGGACCTGGAACACCATTCTGACCTGCTTCACATGAGACTCCCAATCATCCGAGAAGACCAAAATATCATCCAAGTATACAATCAGGAATTTATCCAGGTACTCTCGGAAGATGTCATGCATAAAGGACTGAAACACCGATGGAGCATTGGCAAGTCCGAAAGGCATAACTAGGTACTCAAAATGGCCCTCGGGCGTATTAAGTGCAGTTTTCCATTCATCGCCCCGCTTAATACGCACAAGATTATACGCACCACGAAGATCTATCTTGGTGAACCAACTAGCCCCCTTGATCTGAGCAAACAAATCAGATAGCAGCGGCAAGGGGTACTGAAATTTGACCGTGATTTTATTTAGAAGGCGGTAATCTATACAAGGTCTCAGCGAACCATCCTTCTTGGCCACAAAAAAGAACCCCGCTCCCAATGGCGACGATGACGGGCGAATATGACCTTTCTCCAAGGACTCCTTCACGTAACTCCGCATAGCGGCGTGCTCAGGTACAGATAAATTAAACAGTCGACCTTTAGGAAACTTACTACCAGGAATCAAATCGATAGAACAATCACAATCCCTATGCGGAGGTAGGGTATTGGACTTGGGCTCATCAAATACATCCCGGTAATCAGACAAGAACTCTGGGACCTCAGAAGGGGTGGATGACAAAATAGACAGAAATGGGACATCACCATGTACCCCCTGACAACCCCAGCTGGACACAGACATTGATTTCCAATCTAATACTGGGTTATGGACTTGTAGCCATGGCAACCCCAACACGACCACATCATGCAGATTATGCAACACCAGAAAGCGAATATCCTCCTGATGTGCAGGAGCCATGCACATGGTCAGCTGGGTCCAGTACTGAGGCTTATTCTTGGCCAAAGGCGTAGCATCAATTGCTCTCAATGGAATAGGACACTGCAAGGGCTCCAAGAAAAACCCACAACACCTAGCATACTCCAAGTCCATCAAATTCAGGGCTGCGCCTGAATCCACAAATGCCATGACAGAATAAGATGACAAAGAGCAGATCAAAGTAACGGACAAAAGAAACTTTGACTGTACCGTACCAATGGTGGCAGACCTAGCGAACCGCTTAGTGCGCTTAGGAAAATCGGAGATAGCATGAGTGGAATCACCACAGTAGAAACACAGCCCATTCTGACGTCTGTGTTCTTGCCATTCAACTCTGGTCAAAGTCCTATCGCACTGCATAGGCTCAGGTTTATGCTCGGATAATACCGCCAAATGGTGCACAGTTTTATGCTCACGCAAGCGTCGACCGATCTGAATGGCCAAAGACATAGACTCATTCAGACCAGCAGGCATGGGAAATCCCACCATGACATCCTTAAGGGCTTCAGAGAGACCCTTTCTGAAAATAGCTGCCAGCGCACCTTCATTCCATTGAGTGAGCACGGACCACTTTCTAAACTTCTGACAATAAATCTCTATCTCATCCTGACCCTGACACAGAGCCAGCAAATTTTTTCTCTGCCTGATCCACCAAATTAGGTTCATTGTACAGCAATCCGAGTGCCAGGAAAAACGCATCAATATTACATAATGCAGGATCTCCTGGCGCAAGGGAAAATGCCCAGTCTTGAGGGTCGCCACGTAATGTTGAACTGGGTCACCTGTTGTGAATTCTGTGGCAGAGCTCCCTCCTGTGGTCACAAGTGGTACTTCGGCTGATTCTCTCTGTGAGCTTCCGTTGGTGGAGGAGAGTGGTACTGCGGCTTCTGAGTTTCCTTCCTCAGGTGATGTGGTGAAGTCGTTAGGTGCTGCTCTATTTAACTCCACCTAGTGCTTTGATCCTGGCCTCCAGTCAATGTTCTAGTGTTGGACCTGTTTCCTCCTGGATCGTTCCTGTGGCCTGCTGCTCTGCATAGCTAAGTTCCGCTTTTGCTATTTGTTTGCTGTTTTTTTCTGTCCAGCGTGCTTATTGTTTTTTCTTGCTTACTGGAAGCTCTGAGACGCAGAGGGTGTACCTCCGTGCCGTTAGTTCGGTACGGAGGGTCTTTTTGCCCTTTTTGCGTGGTTGTTTGTAGGGTTTTGTGTTGACTGCAAAGTTACCTTTCCTATCCTCGCTCTGTTCAGAAAGTCGGGCCTCACTTTGCTAAATCTATTTTATCTCTACGTTTGTCTTTTCATCTTAACTCACAGTCATTATATGTGGGGGCTGCCTTTTCCTTTGGGGTATTTCTCTGCGGCAAGGTAGGCTTATTTTCTATCTTCAGGCTAGCTAGTTTCTCAGGCTGTGCCGAATTGCATAGGGAGCGTTAGGCACAATCCACGGCTGCCTCTAGTGTGGTTGGAGAGGATTAGGGATTGCGGTCAGCAGAGTTCCCATGTCTCAGAGCTCGTTCTATGTTTTTGGGTTATTGTCAGGTCACTGTATGTGCTCTGACTTCTATGTCCATTGTGGTACTGAATTACCAGATTATAACAGTACTGGAGGCCTAAAGTACTAATGAGTCTCAATAGAGGGAAAAAAGAAGTTCTGAGACCATTTTTTTTTCTCTGCACTGTGTTTTGCCTTTTTTTTCCCCTAGACATTTGGGTGGTTCAGGACACAGGTGTAGGGATGGACATTAAAGGTCTGTCTTCATGTGTGGATCAGCTCACGGCAAGAGTACAAAATATTCAAGACTTTGTGGTTCAGAATTCTATGTTAGAACCAAGAATTCCTATTCCTGATTTGTTTTTTGGAGATAGAACTACATTTCTGAGTTTCAAAAATAATTGTAAACTATTTCTGGCTTTGAAACCTCGCTCCTCTGGTGACCCAGTTCAACAAGTTAGATCATTATTTCTTTTTTACGTGGCGACCCTCAGGACTGGGCATTTTCTCTTGCGTCAGGAGATCCTGCATTAAGTAATATCGATGCGTTTTTCCTGGCGCTCGGATTGCTGTACGATGAACCTAATTCAGTGGATCAGGCAGAGAAAAAATTGCTGGCTCTGTGTCAGGGTCAGGATGAGATAGAGGTATATTGTCAGAAATTTAGAAAGTGGTCCGTACTCACTCAATGGAATGAAGGTGCGCTCGCAGCTATTTTCAGAAAGGGTCTCTCTGAAGCCCTTAAAGATGTCATGGTGGGATTTCCTATGCCTGCTGGTCTGAATGAGTCTATGTCTTTGGCCATTCAGATCGGTCGACCCTTGCGTGAGCGTAAATCTGTGCACCATTTGGCGGTATTATCTGAGCATAAACCTGAGCCTATGCAGTGCGATAGGACTTTGACCAGAGTTGAACGGCAAGAACACAGACGTCTGAATGGGCTGTGTTTCTACTGTGGTGATTCCACTCATGCTATCTCTGATTGTCCTAAGCGCACTAAGCGGTTCGCTAGGTCTGCCGCCATTGGTACGGTATAGTCAAAATTTCTTTTGTCCGTTACCTTGATCTGCTCTTTGTCATCTTATTCTGTCATGGCATTTGTGGATTCAGGCGCTGCCCTGAATTTGATGGACTTGGAGTATGCTAGGCGTTGTGGGTTTTTCTTGGAGCCCTTGTAGTGTCCTATTCCATTGAGAGGAATTGATGCTACGCCTTTGGCCAAGAATAAGCCTCAGTATTGGACCCAGCTGACCATGTGCATGGCTCCTGCACATCAGGAGGTTATTCGCTTTCTGATGTTGCATAATCTCCATGATGTGGTCGTGTTGGGGTTGCCATGGCTACAAGTCCATAATCCAGTATTAGATTGGAAATCCATGTCTGTGTCCAGCTGGGGTTGTCAGGGGGTACATGGTGATGTCCCATTTCTGTCTATTTCGTCATCCACCCCTTCTGAGGTTCCAGAGTTCTTGTCTGATTACCGGGATGTATTTGATGAGCCCAAGTCCGATACCCTACCTCCGCATAGGGATTGTGATTGTGCTATCGATTTGATTCCTGGTAGTAAATTCCCAAAGGGTCGACTGTTTAATTTATCTGTGCCTGAGCACGCCGCTATGCGGAGTTACGTGAAGGAGTCTTTGGAGAAGGGGCATATTCGCCCGTCATCGTCGCCATTAGGAGCAGGGTTCTTTTTTGTGGCCAAGAAGGATGGTTCGCTGAGACCTTGTATAGATTACCGCCTTCTAAATAAGATCACGGTTAAATTCCAGTACCCCTTGCCGTTGTTATCTGATTTGTTTGCTCGGATTAAGGGGGCTAAGTGGTTCACCAAGATAGATCTTCGTGGTGCGTATAATCTTGTGCGTATAAAGCGAGGCGATGAATGGAAAACTGCATTTAATACGCCCGAGGGCGATTTTGAGTATCTAGTAATGCCATTTGGACTTGCCAATGCTCCATCAGTGTTTCAGTCCTTTATGCATGACATCTTCCGAGAGTACCTGGATAAATTCCTGATTGTGTACTTGGATGACATTTTGATCTTCTCGGATGATTGGGAGTCTCATGTGAAGCAGGTCAGAACGGTGTTTCAGGTCCTGCGTGCTAATTCTTTGTTTGTGAAGGGATCAAAGTGTCTCTTTGGTGTTCAGAAGGTTTCTTTTTTGGGGTTCATCTTTTCCCCTTCTACTATCGAGATGGACCCTGTTAAGGTCCAAGCCATCCATGATTGGACTCAGCCGACATCTCTGAAAAGTCTGCAAAAGTTCCTGGGCTTTGCTAATTTTTATCATCGCTTCATCTGCAATTTTTCTAGTATTGCTAAACCATTGACCGATTTGACCAAGAAGGGTGCTGATGTGGTCAATTGGTCTTCTGCTGCTGTGGAAGCTTTTCAAGAGTTGAAGCGTCGTTTTTCTTCTGCCCCTGTGTTGTGTCAACCAGATGTTTCGCTTCCATTCCAGGTCGAGGTTGATGCTTCTGAGATTGGAGCAGGGGCTGTTTTGTCGCAGAGAAGTTCTGATTGCTCGGTGATGAAACCATGCACCTTCTTTTCCAGGAAGTTTTCGCCTGCTGAGCGAAATTATGATGTTAGCAATCGAGAGTTGCTGGCCATGAAGTGGGCATTCGAGGAGTGGCGTCATTGGCTTGAAGGAGCTAAGCATCGCGTGGTGGTCTTGACTGATCATAAGAACTTGACTTATCTCGAGTCTGCCAAGCGGTTGAATCCTAGACAGGCTCGTTGGTCGCTGTTTTTTGCCCGTTTTGACTTTGTGATTTCGTACCTTCCGGGCTCTAAAAATGTGAAGGCGGATGCTCTGTCTAGGAGTTTTGTGCCCGACTCTCTGGGTCTATCTGAGCCGGCGGGTATTCTCAAAGAGGGAGTAATTGTATCTGCCATCTCCCCTGATTTGCGGCGGGTGCTGCAAAAATTTCAGGTTAATAAACCTGATTGTTGCCCAGCGGAGAAACTGTTTGTCCCTGATAGGTGGACGAATAAAGTTATCTCTGAGGTTCATTGTTCGGTGTTGGCTGGTCATCCTGGAATCTTTGGTACCAGAGAGTTAGTGGCTAGATCCTTTTGGTGGCCATCTCTGTCGAGGGATGTGCGTTCTTTTGTGCAGTCCTGTGGGATTTGTGCTCGGGCTAAGCCCTGCTGTTCTCGTGCCAGTGGGTTGCTTTTGCCCTTGCCGGTCCCGAAGAGGCCTTGGACACATATCTCTATGGATTTTATTTCAGATCTTCCCGTCTCTCAAAAAATGTCAGTCATTTAGGTGGTTTGTGATCGCTTCTCTAAGATGGTCCATTTGGTACCCTTGTCTAAATTACCTTCCTCCTCTGATTTGGTGCCATTGTTCTTCCAGCATGTGGTTCGTTTACATGGCATTCCAGAGAATATCGTTTCTGACAGAGGTTCCCAGTTTGTTTTGAGGTTTTGGCGAGCATTTTGTGCTAGGATGGGCATTGACTTGTCTTTTTCCTCGGCTTTCCATCCTCAGACTAATGGCCAGACCGAACGAACCAATCAGACCTTGGAAACATATCTGAGATGCTTTGTTTCTGCTGATCAGGATGACTGGGTGTCCTTTTTGCCTTTGGCTGAGTTCGCCCTTAATAATCGGGCCAGCTTGGCTACCTTGGTTTCGCCGTTTTTCTGCAACTCTGGGTTCCATCCTCGTTTCTCTTCAGGGCAGGTTGAGTCTTCGGACTGTCCTGGTGTGGATACTGTGGTGGACAGGTTGCAGCAGATTTGGACTCATGTAGTGGACAATTTGACCTTGTCCCAGGAGAAGGCTCAACGTTTCGCTAATCGCAGACGCTGTGTGGGTACCCGACTTCGTGTTGGGGATTTGGTTTGGTTATCTCCTCGTCATATTCCTATGAAGGTTTCCTCTCCTAAGTTTAAACCTCGTTTCATTGGTCCGTATAGGATTTCTGAGGTTCTTAATCCTGTGTCTTTTCGTCTGACCCTTCCAGATTCTTTTTCCATTCATAACGTATTCCATAGGTCATTGTTGCGGAGATACGTGGCACCTATGGTTCCATCTGTTAATCCTCCTGCCCCGGTTTTGGTGGAGGGGGAGTTGGAGTATATTGTGGAGAAGATTTTGGATTCTCGTGTTTCTAGACGGAAACTCCAGTATCTGGTTAAGTGGAAGGGTTATGCTCAGGAAGATAATTCCTGGGTCTTTGCCTCTGATGTCCATGCTCCCGATCTTGTTCGTGCCTTTCATATGGCTCATCCTGGTCGTCCTGGGGGCTCTGGTGAGGGTTCGGTGACCCCTCCTCAAGGGGGGGGTACTGTTGTGAATTCTGTGGCAGAGCTCCCTCCTGTGGTCACAAGTGGTACTTCGGCTGATTCTCTCTGTGAGCTTCCGTTGGTGGAGGAGAGTGGTACTGCGGCTTCTGAGTTTCCTTCCTCAGGTGATGTGGTGAAGTCGTTAGGTGCTGCTCTATTTAACTCCACCTAGTGCTTTGATCCTGGCCTCCAGTCAATGTTCTAGTATTGGACCTGTTTCCTCCTGGATCGTTCCTGTGGCCTGCTGCTCTGCATAGCTAAGTTCCGCTTTTGCTATTTGTTTGCTGTTTTTTTCTGTCCAGCGTGCTTATTGTTTTTTCTTGCTTGCTGGAAGCTCTGAGACGCAGAGGGTGTACCTCCGTGCCGTTAGTTCGGTACGGAGGGTCTTTTTGCCCCCTTTGCGTGGTTGTTTGTAGGGTTTTGTGTTGACCGCAAAGTTACCTTTCCTATCCTCGCTCTGTTCAGAAAGTCGGGCCTCACTTTGCTAAATCTATTTCATCTCTACATTTGTCTTTTCATCTTAACTCACAGTCATTATATGTGGGGGCTGCCTTTTCCTTTGGGGTATTCCTCTGAGGCAAGGTAGGCTTATTTTCTATCTTCAGGCTAGCTAGTTTCTCAGGCTGTGCCGAGTTGCATAGGGAGCGTTAGGCGCAATCCACGGCTGCCTCTAGTGTGGTTGGAGAGGATTAGGGATTGCGGTCAGCAGAGTTCCCACGTCTCAGAGCTCGTTCTATGTTTTTGGGTTATTCTCAGGTCACTGTATGTGCTCTGACTTCTATGTCCATTGTGGTACTGAATTACCAGATTATAACAGTCACCAGAGGAGCGAAGTTTCAAAGCCAGAAACAGTTTACAATTATTTTTGAAACTCAGAAATTTAGCTCTATCTCCAGAAAACAAATCAGGAATAGGAATTCTTGGTTCTAACATAGAACTCTGAACCACAAAGTCTTGAATATTTTGTTTTCTTGCAGTGAGATGATCCACACATGAAGACAGACCTTTAATGTCCATCACTACACCTGTGTCCTGAACCACCCAAATTTCTAGGGGGAAAAAAAGGCAAAACACAGTGCAAAGAAAAAAAAATGGTCTCAGAACTTCTTTTTTCCCTCTATTGAGAAGCATTAGTACTTTGGGTCTCCAGTACTGTTATGATTAGGTAATTCAGAACCACAATGGAGCTTGAAGTTCAGAGCACACAAAGTGACCTGATAATAACCAAAAGACATAGGACGAGTTCTGAGACGTGGGAACTCTGCTGACCACAATCCCTAATCCTATCCAACCACACTAGAGGCAGCCGTGGATTGCGCCTAACGCTCCCTGTGCAACTCGGCACAGCCTGAGAAACTAGCTAGGCCTAAGATAGAAAAATAAGCCTACCTTGCCTCAGAGAAATACCCCAAAGGAAAAGGCAGCCCCCCACATATAATGACTGTGAGTAGAGATGAAAATACAAACGCAGAGATGAAATAGATTTAGCAAAGTGAGGCCCAACTTACTGAACAGACCGAAGATAGGAAAGATAACTTTGCGGTCAACACAAAACCCTACAAACAACCACGCAGAGGGGCAAAAAGACCCTCCGCACTGACTAACGGTACGGAGGTGCTCCCTCTGCGTCCCAGAGCTTCCAGCAAGCAAGAAAAACCAATTAAGCAAGCTGGACAGAAAAAATAGCAAACAAAAATAACACAAGCAAAACTTAGCTTATGAAGAGCAGACAGGCCACAGGAACGATCCAGGAGGAAGCAAGACCAACACTAGAACATTGACTGCAGGCCAGGAGCAAAGCACTAGGTGGAGTTAAATAGAGCAGCACCTAACGACTTCACCACTCACCTGAGGAAGGAAACTCAGAAGCCGCAGTACCACTTGTGACCACAGGAGGGAGCCACAGGAGTTGTGAATTCTGCCACAGAATTCACAACACAGGGCCAACAAGGTCTTCTCAGCTTGATCCACAGAATTACGTTCATCATATAATAATCCTAAAGCCTGAAAAAAGGAGTCTACATTAAGCAAAGCCGGATTCCCAGATTCCAGGGAAAACGCCCAATCCTGCGAATCGCCACGCAGCAGGGAGATGACTATTTTAACCTGCTGAATAGAATCACCGGAGGATCGAGGTCTCAGAGCAAAAAACAGTTTACAGTTGTTTTTAAAACTCAAAACTTTGGACCTGTCACCAAAAAACAAATCAGGAGTAGGAATCTTCGGTTCTAAAACAGGAGTCTGAACAATATAATCAGAAATACCCTGTACCCTAGCAGCAAGCTGGTCTACACGAGAAGCTAATTCCTGAACATCCATGCTCGCACAAGACTCCTCAGCCTCCC
Organism: Ranitomeya imitator; assembly: GCF_032444005.1. NCBI lineage: Eukaryota > Metazoa > Chordata > Amphibia > Anura > Dendrobatidae > Ranitomeya > Ranitomeya imitator. The sequence goes on from NC_091287.1 coordinate 339,974,890, forward strand.
AGAGATAAAGAGGGAAGAGAAGATAAAGCAGACTGCAGAGAAAAAAAATATGGCTCAACGCCTTTCTTCCCTTATTCTGAGATGCATTTAACTCATTATGGGCCAGTTGTACTGTTATGATCCGGTGACCTTGGATACTGGCTCGCATCAGACACGCTGGTCTAGGATAGTGGATCAGGGTTTGGCTGCACATGGACAGGGGGACAATGTTCATACAGTGGCCTCTCTGGGACCAAGGGATAATGTTCAGGCACAAGCTGCTCCAGGAACAGGGGACGAGTTTCAGGCACTGGCCAGTCTGGGACCAGATGACGAGGTTCAGACACTGGTAGCACTAGGACCAGGGGTCTTTGAATACAGGACTGGCCACACTGGAACCAGGGATACACGTTCAGGACACTGGCAGCACAGAGACCAGAGGACCTCACACCTGGTATCACACCTTACTAATGATTCTCTGGCGACTCGATAGGGGAGAGGGAGTCTTTCATACAAAATTAGCTATTAGCTGGGAGCCATCTTGCAGGTGTACTATTTATGCTAAATGCCTCTCAGCAACAAGCTGAGGACATTTAGCAAAATGTGTGCACTGCCCCTTTAAGAACGGGGAAGCACATGCACGCATGTACTAAGCCTCCTGAAGAAGTTGTGATGAAATGTGCATTGGGACGACTGGGTTTATCCAGATTGGCACAACCACTTGTAAGTAACTTTCTTTCCTAATAGCCATCTAGGCATTTACATAGGGATATGGCATCCAAATTGTAGTGCCCAATTAGGCTTGTTTCTGCAAACCTACCTCATCTAGTTTTACTGCAGGCTATACCTGTGTTAGGCCATATTTAGCCTCTTTGATGTTTAGCCAGGAAATGCGGTGATAACCTAGTTTACATAATGTTTGCACTACATTAATCTGCTATATTTTGATGCTTTTTGACTTATCCAGTCACGCTCTTAGACAGATTCCTACAGTGTATTTTACAAGTGGGCAATGTTGTTGCACTAAGCATTTTATCTTACCAGTCTGAATTTCCCTGTACTTTGCTTAACAGCCTCTGTATTTTAATATCTTTGTGTTTTAGTTTATTTTCAATAAAATAACATTTTAGGATTCTACTCTATGAGCCTTTAGCTCCCTTCTTTCAGTATTGATATCACTAACAGACAATATCATAAAGAGTTTGGACTAATTACTGTATATACTCGAGTATAAGCCCACCCAAGTATAAGCCGACCCCCCTAATTTTGCCAGAAAAAACTGGGAAAACTTAATGACTCGAGAATAAGCCTAGGATGGGAAATGCAGCAGCTACCGGTAAATGTCAAAAGTAAAAATAGATACCAATAATAGTCAAATTAATTGAGACATCAGTAGGTAAAGTGTTTTGGAATATCCATATTGAATCAGGAGCCCCATATAATGCTCCATAAAGTTTATGATGGGCCCCATAAGATTCTCCATATTAAAATATTCCCCATATAATCCTGCATAAAGGTTAATAAAGGCCCCATAAGATGCTCCATAGACACATTTGCCCCATATAATGCTGCACAAATGCTGATTATGGCCCCATAAGATGCTCTATAAAGATATTTGCCCCATATAGTGCTGCACAAACGTTATGGCCTCATAGATGCTCCATACAAAACACTTGCCCCATATAGTGCTGCACAAACGTTATGGCCCCATATAGTGCTGCACAAACGTTATGGCCCCATATTGTGCTGCACAAACGTTATGTCCCCATATAGTGCTGCACAAACATTATGGCCCCATAGATGCTCCATACAAAACACATGCCCCATATAGTGCTGCATAAACTTTATGGCCCCATATAGTGCTGCACAAACGTTATGGCCCCATATAGTGCTGCACAAACGTTATGGCCCCATATAGTGCTGCACAAACGTTCTGGCCCCATATAGTGCTGCACAAATGTTATGGCCCCATATAGTGCTGCACAAACGTTATGGCCCCATATAGTGCTGCACAAGCGTTATGGCCCCATATAGTGCTGCACAAACGTTATGACCCCATATAGTGCTGCACATACATTATGGCCCCATAGATGCTCCATACAAAACACTTGCCCCATATAGTGCTGCACAAACGTTATGGCCCCATATAGTGCTGCACAAACGTTATGGCCCCATATAGTGCTGCACAAACGTTATGGCCCCATATAGTGCTGCACAAACGTTATGACCCCATATAGTGCTGCACAAACGTTATGGCCCCATATAGTGCTGCACAAATGTTATGGCCCCATATAGTGCTGCACAATCTTGCTGTTGCTGCTCCTCGTTCCGGTGCCACTCCATGTTCAGCACTGACGTTCAGCAGAGGGTGTGCACTAACCACATCACGGCGCCCTCTGACCTGAGCGTCACTGCTGAAGACAAAGCGGCGGCTGGAACGAGGAAAGGTGACTATCGCGCAGCGCAGCGCTCCCCTCCCCGATATACTCACCTGGTCCTGGTGCGGTGCAGTCCCTGCTTCCCCGACGCCGCAGCTTCATCCTGTACTGAGCGGTCACCGTTACCGCTCATCACAGTAATGAATATGCAGCTCCACCTCTATGGGAGGTGGAGCCGCATATTCATTACTGTAATGAGCGGTACCATGTGACCGCTCAGTACAGGAAGAAGCTGCTGCCGGCGCCGGGGAAGCCAGGGACCTGCAGGGACCGCGCCAGGAGTCAGACCTGCCGACCCCTGGGTATGACTCGAGTATAAGCCGAGAGGAGGACTTTCAGCCCAAAAAAGTGGGCTGAAAATCTTGGCTTATACTCGAGTATATACGGTATATTTTAACTGCACAAAATGTTAATGTTGCTTGAAATGTTAATTGACAAATTTGATATAGCTTTGGAGAGTTCAGAAAGGTATCACCGTCAGAATTATAAGAATAATTTCCGTTTTTTATAAAATGCTTATAATGCATATTAATATGCAATGTTGACAATTTAATCGGGATTTAAGAGCAATATAACATGTATTGATGTAGAAAGGAAGTGCTCCAAAATGTATATCTTTGCGTAGAGATGTGTTTAGTGATATATAATTCCTCCACATGTGCTCAGTAGCCCCCTCCTCAAGCTGGTATATCAGGTTTCATTTAGGACTTAGGCCAGTGGACAATAGACTTGTGACCTCATCCCCACACACCTGGGGCTGGACACACCTCTTCTAGATGGACATAAAAGGCACAAGACATGTGCTCTGCCTCTTTTGCTGTGCCTGCATGCTGGAATGATCATGGATCCACATGGTGGTTGAGTATATCTGTATCCCCTTTTCTTACTAGGCCCTGTAACCTCTTAGGCCTTAGGGTTAGTAAGCTATAGATGGGAGGGCTGATATTGCATGTGTGATTTGGGTAATTGGGCAGATATTGTGGGTTATTACTGTGTGATACTGTTGGGTTTCCTTTGCTTGATAATCTTTGAGAGTCTGGGGTGATGTTTACCAGTCCAGTCTTCCAAAGAGTCATAGTCGTTCTCAAGGTAAAGTCCAGCTGGTCAGGAAAAGGCGTTCCAGAGGTAAAAGGACCTTTTTCAAGCAGCAGAGAAGGGACAAGGAGACGACGAAGATGGCTTCAGGAAGAGTGAGTATGGACTTATCAACCCTTAAAAGAGTAGCAAAGCACAGTAAATTTCATCCAGTAACCCCCACTATACCCAAATCTGCAGAATTGCTGTGGTCTGCCCTATTGGAACAAGCATGTGGGCATGACCGCATGTGCATAGAGAGACGGTCGGTCTTTAATAAATCAAGTAAACGACTACAAATGTTAGCTAAACTGATCTGTCTGTATGAGGAATCCCTGTGTAATGCAGATTCCCCAAATTTCCACTGCCAGTGTTGTGTGACTAATGTGCAGAGAGTGTGTGCCTTACAGACACAACTGGCAGAGAATGAACAGTATAATGTGGACAGAGAAAAGCAGCACTATAGTCTGTTAAACAAAGCTAACACTTACTTCACCAGCAATCACTTTACGTAACTGATGAAGGTCATGTGTTTATGACCGAAACGTTTGCTGTTACTGCACCTCCGCTTGGAATAATAAAATATCACCTATATAAAGTTGAGTGCTAGGTTTTTCTTATATGTATCACTACGGTTTTGGAACCTACCTGGGCACCTTCATATAGAGCTGTGCACACATTTTTTGTTGATACTGCATCTACAGACTGTGACACCCAGCAGTCTCATCAAGCCAGATATACTCAAAATAGAGTAACGTGAAGTCTGGCAGGGTGAAGGGTATGCACAGCATGATGCTGGCTGACCTATTGACTGTAAGGGTGAAGCCATTCCAGAGTCTGACCAGTAAGACGACATTGGGATAGGCCAACACCTGAAGACTGGTAACGACATGACCACTGAGATTATACATAGCAAAAAGACTTTGATAACTAAAGACTTTGATTTTGACAACAAAAAGACTTTGATTAAGATCCAAGAAAGAAGAAGAAGGTGTACTCTGTGGATAGAGATGTGGGTTACGGTGAACAGCAGGGAAGAGCTGATGGCCGTGTGGATGGATGATGTCTAGGTACCTAAGTGCAGAATTATGCTTCATTCCATCCTGAACTGTCACTAGTTATAAATGGGGTTGAGTACGCAAATAATATCCCAGCACAAAACGTCCCTCAAATTTCATTGTCATGTTCTCGACAACAGGGGGAATGTAGAAGAGAAATGCTCCAAAATGTATATCTTTATGTAGAGATGTGTTTAGTGATATATAATTCACCCACATGTGCTCAGTAGCCCCCTCCTCAAGCTGGTATATCAGGTTTCATTTAGGACTTAGGCTAGTGGACAATAGACTTGTGACCTCATCCCCACACACCTGGGGCTGGACACACCTCTTCTAGATGGACATAAAAGGCACAAGACACGTGCTCTGCCTCTTTTGCTGTGCCTGCATGCTCTAATGATCATGGATCCACATGGTGGTTGAGTATATCTGTATCCCCTTTTCTTACTAGGCCCTGTAACCTCTCAGGCCTTAGGGTTAGTAAGCTATAGATGGGAGGGCTGATATTGCATGTGTGATTTGAGTAATCGTGCAGTTAATTGTGTTTTTTTATATTGTGGTGATATTGTTGTGATATTACTGGACATTGTGGGTTATTACTGTGTTATATTGTTGGGATATCACTGTATACTGTAGTGATATTATTGTATCAGAGTTGTGACATCTGTATATTTGTATATATATATATTTATAGTCGCCAGCTTTGGTATAAATATATATGTATGTTATAGACTGCAGACTTGTGTGTGTAATAAATATCCTTTATTGTTACACTGTTTTGTCTCAGTTAGTATATAGTATAAGGAAACAATAACGTTGAGGCATATTTAGTGGATATTAATTATTAATAGTCAAGTTTTGCGATAATAGTTAATATCTGACCTCATTAGAGGCGCAGGGAGAGTTCCCCCTTTTGATACCATAAGTTTAGTAATTTGTGGAGGAACCCTGTCCCTTTTACAATTTGTCATCACCTCCCTCTACCCTGTTATCTGCACTGGGAGAAAAAAAGATTTGGAATGTTAGACTTCATTATTTACAGATGTAGCCAAGTATAACTTGGCAAATAACGTACCATCTTGATAACTTGTCACAGAAAGTTATCTCACTTGAGAGAATTAAGATAGCATTACACAGACCATTGACTGTTGATGAGTAAGATGTCAATTTATATTTTTTTGTTCCTTAACATCCTATTGCTGATGTTACGGTAAAGGTACACTTGACTATACTTGAATGATACTTTGTTCGTAAAGTCAAAGCATATCGACACTGTTCATTCTAAAAGAGCTGCTGGTAGTGGTTACTGTATACAGGGTTGGGGCTCAAGAACAGTGATGAACTAGATCTCATGAAAAAAACATGCACTATCTAAAATACACAAGATTGAGCAGTCACTCAGTGTCTAAAATTTACTTTATTACATTATAATAAAATTAGAAGAATGTGGCATAGCAGAGGAGAGATCCAGAGACTAGAGGCAAAGGCAGTTTCGCTTCACATTAGCTCCATCTGGCCTCTGGAGTTGGCAGCTCCTTAGTGACGCTATTTAATTGTGTCTGCTTAATTATTGTATTAAATGAACCTGCCAGACAAGTGGCAGTTCATGTTGCCATTAAACTACTCAATTTCCCTGTTTAAAAACACAATGGTACTTTTGGAAGAAGAAAAGAATATAACAAATAAATACATGGAGTATGTTAAGAGTTTAAAGATCAATTCCAACAAGGAAGCATATATGCTGTCACGTACAACTGCTTTGTGACATCAAGGGTCAAACTTTCTTCTTCTTTTTTTTTTTAGAGCAAACAGCTGGGTAATGTATAATCTATCTCAATAATGTGCTTCCTTAAATATGTCCATAATGGAAAAATTCCTCCCCCCCTTTTATCAAAGATGTATAAACAATAATTACTAACTGTAGGCAGATACCAAGAGTATTGGACATGGAAAGAATCCTGACAGCATGTATAATTTTCTTATTAACCCCTTTACTCCCGAGGGTGGTTTTCACGTTAATGACAGGGCCAATTTTTACTATTCTGACCACTGTCATTTTTTGAGGTAATAACTCTGGAATGCTTCAATGGATCCCAGGAATTCTGAGATTGTTTTTTTCATGTCATGACATATTGTACTTCATGATGGTGGTAAAATTTCTTCAGTATATGCATTGCATTTTTTTGTAAAAAAAAAATGGAAAATTGGTGAAAATTTGGAAAATTTAGCAATTTTGCCATTTTGAATTTTCATACCCTTAAATTACAGAGATATGTCACACAAAATAGTTAACAAATAACATTTACCACATGTCTACTTTACATCAGCACAATTTTAGAACAAAATTTTTTTTTTGTTAGGAAGTTATAAGGGTTAAAATTTGACCAGCAATTTTTCATTTTTCCAGCAAAATGTACAAAAACATTTTTTTAGGGACCACATCACATCACATTTGAAGTCACTTCAAGGGGTCTATATTACAGAAAATACCCAAAAGTGACACCATTTTAACCCCTTCATGACCCAGCCTATTTTGACCTTAAAGACCTTGCCGTTTTTTGCAATTCTGACCAGTGTCCCTTTATGAGGTAATAACTCAGGAACGCTTCAACGGATCCTAGCGGTTCTGAGATTGTTTTTTCGTGACATATTGGGCTTCATGTTAGTGGTAAATTTAGGTCAATAAATTCTGCGTTTATTTGTGATAAAAACGGAAATTTGGCGAAAATTTTGAAAATTTCGCAATTTTCACATTTTGAATTTTTATTCTGTTAAACCAGAGAGATATGTGACACAAAATAGTTAATAAATAACATTTCCCACATGTTTACTTTACATCAGCACAATTTTGGAAACAAAATTTTTTTTTGTTAGGAAGTTATAAGGGTTAAAATTTGACCAGCGATTTGTCATTTTTACAACGAAATTTACAAAACCATTTTTTTTAGGGACCACCTCACATTTGAAGTCAGTTTGAGGGGTCTATATGGCTGAAAATACCCAAAAGTGACACCATTCTAAAAACTGCACCCCTCAAGGTACTCAAAACCACATTCAAGAAGTTTATTAACCCTTCAGGTGCTTCACAGCAGCAGAAGCAACATGGAAGGAAAAAATGAACATTTAACTTTTTAGTCACAAAAATTATCTTTTAGCAACAATTTTTTTATTTTCCCAATGGTAAAAGGAGAAACTGAACCACGAAAGTTGTTGTCCAATTTGTCCTGAGTACGCTGATACCTCATATGTGGGGGTAAACCACTGTTTGGGCGCACGGCAGGGCTTGGAAGGGAAGGAGCGCCATTTGACTTTTTGAATCAAAAATTGGCTCCACTCTTTAGCGGACACCATGTCACGTTTGGAGAGCCCCCGTGTGCCTAAAAATTGGAGCTCCCCCACAAGTGACCCCATTTTGGAAACTAGACGCCCCAAGGAACTTATCTAGATGCATAGTGAGCACTTTGAACCCCCAGGTGCTTCACAAATTAATCCGTAAAAATGAAAAAGTACTTTTTTTTCACACAAAAATTCTTTTAGCCTCAATTTTTTCATTTTCACATGGGCAACAGGATAAAATGGATCCTAAAATGTGTTGGGCAATTTCTCCTGAGTACACCAATACCTCACATGTGGGGGTAAACCACTGTTTGGGCACATGGTAAGGCTCGGAAGGGAAGGAGCGCCATTTGACTTTTTGAATGAAAAATTATTTCCATCGTTAGCGGACACCATGTCGCGTTTGGAGAGCTCTTGTGTGCCTAAACATTGGCGCTCCCCCACAAGTGACCCCATTTTGGAAACTAGACCCCCCAAGGAACTTATTTAGATGCCTAGTGAGCACTTTAAACCCTCAGGTGCTTCACAAATTGATCTGTAAAAATGAAAAAGTACTTTTTTTTCACAAAAAAATTCTTTTCGCCTCAATTTTTTCATTTTCACATGGGCAGTAGGGTAAAATGGATCATAAAATTTGTTGGGCAATTTCTCCCGAGTACGTCGAAACCTCATATGTGGGGGTAAACCACTGTTTGGGCACTCGGCAGGGCTCGGAAGGGAAGGCGCGCCATTTGACTTTTTGAATGGAAAATTAGCTCCAATTGTTAGCGGACACCATGTCGCGTTTGGAGAGCCCCTGTGTGCCTAAACATTGGAGCTCCCCCACAAGTGACCCCATTTTGGAAACTAGACCCCCCAAGGAACTTATCTAGATGCATATTGATCACTTTAAACCCCCAGGTGCTTCACAGAAGTTTATAACGCAGAGCCATGAAAATAAAAAATAATTTTTCTTTCCTCAAAAATGATTTTTTAGCCTGCAATTTCCTATTTTGCCAAGGATAATAGGAGAAATTGGACCCCAAATATTGTTGTCCTGTTTGTCCTGAGTACGCAGATACCCAATATGTGGGGGTAAACCACTGTTTGGGCGCACGGCAGGGCTCGGAAGGGATGGCACGCCATTTGGCTTTTTAAATAGAAAATTAGCTCCAATCATTAGCGGACACCATGTCACGTTTGGAGAGCCCCTGTGTGCCTAAACATTGGAGATCCCCCAGAAATGACACCATTTTGGAAACTAGACCCCCAAAGGAACTAATCTAGATGTGTGGTGAGGACTTTGAACCCCCAAGTGCTTCACAGAAGTTTATAACGCAGAGCCATGAAAAAAAAAAAAAAATTATTTTCTCAAAAATGATCTTTTAGCCTGCAATTTTTTATTTTCCCAAGGGTAATAGGAGAAATTTGACCCCAAAAGTTGTTGTCCAGTTTCTCCTGAGTACGCTGATACCCCATATGTGGGGGTAAATCACTGTTTGGGCACATGCCGGGGCTCGGAAGTGAAGTAGTGACGTTTTGAAATGCAGACTTTGATGGAATGCTCTGTGGGCGTCACGTTGCGTTTGCAGAGCCCCTGATGTGGCTTAACAGTAGAAACCCCCCACAAGTGACCCCATTTTGGAAACTAGACCCCCAAAGGAACTTATCTAGATGTGTGGTGAGCACTTTGAACCCCCAAGTGCTTCATAGAAGTTTATAATGCAGAGCCGTGAAAATAATAAATACGTTTTCTTTCCTCAAAAATAATTATTTAGCCCAGAATTTTTTATTTTCCCAAGGGTTACAGAAGAAACTGGACCCCAAAAGTTGTTGTCCAGTTTCTCCTGAGTACGCTGATACCCCATATGTGGGGGTAAACCACTGTTTGGGCACAAGCCGAGGCTCGGAAGTGAAGTAGTGACGTTTTGAAATGCAGACTTTGATGGAATGCTCTGTGGGCGTCACGTTGCGTTTGCAGAGCCCCTGATGTGGCTTACCAGTAGAAACCCCCCACAAGTGACCGCATTTTGGAAACTAGACCCCGAAAGGAACTTATCTAGATGTGTGGTGAGCACTTTGAACCCCCAAGCGCTTCATAGAAGTTTATAATGCAGAGCCGTGAAAATAATAAATACGTTTTCTTTCCTCAAAAATAATTATTTAGCCCAGAATTTTTTATTTTCCCAAGGGTTACAGGAGAAATTGGACCCCAAAAGTTGTTGTCCAGTTTCTCCTGAGTACGCTGATACCCCATGAGTGGGGGTAAACCACTGTTTGGGCACACGTCGGGGCTCAGAAGAGAAGTAGTGACTTTTGAAATGCAGACTTTGATGGAATGGTCTGCGGGTGTCACGTTGCGTTTGCAGAGCCCCTGGTGTGCCTAAACAGTAGAAACCCCCACAAGTGACCCCATTTTAGAAATTAGACCCCCCAAGGAACTTATCTAGATATGTGGTGAGCACTTTGAACCCCCAAGTGCTTCACAGACGTTTACAACGCAGAGCCGTGAAAATAAAAAATCATTTTTCTTTCCTCAAAAATTATGTTTTAGCAAGCATTTTTTTTGATTCACAAGGGTAACAGGAGAAATTGGACCCCAGTAATTGTTGCGCAGTTTGTCCTGAGTATGCTGGTACCCCATATGTGGGGGTAAACCACTGTTTGGGCACACGTCAGGGCTCGGAAGTGAGGGAGCACCATTTGACTTTTTGAATACGAGATTGGCTGGAATCAATGGTGGCGCCATGTTGCGTTTGGAGACCCCTGATGTGCCTAAACAGTGGAAACCCCTCAATTCTACCTCCAACACTAACCCCAACACACCCCTAACCCTAATCCCAACTGTAGCCATAACCCTAATCACAACCCTAACCGCAACACACCCCTAACCACAACCCTAACCCCAACACACCCCTAACCATAACCACAACCCTAATTCCAACCCTAACCCTAAGGCTATGTGCCCACGTTGCGGATTCGTGTGAGATATTTTCGCACCATTTTTGAAAAATCCGCGGGTAAAAGGCACTGCGTTTTACCTGCGGATTTTCCGCGGATTTCCAGTGTTTTTTGTGCGGATTTCACCTGCGGATTCCTATTGAGGAACAGGTGTAAAACGCTGCGGAATCCGCACAAAGAATTGACATGCTGCGGAAAATACAACGCAGCGTTTCCGCGTGGTATTTTCTGCACCATGGGCACAGCGGATTTGGTTTCCATATGTTTACATGGTACTGTAAACCTGATGGAACACTGCTGCGAATCCGCAGCCAAATCCGCACCGTGTGCACATAGCCTAATTCTAAAGGTATGTGCACACGCTGCGGAAAACGCTGCGGATCCGCAGCAGTTTCCCATGAGTTTACAGTTCAATGTAAACCTACGGGAAACAAAAATCGCTGTGCCCATGCTGCGGAAAAACTGCACGGAAACGCAGCGGTTTACATTCCGCAGCATGTCACTTCTTTGTGCGGATTCCGCAGCGGTTTTACAACTGCTCAAATAGAAAATCGCAGTTGTAAAACCGCAGTGAAATGCGCAGAAAAACCGCGGTAAATCCGCCATAAATCCGCAGCGGTTTAGCACTGCGGATTTATCAAATCCGCAGCGGAAAAATCCGCAGAGGACCAGAATACGTGTGCACATACCGAAACCCTAACCCTACCCCTACCCCTACCCCTAGCCCTAACCCTAACCCTACCCCTAGCCCTAACCCTAACCCTAGCCCTAACCCTACCCCTAACCCTAACCCTACCCCTAACCCTACCCCTAACCCTAACCCTATTCTAACATTAGTGGAAAAAAAAAATTTCTTTATTTTTTTATTGTCCCTACCTATGGGGGTGACAAAGGGGGGGGGGTCATTTATTATTTTTTTTATTTTGATCACTGAGATAGATTATATCTCAGTGATCAAAATGCACTTTGGAACGAATCTGCCGGCCGGCAGATTCGGCGGGCGCACTGCGCATGCGCCCGCCATTTTGGAAGATGGCGGCGCCCAGGGAGAAGACGGACGGGACCCCGGCTGGATCGGTAAGTATGATGGGGTGGGGGGGACCACGGGGGGGGATCGGAGCACGGGGGGGGGGATCGGAGTGCGGGAGGGGTGGAACGGAGCACGGGGGGCGTGGAACGGAGCACGGGGGGGCTGGAATGGAGCACGGGGGGGGTGGAACGGAGCACCGGGTGGGTGGATCGGAGTGCAGGGGGGGTGATTGGAGCACGGGGGGGTGATTGGAGCACGGGGGGAGCGGACAAGAGCACGGGGGGGAGCGGAGCACTGGACGGAGGGGAGCCGGAGCAGTGTACCGGCCAGATCGGAGGGCTGGGGGGGCGATCGGAGGGGTGGGTTGGGGGCACACTAGTATTTCCAGCCATGGCCGATGATATTTCAGCATCGGCCATGGCTGGATTGTAGTATTTCACCCGTTATAATGGGTGAAATATTACAAATCGCTCTGATTGGCAGTTTCACTTTCAACAGCCAATCAGAGCGATCGTAGCCACGAGGGGGTGAAGCCACCCCCCCCTGGGCTAAACTACCACTCCCCCTGTCCCTGCAGATCGGGTGAAATGGGAGTTAACCCTTTCACCCGATCTGCAGGGACGCGATCTTTCCATGACGCCGCATAGGCGTCATGGGTCGGATTGGCACCGACTTTCATGACGCCTACGTGGCGTCAAAGGTCGGGAAGGGGTTAAAAACTGCACCCCTCAAGGTGCTCAAAACCACATTCAAGAAGAAGGATTTTTTTTTTTTGAATTAACATTTAACTTTTTTTCACAAAAAAATGAATTCAGATCAAAATTTTTATTTTGACACCAGTAACAGGAAAAAGTGGACACCACAATTTGTTGTGTAATTTCTCTTGAGCATGCCGATACCCCATAAGAGGGAGAAAACCACTGTTTGGGCACAGGGCAGAGCTCGGAAGGGAAGGAGCACCATTTGACTTTTTGAATGCAAAATTTGCTGGAACAATTGGCCTCTGATGTGCCTAAACAGTGAAAATCACCTACAAGTGACACAATTTTGGAAACTAGACCCTTCAGGGAATTGATCTAGATGTGTGGGGAGCACATTGAACTCTCAGATGCTTCACAGACGTTTATAACGTTGAGCCGTAAAAAAAAAAAAAAAAAAAAAAATTTTCACCACAAATATGTTTTTAGCACAAAATATTGCATTTTCAATGTTTGGGCGCACGGCAGGGCTTGGAAGGGAAGGAGTGATATTTGACTTTTTGAACGTAAAATTTCCTGGACTCATTAGCGGATATCATATTCCATTTGGAGAGCCCCTGATGTGCCCAAAAAGTGGAACCCCCCCCACACAAGTGACCCCATTTTGGAAACTAGACCCCTCAAGGAATGTACTTAGATATGTGGTGAGCAACTTGAACCCCCAGGTACTTCACAGAAGTACATTTTCCCCACAAAAATTGTGCTTTCTAGTGAGTATGCCGATACCCCATATATGGGGGAATATTACTTTTGAGGCACAATGCAAAGCTCAGAAGGGAAGAGGCGCCATATTCAAATTCAGATTTTGCTGGAATGATTTGAGGGTGCCATGTCACATTGCAAGAGCCCCTGAGGTGCCAGAACAACAGAAACCCCTATATGTGAACTTATTTTAAAAACTATACTCCCCAATTAATTAATTTAGTGGTGCATTGATCATATTGACACCACATGTGACTTACAGAATTTTATACCACTGAGTGGTGAAGAAAGAATAAATTAAATTTTTGCCACTAAAATGTTGTTTTAGCTCCAAGTTTTAAATTTTTCTAAGGGCTAATAGGATTTTTTTTTTTACAACAAACTAAGGTCCATTTTTTCTTGACTGCACCAATACCCTACATGTAATCAGGAAATATTTTTCAGGCCCAGTGCTAAGCTCAGAAGGCAAGGAGCGCCAGATTTTATTGTTATGGTTTGCAGGTGCCATGACCAACTGGGAGAGCCAGAACATGGGAGAGGTGCCAGAACAGTAGAACTCCCCATAAGAGACCCCATTTTACAAACTACACTTCTCAATGAATTCATATTGGGGTGCAGTGATCATATTGACACTACGGATGTGTCACAGAATTTTACACCATTGGGCAGTGAAGAAAAAATAACTACATTTTTACCGTCAACATTTTGTTTTAGCCCAAGATTTTACATTTTCACATAAGAAGTGGGTACAAATGGCACCAAAATTTGTCCCACAATTCCTACTGAATGTGGCAATACCCCATATGTGGCTGTATAGTTCTACTTATCCATACGGAGAGACTCGGGAGGAATATTTGCCTCCTGGAGCGCAGATTTTACTAGAAGAGTTTGCAGACTCCAAATACAGAGCCTCTAATTGCTAGAAGAGCAGAATCCTCCCTCAAATGACCCCATTTTGGAAACTATACCCCTTGGGGAATTTATCTACAGGTGTAGTGACGATTTTTACTCCAAGGTTTGCAGGATGCAGGTTCAGTTACTGCAGCAGCAGAAGCCTGTTGCTGGGGCCCAATGAGCAGTAGAGACAGGGCCTGATGCAGGCCCCCTCTGCCCACCGAGCCCCATACGCCAACAAGGGCAGTAATGCTCTGTTGACTCACGTTTCGCCGGGATACTGGCTTTTATATGGGCAGGGTCCGCCACATTCTCAGGATATTTATGTACTCTGTCTTGACTGACAGGCGGGTCAACCAACCAACAAATAGATAATTCTCTAGTATACATTATAGGGATTTGGAACTAGGATTGAGACAAATGCTTCTGTTCTCAGCATAATCAAGCTGGATTAGATGTTCTCAAAAGTGATCTGGGCATTTTATTATCAGAATATACATAGGGGGAATATTAATGAGATATTGAAAGAATACGTTGTGATATGTAATATTAATCAGGACACATTTTAACTTTGGATATAAAATAGATATGATGATGGGCTACCTTAATCACATTTTATATTATATTTCCAAAATAATTTTAATTTATAAAGAATTAATCCTGGAAATAATTCAATAATTACATTACATATTATCTTGGCCCGCATGAGGAATGCAGCTGACCATAGAAAAGCCGGTATCCCAAAACACGCGTCACGGACACATATCCCGATATTATGCCAAGAGTGTTCATGATAGGATTATCTATTTAACCTACAAAGGGGTTACGTTATCCACATGTCAAACATAATAATACGGCGTCAATGACTCTAGCTGCTGAGACAGCCCTCCCGCAGTGACAGGCTGATCATCCAATGACGGCGTGGCTACTGCTGTGGGCAGATCACACCTGCAATCACCTGTCTATCATATCTGTATGCCGTCACAATGCCAATGGACTTGGCTCGCACGGCTCACTCACAGCGGCGTGTCTGCTGCAGTGTCAGACACACAGCAGTCTCCTGTACTAGCTTATTGCAAATTGCTGTGGGCACATTAACCTAGCAACAGTGGAACCATACCACTGCTAAAAATATATATATATATACTACTCCAGTTACATATGGATCATATATGATTTATCTGGTCTGACATGCATACTGTATGTATTTTACGCTGGCCGATGTTATCGAGCAGTGAGAATTTTTTACCGCAGCGTATGGAAAGATAGGGATGCAAAATCATATCCCTTCATTTCTTTATAATTACTGACCCTGTTAATATGGGGACTTTTGGTCAGGAACCCTACTTCTTTATTATTATTCCACATCCTGGCACATATCGGGATTTAGTGGATCACAGCTCTGATTATAAGTCTTGTAGCTGTGAGCTTATATACATCCCCATTGGATGTATGTGTACTATATTTTGAATATCACATTTTATTGATTATACAAAAAAAGTAAATTTTTATTCACACTTTTCCCCTTTCCCCTCTACAGTACTCTATTGTCTTTATATTGGTGTACAACCATGTGAGTGATATCCAGTGAGTCCATATGACAATCTTAGCACTACAAAACTGTAAAAGACAATTTCCTTGCCAAAAATCTGTGCTGCCCATGTTCAAGGTGGCATTCAGTACACAAACGCGCAAATCTTACAATTTATAACATGCCAGAAAGAATTACAGGTGTAGACAGGACTTTGAAAGAGCTATTCAGTATGCTTGTCCTAGGCATAGCTGACCCCACATAGACCTAGTCTTGACCCCACTGCATAAGGATGTCCTGCTTAGAGACATCATTGTGAAGTCTCATTTTTGCAAAGCTGAAGAAGTTGCAGCTGCCTCTAGAAAAAGAAACTCACTTCAAATATCCAATTATCTCTGTAAAGACCCTCCACTGGTTGAATATACCTGTTTCATGTTACCACAACTGTAGACCCAACAAACTATACCCTGCATACCAGGCTTCACCACGAGCTGTCACCAGGTGACTTCTTTCAATACATACAATATAAAGTGACTAGCACACTCCAAGGTGTTGTGATGCAAAAAAATGGGGATTTATTACATACAGTAAATCACAAACATTTCGGTCGATACTGGACCTTCATCAGTGTGCTACAAAAAAGAATTATATACAGAACAAAAAACAATAAATGTGTTGTACATATGAAAGACAAAAACAAAACAAAAATAAAAGTATATACATCACGGAGACACAGGTCATAAAATGAGGAGAGAGAACAATGACCCTGGAGAACATTCAACTTGCATGGATACAGGTATATATATATCTATCCATACATAATTCTTTAAATCCCAAGCTGCAAGTTCTAACATGGAAAAGCCGTTGGTACGCTGAGGACATAGGTCCAAGAGGGAATGTGAGAGGACTACTTTGTGGAACACGAGCGGTGAAGTGATATGCCGAGGGGAGAGTCTGTGTACAGTGAACACATACCTAGTTATAATTGTATACTTGTATGGCCCCCAAAAAACAATAGAATACTCGGATTTGCATCTAGAGATGAGAAAACGGGGTTATCGTCACAGACACTAATGGTGCCGAGTGTGTGTGGAGCTAAATAAGGCTACCTACCAATCAGACATGCTGGAAAAAAAGGCAACAAGCCGGGAAGAAACAGAACCAGGCTGGTCTGTGGAGTAATGGTGAAATAATAATGGAAATGTAAGACAAGATGCTATCGTGTGTACATGGAGAGTAATAAGGCGGGGTACATACCAACTGACGGTGAGTCAGAATAATAGGTGGCGCTGAGGCTTAAAAGAGCTGTCTGTAGGAGGAGGGTAAAAATCTATTGTTAATGTACTACTACAGAGACCATGTAAATTGTACCGCCATAAGCTGCAGAGTGACGCTGAGAGACTTACCAGTACACTCGGCCATGGGCTCGAACGTGGCACCTCTATATGCCAATGCGTACATGGCCCATTACGAAGACACATCTATATACACTCAAGATCTCTTTCGTAGCCATGCATTGACATGGAAGCGCTATATAGATGATGTCTTCTGTGTCTGGGGGGGTGATCTTAGAACCCTACAAGCCTTTTTTCAAATTCTTAGGACCTCGTGGCCCGGATTGGATTTCACGATGACATATGACACTCACCAAATCAGTTTCCTCGATACATTGGTCATCAAAGATGATAATGGGAATTTGTCAACAGATTTATACTCAAAACCTACGGACCGCAACAGTCTGTTGCATTACAGTAGTTTCCACCCCAAAAACATGATAAAATCTATTCCCAAATCACAACTAAACAGGGTATCAAAAATAGTCTCAGACCCTGCCACCAAGGACCTTAGAACAACTGAGATGAGGTCAAAATTCCGTGAAAGGGGTTATCCACCACGTATCCTAGATACCGCCCAGGCCAACAGTACTACCAGAGACAGGATATCCGCTACGTCACGGATCCCATTTGTACACCAGTACCATACTGCAGCTTATAAACCACACAGAACCATTTGCCAACATTGGCATATTCTTCAAGAAGCATACCCCACGATCCAAGAATTTCAACATCCTTTTCTCCCATGCTTTAAAAGACCGCGTAATATCAAGAATAACCTAGTCCGTGCAGACATTGGCCCCACACACTCTGGCCCAACTCAGCGTTTTCTAGCCAACCCCAAAACGGGTACCTTCCCGTGCCTGAGTTGCAATCAGTGCAACAATGTACTTCGGGGCAATACCATACATCACCCACACACAGGAAAGAGATACCCAATCAACAACTTTTTTACCTGTGATACTAATTACGCAGTCTATTTAATCAAATGCCCCTGTGGTCTTTTGTATGTGGGCGAGACCACTCAGTCAGTAAAATCACGTGTATCTAAACATAAGTCCACCATTCGGTGCAAAAATCTCATGCTCCCATTACCATCTCATTTCATAGAGAAAGGCCACAACCTGTCCCAACTCAGATTTCAAATAATCGAACAGGTCACATCACCTCGCCGCGGGGGAGACAGTTACTATGCTGAAGCGGAGGGAGGCTTATTGGATACACAAGCTTAACACCTTAAGTCCCAAAGGTCTCAACAGGGATTATGAACTAATGTCCTTCATTTGAAATTAAAAATCCAATTTCTGATCATCTGTAACATCAATGTGCTATCGTTGCCTTATGATTCTACATTTTGTTATCATATTATTTATAACCTGCAGTTCTGTTTCCTTGACAGGAGTACCTCTATCTTTAGTGGCCCCATATGGTTTCTTTCATCAGGTTTATACCTAAGTGCACCTTTTTTATCATGTAACCATTATGCTATGGTATAGTATCTTTGGGTCTTGTATATCCCATAATTAAAGGGTTGTCCTTTTCACCCCCGCAACTCACTGAGTTTTTGCTAACAATAATTATTGTTATTCCTATTCTCCAGGTTTGTAATATAACCCGTTTTTTACCTGAATAACCCCTTGTTTTGCATCTATGTCAGTATCAATATTGCAAGTTTGGTATATTCCAATGTAGTTATCATGTCTGCTGCTAAATGTGTTCAATATAGCATAGTAATTATCTTTGCTCTTTTTCACAGAATCGCCCACTCTCACTTCACTTCTCTACTGCCGTTTTGTGACACCTTTCTGCCACCACTAATGCACGGCTATTCACTGCTCCTCTCAACTGGAACGCACCACCATTTGTGGAACGCTCACATCACCGCCCTCTGCGGTCAGCTGACACCTCACACCTCATCCCAGCAGCTGGAACGCACCTCTAGCATTTTTTTCAGTCCGTGGAACGCTCACATTTCCACCCCCTGCGGTCAGCTGTTACCTCTCCTCAGCGACTGGAACGCACCACCATCTTGTTTTGTGTCAGTGGAATGCTCAGATCACCGCCCCCTGTAGTCAGGTGACTCCCATGTCGTCACCACCCCGCCCCTTCCTGTGTCTTGCCAGCTCACACAGCACACTATGCGCTCTGCCCCACTATATAAAGGGCCATGCCGGCGATCCCTGCACACACTCTATTAGTGGTGGATACCGCATTTATCCCTAGTGTCCTGGCGTACTGGTAAGTCTCTCAGCATCACTCTGCAGCTTATGGCGGTACAATTTACATGGTCTCTGTAGTAGTACATTAACAATAGATTTTTACCCTCCTCCTACAGACAGCTCTTTTAAGCCTCAGCGCCACCTATTATTCTGACTCACCGTCAGTTGGTATGTACCCCGCCTTATTACTCTCCATGTACACACGATAGCATCTTGTCTTCCATTTCCATTATTATTTCACCATTATTCCACAGACCAGCCTAGTTCTGTTTCTTCCTGGCTTGTTGCCTTTTTTTCCAGCATGTCTGATTGGTAGGTAGCCTTATTTAGCTCCACACACACTCGGTACCATTAGTGTCTGTGACCGTAACCCCATTTTCTCATCTCTAGATGCAAATCCGAGTATTCTATTGCTTTTGGGGCCATACAAGTATACAATTATAACTAGGTATGTGTTCACTGTACACCGACTCTCCCCTCGGCATATCACTTCACCACTCATGTTCCACAAAGTAGTCCTCTCACACTCCCTCTTGGACCTATGTCCTCAGCGTACCAACGGCTTTTCCATGTTAGAACTTGCAGCTTGGGATTTAAAGAATTATGTATGGATAGATATATATATACCTGTATCCACGCAAGTTGAATGTTCTCCAGGGTCATTGTTCTCTCTCCTCATTTTATGACCTGTGTCTCCGTGATGTATATACTTTTGTTTTTGTTTTGTTTTTGTCTTTCATATGTACAACACATTTATTGTTTTTTGTTCTGTATATAATTCTTTTTTTGTAGCACACTGATGAAGGTCCAGTATCGACCGAAACGTTTGTGATTTACTGTATGTAATAAATCCCCACTTTTTTGCATCACAACACCTTGGAGTGTGCTAGTCACTTTATATTGTATACGTTCAGTTTTGGGCACCTATGACTGTGCACCTCCCCTATTTAGGCTGTGCTTAGCATCTTCTATATCACGGCTTCTTTCAATACATGACATAATTTGTCCACTTTCCCTAGGTTCCCCCAAATCCTTATTTAAGTTTATTGGTTGCTAGTTGCTGCTTCCCATAGCTGTAATGGTTCATATATTGTCATTTCTCACTCTCACGTCTATATGATTTGCTAGTGGTGGCTATAAATGCCCAAGGCTATGTAGATATGATACACTGCCTAATTTATAGCCATTTACTTCCTCCTCTTTATTAATGCCACACTCTAGGAACTTTTGTTGGCTCTCTTTTCTTCTAATTTGAATTTATTGGCATTAGTTGCTGCTTCTCATAGGTGTAATTGCTCATTTAGAAATTATGATTTTTAATTTTCACTAGTAATGAGGTAGCGTGCGCGTCGCTACTTGCTCGAGCATCAATGCGCTCAAGATGCTCGTTACTCGGTGAGTATTTTTTGAATGTTCGAGCGGGAGCCATGTTTGGCACTTTTTAGACAGTCAATGAACATGTGGGGATTTCCTGCAAGTCACTATAATGCCGTAGCCATCTTGGTTGTGGCAATACCGTGATTGGCTGGCCGCATGGCATCATCAGGTCTGTAAAAGACCCATGATGCTTTGCTCGGCATACTACCCCAGAAACAGGCATAGTAAGGAGAGATGCTGATGAGAGAGGGACAGAATTGTAGCTGCGTATTAGCCAGGGATTCAACCACATTTATATTTCTGTGAAGTACAACAACAGCCCTACTTAGAGCTAACTATAATAAAAAATAATACTGCTGTTAGCAGCACTTAACTGAAGGGATTGTGTAAGACTGGATAAAGTGAATTACGAGTCTGTTATGCTGCAGTCTGCAATGAATACCAAAACCTCTTTTCAGGGCTAATAATATTCTATTTGCTCTTAATTTTGTAAATTGTTCTGAGCAGGGAAATATTATTAACCATTTTTACTGTGACAGTTGGCCGTCAAAAGCATACAGCCATATTTGGTTGGATCTCAGTCACATTGCTACTGCAATCTCATACATCCATCTGAGGTGTGCAAATTTGCCTGGCATTGTAATACTGCAATTTTTTTGAGTAGTGAAATTTTATGCGGCATTTATAATGCTAAAGGTCAGCTTCAAAACACCCCCCAAAAATTTTTAATTTAAAAAAATCACATTGTTATATTTATACTGCAGTCTCATACAGGTGCTTCTCACAAAATTAGAATGTCATCAAAAAGTGAATTTATTCCAATTCTTCAATACTAAAAGAGAAACTCATATTATATTGTCATTAACCCCTTTCTGACATCTGACGTACTATCCTGTCGAGGTGGGGTGGGCCCGTATGCCCACCGACGGGATAGTACGTCATACGCGATCGGCCGCGCTCACGGGGGGAGCGCGGCCGATCGCGGTCGGGTGTCAGCTGCCTATCGCAGCTGACATCCGACACTATGTGCCAGGAGCAGTCACGGACTGCCCCCGGCACATTAACCCCCGGCACACCACGATCAAACATGATCGAGGTGTGCCGGCGGTACAGGGAAGCATCGCGCAGGGAGGGGGCTCCCTGCGGCCTTCCCTGAGACCCCCGTAGCAACGCGATGTGATCGTGTTTCTGCGAGGGTCTCCTTACCTCCCTCCCTGCAGCAGGCCCGGATCCAAAACGGCCGCGGCATCCGGGTCCTCCAGGGAGGGAGGTGGCTTACCAAGTGGCTGCTCAGAGCAGGCGCTTCGTAAGCCTGCAGTGCTCTAACTCAGATCGCTGATCTGACAGAGTGCTGTGCAAACTGTCAAATCAGCGATCTGTGATGTCCCCCCCGGGACATAGTAAAAAAGTTTAAAAAAATTTTTCCCAAATGTATAAAAAAAATAATTCCTAAATAATGAAAAAAATATATATATATTATTCCCATAAATACATTTCTTTATCTAAATAAAAATAATAATAATAAAAGTACACATATTTAGTATCGCCGCATCCGTAACGACCCGACCTATAAAACTGGCCCACTAGTTAACCCCTTCAGTAAACACCGTAAGAAAAAAAAAATAAACGAGGCAAAAAACAACGCTTTATTATCATACCGCCAAACAAAAAGTGGAATAACACGCGATCAAAAGGATGAACCGCTGAAAATGTCATCTTGTCCCGCAAAAAATGAGGCACAATACAACATCATCAGCAAAAAAATAAAAAAGTTATAGTCCTGAGAATAAAGCGATGCAAAAATAATTATTTTTTCTATAAAATAGTTTTTATCGTATAAAAGCGCCAAAACATTAAAAAAATGATATAAATGAGGTATCGCTGTAATCGTACTGACCTGTAGAATAAAGCTGCTTTATCAATTATACCAAATGCGGAACGGTATAAACCTCCCCCAAAAGAAATTCATGAATAGCTGGTTTTTGGTCATTCTGCCTCACAAAAATCGTAATAAAAAGCGATCAAAAAATGTCACATGCCCAAAAATGTTACCAATAAAAACGTCAACTCGTCCTGCAAAAAATAAGACTTCACATGACTCTGTGGACCAAAATATGGAAAAATTAGAGCTCTCAAAATGTGGTAACGCAAAAAATATTTTTTGCAATAAAAAGCGTCTTTCAGTGTGTGACGGCTGCCAATCATAAAAATCCACTAAAACACCCACTATAAAAGTAAATCAAACCCCCCTTCATCACCCCCTTATTTAGGGAAAAATTAAAAAAATGTATTTATTTCCATTTTCCCATTAGGGCTAGGGTTAGGGTTAGGGCTAGGGTTAGGGTTAGGGTTAGGGCTAGGGTTAGGGCTAGGGCTAGGGTTAGGGCTAGGGTTAGGGCTAGGGCTAGGGTTAGGGTTAGGGCTAGGGTTAGGGCTAGAGTTAGGGTTAGGGCTAGGGTTAGGGCTAGGGCTAGGGTTAGGGCTAGGGTTAGGGCTAGGGTTAGGGTTAGGGCTAGGGTTAGGGCTAGAGTTAGGGTTAGGGCTAGGGTTAGGGCTAGGGTTAGGGCTAGGGTTAGGGTTAGGGCTAGGTTAGGGTTAGGGCTAGAGTTAGGGCTAGGGTCAGGGCTAGGGTCAGGGTTAGGGTTAGGGCTAGGGTTAGGGCTAGGGCTAGGGTTAGGGCTAGGGTTAGGGTTAGGGCTAGAGTTAGGGTTAGGGCTAGGGTCAGGGCTAGGGTCAGGGCTAGGGTTAGGGCTAGGGTTAGGGCTAGGGTTAGGGTTGGGGCTAGGGTTAAGGCTACAGTTAGGATTGGGGCTAAAGTTAGGGTTAGGGTTGGGGCTAAAGTTACGGTTAGGGTTTAGATTACATTTACGGTTGGGAATAGGGTTGGGATTAGGGTTAGGGGTGTGTCAGGGTTAGAGGTGGGGTTAGGGTTACTGTTGGGATTAGGGTTAGGGGTGTGTTTGGATTAGGGTTTCAGTTATAATTGGGGGTTTCCACTGTTTAGACACATCAGGGGCTCTCCAAATGCGACATGGCGACCGATCTCAATTCCAGCCAATTCTGCTTTGAAAAAGTAAAACAGTGCTCCTTCCTTTCCGAGCTCTCCCTTGTGCCCAAACAGGGGTCTACCCCAACATATGGGGTATCAGCGTACTCAGGACAAATAGGACAACAACTTTTGGGGTCCAATTTCTCCTGTTACCCTTGGGAAAATACAAAACTGGGGGCTAAAATATAATTTTGGTGAGAAAAAAAAGGATTTTTTATTTTCACAGCTCTGCGTTATAAACTGTAGTGAAACACATGGGGGCTCAAAGTTCTCTCAACACATCTAGATAAGTTCCTTGGGGGGTCTAGTTTCCAATATGGGGTCACTTGTGGGGGGTTTCTACTGTTTAGGTACATTAGGGGCTCTGCAAATGCAATGTGACGCCTGCAGACCATTCCATCTAAGTTTGCATTTCAAAAGGCGCTCCTTCCCTTCCGAGCCCTCCCATGCGCCCAAATGGTGGTTCTCACCCACATATGGGGTATCAGCGTACTCAGGACAAATTGGACAACAACTCTTGGGGTCGAATTTCTCCTCTTACCCTCGGGAAAACCCAAAACTGGGGGCTAAAAAATAATTTTTGGGGGAAAGTTTTTTATTTTTTTTATTTTCACGGTTCTGCGTTATAAACTGTAGTGAAACACTTGGGGGTTCAAAGCTCTCACAACACATCTAGATGAGTTCCATAGGGGGTCTACTTTCCAAAATGGTGTCACTTGTGGGGGGTTTCTATTGTTTAAGTACATTAGGGGCTCTGCAAACACAATGTGATGCCCACATATGGGGTATCAGCGCACTCAGGACAAATTGTACAACAACTTTTGGGGTCCATTTTCTCCTGTTACCCTTGGTAAAATAAAACAAATTGGAGCTGAAGTAAATTTTTGGTGAAAAAAGTTAAATGTTCATTTTTATTTAAACATTCCAAAAATTCCTGTGAAGCACCAGAAGGGTTAATAAACTTCTTGATTATGGTTTTGAGCACATTGAGGGGTGCAGTTTTTAGAATGGTGTCACACTTGGGTATTTTCTATCATATAGACCCCTCAAAATGACTTCAAATGAGATGTGGTACCTAAAAAAAATGGTGTTGTAAAAATGAGAAATTGCTGGTCAACTTTTAACCCTTATAACTCCCTAACAAAAAAAAATTTTGGTTCCACAATTGTGCTGATGTAAAGTAGACATGTGGGAAATGTTACTTAAGTATTTTGTGTGACATACCTCTGTGATTTAATTGCATAAAAATTCAAATTTGGAAAATTGCAAAATTTTCTAAATTTTCACCAAATTTCCATTTTTTTCACAAATAAATGCAGGTAATATCAAAGAAATGTTACCACTATCATGAAGTACAATATGTCACGAGAAAACATTGTCAGAATCACTGGGATCCGTTGAAGCGTTCCAGAGTTATAACCTCATAAAGGGACAGTGGTCAGAATTGTAAAAATTGGCCCGGTCATTAACGTGTAAACCACCCTTGGGGGTAAAGGGGTTAAAATCAGAGTGATCTGTTTCAAGTGTTTATTTCTGTTAATGTTGATTGTTATGGCTTACAGCCAATGAAAACCCAAAAGTCATTTTCTCAGTACATTAGAATACTTTAAAACACTAGTTTGAAAATGATGATTAATTAAAATCTGAAATGTTTACCTACTGAAATGTATATTCAGTAAATGCACTCAATACTTGGTTGGGCCTCCTTTTGCATCAATTACTGCATCAATGTGGCGTGGCATGGAGGCGATCAGCCTGTGGCACTGCAGAGGTGTTATGGAAGCTCAGGTTGCTTTGATAGCAGCCTTCAGATCGCCTGCATTGTTGGCGTTTACTTAGGGAGGCGGGACTGTTGCGCGCCCGCACGCATGCCCACAGGCGCCGATGACTGCACGCCGAGCCTGGAAAGCCTTTGCGCTTGTAAGTTTCATTGCTGGGTGAACATGTGCGTATTTTGGCGCTCTTGTCCGGCAGCTCATCTATTGGCTCTTTGGTGGTGTTTGGTAAACAACACACATGATATCCGAGGGGATTGGTGTGTTTAGACTATGTGACATCACGAGTACAACATGTGATTGGTGGCAATATATGGAACACACATTGGTGTGAGCTAAGCATGTGAGGTGTGAGTGAGGAATGTCAAACCTCGTTGGTGGGGAAGTGGTGTTTGAATGAGATCTTCATGGCAATTGGCTGATGGATTCCATGGGGATGGATATGCGACTGGGGGCGGATGTAACTACTGTACATGAGGTTGCACTCCACTGTTCCTCAAGACTCTGGGATCTTGATTTCCAAATGAAATGCAAAAGTTACTTTAATCTGAAAACAACACCTTAGACTAGGGTTGAGCGAAACGGGTCGGCCAGATTCAGAAGTCGCCGACTTTTGGCAAAGTCGGGTTTCATGAAACCCGACCCGACCCCTGTGTGGGGTCGGCCATGAGGTCGACGATCTTCTGAACTGGAATCGGAATTCCGATACCGATTCCCGATATGTTTAAGATATCGGGAATCGGTATCGGAATTCATATTTAAGTGTAAAATAAAGAATAAAAATAAAAAATATTGCTATACTCACCCTCGGACGCACCCTGGTTCTCACCGACAGCCTTCCTTCCTAAGAATCAGCGCCTGAAGGGCCTTCGATGACGTCGCGGCTTGTGATTGGTCACGTGAGCGGTCACATGGGCGGTCACGCGACCAATCACAAGCCGCAACATCATCGAAGGTCTTTTAGGCGCTAATTCTTAGGAAGGAAGCGTCCAAGGGCGCGTCCGAGGGTGAGTATATTCCTAATAGGTATATACTCACCCTCGGACGCTCCCTGGTTCTAACCCACAGCCTTCCTTCCTAAGAATCAGCGCCTGAAGGACCTTAGATGACGTCGCGGCTTGTGATTGGTCGCGTGACGCCCATGTGACCGCTCACGCAACCAATCACAAGACGCGACGTCATTGAAGGCCCTTCAGGCGCTGATTCTTAGGAAGGAAGGCTGCCTGTGAGAACCAGGGCGCGTCCGAGGGTGAGTATAGCAATATTTTTTATTTTTATTCTTTATTTTAATCTTAAATATGGATCCCAGGGCCTGAAGGAGAGTTTCCTCTCCTTCAGACCCTGGGAACCATTAGAAACCCAATGCACTGCTTTGGGTTTCGTGTTTCGCCCGACCCCGACTTTTCTATAGGATCGGCCGATTTCACTCGACCCGACTTTTGAAAAAGTCGGGTTTCGTGAAACCCGACCCGATTCTATAAAAAGAAAAGTCGCTCAACCCTACCTTAGACCACTGAGCAACAATCCAGTTCTTGTTTTCCTTGGCCTAGGTAAGACCAGGTAAGCCAAGAGTGGCTTAACAGAAGGAATGCAACACTTGTAGCCCATATCCTGTATACATCTGTGTGTGGTGGCTCTTGAAGCAATGACTCCAGCAGCAGTCCACTCCTTGTGAATCTCCCCAAAATTTTTGAATGGCCTTTTTCTTAACAATCCTTTCAAGGCTGCGGTTATCTCGGTTGCCTGTGTACCTTTTTCAACCACACTTTTTCCATCCACTCAACTTTCCATTAATGTGCTTGGATACAGCACTCTGTGAACAGCCAACTTCTTTAGCAATGGCCATTTGTGGTTTACCCTCCTTGCGGCGTGTGTCAATGACTGCCTTCTGGACATCTGTCAAGTCAGCAGTCATCCCCATTATTGTGGAGCCTACTAAAACAGACTAAGGGACCTTTTAAAACGCTTAGGAAGCCTTTGCAGGTGTTTTTTTAAATTATTGTAATTTACCGAGATAATGACTTTTGGGTTTTCAGTGGCTGTAAGCCATAATCATCAACATTAACAGAAATAAACACTTGAAATACAGGTCCTTCTCAAAAAATTAGCATATAGTGTTAAATTTCATTATTTACCATAATGTAATGATTACAATTAAACTTTCATATATTATAGATTCATTATCCACCAACTGAAATTTGTCAGGTCTTTTATTGTTTTAATACTGATGATTTTGGCATACAACTCCTGATAACCCAAAAAACCTGTCTCAATAAATTAGCATATTTCACCCATCCAATCAAATAAAAGTGTTTTTTAATAACAAACAAAAAAACCAACAAATAATAATGTTCAGTTATGCACTCAATACTTGGTCGGGAATCCTTTGGCAGAAATGACTGCTTCAATGCGGCGTGGCATGGAGGCAATCAGCCTGTGACACTGCTGAGATGTTATGGAGGCCCAGGATGCTTCAATAGCGGCCTTAAGCTCATCCAGAGTGTTGGGTCTTGCGTCTCTCAACTTTCTCTTCACAATATCCCACAGATTCTCTATGGGGTTCAGGTCAGGAGAGTTGGCAGGCCAATTGAGCACAGTAATACCATGGTCAGTAAACCATTTACCAGTGGTTTTGGCACTGTGAGCAGGTGCCAGGTCGTGCTGAAAAATGAAATCTTCATCTCCATAAAGCATTTCAGCCGATGGAAGCATGAAGTGCTCCAAAATCTCCTGATAGCTAGCTGCATTGACCCTGCCCTTGATGAAACACAGTGGACCAACACCAGCAGCTGACATGGCACCCCACACCATCACTGACTGTGGGTACTTGACACTGGACTTCAGGCATTTTGGCATTTCTTTCTCCCCAGTCTTCCTTCAGACTCTGGCACCTTGATTTCCGAATGACATGCAAAATTTGCTTTCATCAGAAAAAAGTACTTGGGACCACTTAGCAACAGTCCAGTGCTGCTTCTCTGTAGCTCAAAAGTGGCTTTACCTGGGGAATGCGGCACCTGTAGCCCATTTCCTGCACACGCCTGTGCACGGTGGCTCTGGATGTTTCCACACCAGACTCAGTCCACTGCTTCCTCAGGTTCCCCAAGGTCTGGAATCGGTCCTTCTCCACAATCTTCCTCAGGGTCCGGTCTCCTCTTCTCGTTGTACAGCGTTTTCTGCCACATTGTTTCCTTCCAACAGACTTACCATTGAGGTGCCTTGATACAGCACTCTGGGAACAGCCTTTTTGTTGAGAAATTTCTTTCTGGGTCTTACCCTCTTGCTTGAGGGTGTCAATGATGGCCTTCTTGACATCTGTCAGGTCGCTAGTCTTACCCATGATGGGGGTTTTGAGTAATGAACCAGGCAGGGAGTTTATAAAAGCCTCAGGTATCTTTTGCATGTGTTTAGAGTTAATTAGTTGATTCAGAAGATTAGGGTAATAGGTCGTTTAGAGAACCTTTTCTTGATATGCTAATTTATTGAGACAGGTTTTTTGGGTTATCAGGAGTTGTATGCCAAAATCATCAGTATTAAAACAATAAAAGACCTGACAAATTTCAGTTGGTGGATAATGAATCTATAATATATGAAAGTTTAATTGTAATCATTACATTATGGTAAATAATGAAATTTAACACTATATGCTAATTTTTTGAGAAGGACCTGTAGATGACTCTGTTTGCAATGACTCTATATAATATATGAGATTCATTTTTTGTATTGAATAACTGAAATAAATTAACTTTTTGATGATATTCAAATTTTGTGAGAAGCACCTGTATGTGAGGTGTACAAATTTGCCAGGCAATGTAATACAGCCTTTTTTGAGAAATTAAATTTTATCATGCTACAGTTTAGGCCTCAAAACCCCTGAAAAAGGACATTTTTTGTTAACAAAAAATAGCATTGCTATTTTTTACTGCAATCTTTTACCTCCATGTGAAATGTGCTAATTTACCTGGCATGGTAAAATTGCAATTTTTTGAGCAGTGACATTTTATACAGCCTTTAGCGTGCTACAGTTGTGCCTAAAACACCCCTCCAAAATAAATTGTTAAAAAAAATTCCATTGCTATATTTATACTGCACTCTCATACATCCTTGTGAGGTATGCAATTCTGCCTGGAATTTTAATACTGCAATTTTTGGGAGAAGTGAAATTTAATACGGCATTTATTGTGTTACAGTTTGGCTTCAAACACCCCAAAAAAAAAAAAAAAATTGCATTGCTATATTTATACTGCAGTCTCATACGTCCATCTGAGGTGTGCAAATTTGCCTGGCTTTGTAATACAGCCTTTTTTTTCAGCAGTGAAATTTTATAATGCATTTGCTTGCTACAGTTGGGCCTCAAAACCTCCCCCAAAAAAATAGTTTGTTAACCCTTGTCAGGCTGCATAATTTTACAACCTTAACAGGCTGCATAGGTACAATTGTACCTTCACATATACCTCCACTGTGGGAAGACTTTACTTGGTTTCAGAAACTAAAGTTCATTCAGCTACAAATGTTATGCTGATATCTATTGTTCAGTGTTGTTACTGGTCACTTATGTTGCTGTCAATTAAGTTAATTCAAACTGGGAGTGGCTTCTACTTGTCTTCCTGCCTCCCTCCTCTCATTAGCCATTTTGCTGTTCATCTCATTGCTGTGAGCACACATTTCTAGGCTTGTGAAGTCTTCAATTTCTTGGAAACGAAGGTAGGAAAGTCTCACAGCATCTAACAGCCAGTTATACCTTTATTCTCATTATGTGGGGACAGAACAGTCAAATTGTCTTTCAGCCTGGACTTGGCTTACATATATTTTGTATGAAACTTATCACTATAGGTATAATTTTTATACGAAAAATGGATAATAATTAGTATCTACATATTGTTTTACGATGTTTTATTTATATTCAGCACAAAATACGAAGCCAAAATTCATCTAGCAAGTCATCATGAGTGATAGTAATGCTGGATCTAGTTTCCGCCATAATCCAAGAAAACGTGTTTGCAGGTTAGTATAATTTTGTGAAAAGCCAATAATGTAGTATTTCGGAAAATTATTTATTTTACATTTTTTCATATTTACAGATTTACGTCTGACGAAATAATGCGAATGCTAGAAGAATCTGATTCTGAGCATGAGGATGAACCATATGTTCCATCTGATGATGAAAACTATGTACCACAAGTGGATGTTACTGAAGAAGATTCAGACATTGAACAAGAAATGGTCATAGAGCATGAAAATGAATACGAATCAGACGAAAGTGTTGAGGATGATTCTGTGCCTCAAAGTGCAGGCGACATTTGGACTGCTAAGGATGAAACTCAATGGTGCAGTAATCCACTGCCAAATGCACAAACAAAATCTCGTAATGTCCTACGACAAAGAGGTGGCCCTGCAGCAATCAGCAACCTATATACAGCAAAAGAGCTATTCAAGTCCATCATGACTCCCGAGATGTGTGACATCATATTACGGGAAACGAATCGAAAGGCCAAGAGAGTTTGTGATGCTTACAACAACGAACTGGTACAACGTTTTCCTGATTCTTCCAAACGGCCACCACAAAAAACATTCAAGCAATTTACTGAAACTGAACTTCATGCATTTTTGGGCATACTGATTGCTGCTGGTGTGCACAGAGCCAACAAAGAGAATCTGGAGGAAATGTGGAATGTTGCTGCTCTGCCTCTTATACGTGCAGCCATGTCTCGTGACCGCTTCAAGATGATACTCAGATTTATCAGGTTTGACAACGAAAATACACGTGCAGAACGTGTGCAAACAGATAAAGCTGCACCAATACGGGACATCTGGACAATGCTGAACAGTAATCTGGAGAGAGCCTACAAGCCATATCATTGTATCACCGTCGACGAGCAATTATTTCCATTTAGAGGTCATACTAAATTTACCCAGTATATACCTTCAAAACCAGCTAAATATGGCATAAAGATTTTCTGGGCTTGTGACTCATCAAATGCCTACCCTTTACAAGGTCAGCTCTACACTGGGAAACCAACTGATGGTCCTCGACAAGTAAACATTGGAGAACGAACAGTATTGGACCTAGTGAGCTCGTATAAAGGCTCTGGAAGAAATGTCACCACCGATAACTTCTTTACAACCATGGAACTAGCTAAGGTATTGAACTCCTGGAACATGACACTAGTTGGTACAGTGAGAAAAAACAAAAGGTTCCTACCTAACAACATGCAGCCTGCCAAAGAAAGGCCTGTATACTCGACAAATTTTGCCTACAATCATGATGCAACAGTCTGTTCATATGTACCAAAGAAGAACAAATCAGTCGTGCTTCTATCATCTATGCACATGACGGGAGAAGTTGAAGAGACACTAGCAGCCAAGCCAGAGATAATAAAATACTACAACATAACAAAAGGTGGCGTTGATGTTATGGATAAAATGTTGGGAGAGTACACTGTGAAACGACGAACATCACGTTGGACTTTGGCATTTTTCTACAATATGATTGATGTCAGTGGGTTAGCATCCTACATCATCTACAGAGAACACAATCCAAGCTTCAGGGCAAAGGATCAACGAAGAAAGTTCCTGAAAGATCTCGCAAATCAGCTGTGTATGATTGCAATTGAAGATCGTAGTACAAACAAAATGATAATGAGAAACCATTTTCTTCGAGGTGCAGTAGAAATGGTGCTTGGACGATGCATTGTGGTAGCATCGCAGCCAGCAGCTGGCCCCAAAATACCTCATGGTAGTCGTGGACCCTCCCCTGTTGTTGGTAGTTGCTATGTCTGCAGAGACCTGAGGCGAAAACAACGCAAGACTAGAAAGTCTTGTGTGGTTTGTGTGAAACCCATTTGCGATGAACACTCTGTAGCAAAGCCAACATGCATTACTTGCAAAGAAAATCAATAAAAAAAAGTTTCTTACATTTTCTTTTATAATGTAAATGAACAGTTTTTTACTTGTTTATAATAGTTAAATAGCATTATCATTAAAAAAAAATTTATGCTTTTTCCCTTGCATTATCTTCATTCAAAATATATGAGGTACATTTGTACCTATGCAGCTTGTTATGGATGCAAAAAGATCTCGACCCCTTATCTCGGAAGCGGGTGGAGATATTTTATTGAAATTTGGCCAATATATTCTGGACCAAAAATGTAGAGATGTCACAAAATTTCAGCCCTCTACGTCTTTTCAAAAAAAAGTTATTGCAATTTTAAAACGGAATAGTTACAATTGTACCTATTCAGCCGGATAAGGGTTAAATAGATCGCAATGCTATATTTATACGGCAGTCACACACATCCATCTGAATGGGGCAAATATTACTGGCTTTGTAATACTGCAATTTTTTGGAGCAGTGAAATTCTATATGGCATTTGTCATTCTATAGTTGGACCACAAAAGCCCAAATAAAAAAAATAATTTGGTTACAAATAATGAAACAGCTGTCTTATGCATCCATATGTAGTGGGCACATTTTTCTGGCATTGTAATACTGTGTTATAAGCAGGGTGTGACTAATAAAAATAAAAAATAACTTTTAATCAATATTTAGCTAAAAAGTTGGTATAACCAACTGTATAGGAACATAGAAGACTCACAAGAAATAATTCCCATTCAAGGGGAATAACACAATAATCCAATCCCTGAGACCTGCTAGTTCACATGGATGTGTCAGTCTCCAAAGGGAAAAAAACCACCGGAGCACAATATACACTCCTATGAGGGAATATTTAACCCCTTCATGACCAGGGGATTTTTCGTTTTTCCGTGTTCGTTTTTCGCTCCCCTCCTTCCCAGAGCCATAACTTTTTTATTTTTCCGTCAATTTGGCCATGTGAGGGCTTATTTTTTGCGGGACGAGTTGTACTTTTGAACGACATCATTGGTTTTAGCATGTCGTGTACTAGAAAACGGGAAAAAAATTCCAAGTGCGGTGAAATTGCAAAAAAAGTGCAATCCCACACTTGTTTTTTGTTTGGCTTTTTTGCTAGGTTCACTAAATGCTAAAAATGACCTGCCATTATGATTCTCCAGGTCAGTACGAGTTCATAGACACCTAACATGACTAGGTTATTTTTTATCTAAGTGGTGAAAAAAAATTCCAAACTTTGCTAAAAAAAAAAAAAAAAAATTGCGCCATTTTCCGATACTCGTAGCGTCTCCATTTTTCATGATCTGGGGTCGGTTGAGGGCTTATTTTTTGCGTGCCGAGATGACGTTTTTAATGATAGCATTTCGGTGCAGATACATTCTTTTGATCGCCCGTTATTGCATTTTAATGCAATGTCGCGGTGACCAAAAAAAGTAATTCTGGCGTTTCAAATTTTTTTCCCGCTACGCTGTTTAGCGATCAGGTTAATACTTTTTTTAATTGATAGATCGGGCGATTCTGAGCGCGGTGATACCAAATATGCGTAGATTTGATATTTTTTTTATTGATTTATTTCGATTGGGGCGAAAGGGAGGTGATTTAAACTTTTATGTTTTTTTTTATTTTTTTCACATTTTTTTTAACTTTTTTTTTTAACTTTTGCCATGCTTCAATAGCCTCCATGGGAGGCTAGAAGCAGGCACAACGCGATCGGCTCTGCTACATAGCAGCGATCTGCTGATCGCTGCTATGTAGCAGAAATGGAGGTGTGCTGTGAGCGCCGACCACAGGGTGGCGCTCACAGCCACCGGTCATCAGTAACCATAGAGGTCTTAAGGACCTCTATGGTTACAATATACAAGCATCGCCGACCCCCGATCATGTGACGGGGGTCGGCGATGACGTCATTTCCGGCCACCCGGCCGGAAGTGGTAGTTAAATGCCGCTGTCTGCGTTTGACAGCGGCATTTAACTAGCTAATAGGTGCGGGCAGATCGCGATTCTGCCCGCGCCTATTACGGGCACATGTCAGCTGTTCAAAACAGCTGACATGTCCCAGCTTTGATGCGGGCTCACCGCGGAGCCCTGCATCAAAGCAGGGGAGCCGGCATCGGACGGTATAGTACGTCCGATGCCGGTAAGGGGTTAAACACGTATATGTCACATATCGCATGTCACCTGCCCCCATCTGTCATATGGAGATGCAGTAAGTGCGATCGATGCAAAATAATAATTGGAACGATCTCACCTCAGAACTTCCTTTTGATGTGGGTAAGACAACTCTAAGGGCTGCAAAAGGATGGACAGCGCGCTACCTTAGCAACCTGACGAGCACGCGCCGCCGGAAGTGACGCGTGCGGTCCAGGACTTGCGTTCCACACAGGGCGCATAGCATCTGACGTCACAGTACCCAGCCCAGGTAACTCCGGGCGGGTTATTTAAGCACGCGCAATGCTGGCGCACAGCGATTGCCGGTATACCCTGTAAGACTCATGCTGGTGTGGTAGTTGGAGGCAGGTATATCTCGCCCAGGTGTTTGTCCTATGTGAATTAGGTCACTCAGTATCTTCAGGGTGCTAATGGGTTAATAAGTGCAGGAATAAAAGATGACCAGCTGGGGGTTTCCAGCGTCTGCCTGGGGCACACAGATTGCCTGCCTGTGTGAGACAAACGTGAGTGAGAGCTATGCTCAAGAATTGTGTGATGTTAGCTGGGTGGGAGAAGCCCCCCCAGTTGTTAAGTTAGCAACGTGTTTGTTTAGTTAGTGCCGGACAGGCTAGGATTTATTTTTATGTTTTGTTCATGTTGCTTTCACTTTAATAAATCTGACCTGAGGTCAGCCTACTTGGAAACCTGCTGTATGCCTCAGAAATTCAATGCACAAACCACGTGACCTTTGACCCCAGCAAAGGCGATCCCAGAGTGTTTTGTCACAACCCCTATTTTGTGGATCCCCCACTGGACTGGAGGGATTTTGCTCTACTTTCCCCTGATGAGTTAGTTACAACGAAACGCGTAGGGAAACATGTTCTGATCTTTGGGGTTAAAATTATCCGTCTAAACAGCGTGGATGGGCAGAAGTGTGGCCAGAATCATAGCCCCCCCCTCCCTCTGGATGCTGTGATTATGAGCGGTCTTACCCACATCAAAAGGAAGTTCTGAGGTGAGATCGTTCCAATTATTATTTTGCATCGATCGCACTTACTGCATCTCCATATGACAGATGGGGGCAGGTGACATGCAATATGTGATATATACGTGTTTAAATACTCCCTCATAGGAGTGTATATTGTGCTCCGTTTTTTTTCCCTTTAGAGACTGACACATCCATGTGAACTAGCAGGTCTCAGGGATTGGATTATTGTGTTATTCCCCTTGAATGGGAATTATTTCTTGTGAGTCTTCTATGTTCCTATACAGTTGGTTATACCAACTTTTTAGCTAAATATTGATTAAAAGTTATTTTGTATTTTTATTAGTCACACCCTGCTTATAACATTGTATTGGACTGGTGCATATCACGTTTGGATCATTGTAATACTGTCAGCAACGTTTTCTCAACAGGGATATATCATACGTAGTTAAATATGGGCAAGGCAAGCGTTAAGGGACGGGAAGTGGATGTGATGTTGAGGGTGAGCAAAGAGGCTGATGCCATGGGCAAGGTGAAACTGCCTGCCGTGGGAGCACAACAAACCCACACGTCATGTCGATCTAGCTTCCTGTCTCACTTTGTAGGGGGCGCGGAACACCACTCTTGAAGCCAGACCAGTGTGAAAAGGCTGTTGGTTTGATAGCAGATAATGCTTATAGTCACTTTGCCAGCACCAGCCTGTCAATCACATGGTCCAGTCTCAGTAACCATGATTCTGGACCATATAATCCTCACACTGAGTGCCAGGAGACAAGTGATCCCACATTTGGACACTCTGAAGAGCTGTTCACATTTCTATCTATAGATTTTGGCCTCAAGCCCTGTCAGTTTCAAGGTGAACATGAGGAGATGATGAGACATAATTGTCATCAAGTGGTGTTGCTATGTCAGCAGGAGGACCAAGGTGAGGGAGTGGAAGACAAGGTGGTGGATGATGAAGTCCCTGACCCAACCTGGGAAGGTGACATGCACAGCAAGTACAATAGCGCTCAGTGGGAGGGGTCTGCAGCACCACAACAAACAGGAAGAGGAAGTGGGGTGGCCAGAGACACAAGGCAGGCAACTGTTCCCTAGAGCACCAACACAAGTGAAGTTGCCAAGCCAAGGGTTAGGTGTTCCAGAGTTTAGCACGTGAGTGTGCATGGATATCTGTGTGGTTCTCCAAAACTTTGAGGACTCAACCAAGATGGTGAGCGATGATCTCATCCCACTTCTCTGTCTACTTATAATTAAAGAGGAGGCTTTGCAGGCAGGACAAGTTGAGATGGAGCAAAAAACTATACTGGGTGATGCTGTATAGCCCAGCCTCATGTTATCTCAACGCGTATTGGGTGATAATGATGGTGAGGAGGAGGAACAGGAGCTGGTTGCCTGCGCTACAGATGGTAGTACCCACACCACCTCCATCCCATCTGAAGACAAAGAGGAGAGGGAAAGACAAGGAGGAGGACAACATGGACAGTGACCCTCTTGGTGGGGACAGTGAAGTCTTGACACATGCAGTCTAGCACACATGACTGAGTTTATGTTCTGCTACAGATCCTCACGTTGTACGCATTTTGGCCAACACTAATTACTGGTTGTTCACCCTTCTAGACCCACGCTACAAGGAAAACTTTACATCTCTCCTTCCAGTGGAGGAGAAGTGTAATAAAATGTTGCAGTAGCAGAAGGCCCTATTTTAAGAATTATTAAAAAATTCCCATCTGACAATGCTTGCGGCAGAGGTCACAGTTCCTTGTACAACCAAAGAGAGGAGACTAGGGAGAC
This sequence comes from Ranitomeya imitator, assembly GCF_032444005.1. NCBI lineage: Eukaryota > Metazoa > Chordata > Amphibia > Anura > Dendrobatidae > Ranitomeya > Ranitomeya imitator. Next base: position 340,012,173 of record NC_091287.1, read on the forward strand.
ACACACCAGAAGCAGAAGAGGCAGCGGAACACTCTCAAAGGTCTGGGACAGTTTTCTGAAACCCTCCCAGCACCCTGACCCTGAAACGCATGGTACTCTGACCAGGAGGGAAAAGTTTGGGAAGATGCTGAAGGAGTACCTTGCCGACCGTACCAGTGATTTTTATGATGATCTGTACTCAGAAATTAATCAAAGTTGACAGTGTTAATTGCATTGCTTCAGAGTTTGTTGCTGCCATGTACAAGAAAATTTCTGCATTCTACAATAATACCACTCTTATCTGCAATTCATCTACGGTTAAGTATGGCAGTAGGAATAGCGTATGACAGGCATCTAGTCAGGGATTATTGCTTTATATATTCTAAGCTTTGCTGCTGTTTTTTTTTACATGCACTCCTTGACTGATTCAAGTTTTTTATGGTGTTCTCTACACAGAAATTTGCCAAAGCAGGCAAAATTAAATGTTTTAATGTGTGCATTCACAGTTTCTTTGTAGCATTTGTATGTAAGAGGTAGTGTTGGGAGACGTTATGCTACTGCAAGTGTACCTATAATAATTGATGCTGTTTTAAAGGCAAAGGGAGGTCACATCAAATATTAATATGATTTAGATATCTATTTTATTTCACTTTAGATTTATTACAATTCATAACCAGTAACCTATTAACACTTGCTTTTTTGAAAGCATTCTTACTTTGCAGGATTTTTTCCACAGCTGCCCAAAACTTTTGCACAGGATAGTATATATGTGAAGGTGAGTCAAAAATAATTGCACCCTGGGAGATTGAATTAACTATTAGAAAAGACAAATATATCATTCATCAACATAATCTTCTTGCTTTTCAATACACTTTATCCATCTGTCAACAACTGTGAGTTACAAATGCACAGCTGTCTCTTTACCTCTTTATCAGACGTGAATCTTTGTCCTCATAGGGCTGATTTGCAACATAATCCACTGTCACTTTTTCTATCCAACAAAATCAGTCCTCATGTATGCTCAATTTTGTCAATTTTGTCATTGTTTATTGATATGGCCATGGGTCCAACTCCTTCTGACGCTTGTGCGATCTTCCCTGAACTTCTCTATCAATTCATAGAGACAATGTGACGGAGGTGCAACTCATGTGCTACCAATGATGAATCTGCAGTATTTCCAACAGGATATATTGAATGATTTATTGAATAGGTTTACAGAGTCAATATGTTTCGAGGCATGCAGGACCTTTTTATCAGGACAGAAACCTAGAGTGACTGACAGAAATGGTTGTCCTTTTATGCTGTACTGTTAAAAAAAAAAGCCAAACCAGGCATCTGACCATGTCAAAGCTCAGCAGTGTCATGGGGGTGATGATAATTCAAAACCTGATATAAAGTGCTTCACAGACAAAATTTTCACACACTACAGTCATGGCCAAAAGTTTTGAGAATGAGACAAATATTAATTTTTCCAAAGTCTACTGCTTCATTTTTTCTAATGGCAATTTGCATATACTCCTGAATGTCAGAGTCATCAGGTTAACATAAATTACTGTACTTGCAAAGTCAATATTTGCCCAGAAAATGAACTTTAACCCCCAAAACACATTTCAACATCATTGCAGTCTTGCCTTAAAAGGAGCAGCTAACATCGTTTTAGTGATTGATCCATTAACACAGGTGTGGGTGTTGATGAGGACAGGGCTGGCGATCAATCAGTCATGATTAAGTAAGAATGACATCACTGGACACTTTAAAAGGAGGCTGGTGCTTGGTATCATTGTTTCTCTTCAGTTAACCATGGTTATCTCTAAAGAAACACGTGCAGCCATCATTGCACTGCACAAAAATGGCCTAACAGGGAAGAGTATCGCAGCTACAAAGATTGCACCTCAGTCAACAATATATCGCATCATCAAGAACTTCAAGGAGAGAGCTTCCATTGTTGTCAAAAAGGCTCCAGGGCGCCCAAGAAAGACCAGCAAGCGCCAGGACGGTATCTTAAAACTGTTTCAGCTGCGGGATCGGACTACCAGCAGTGCCGAGCTTGCTCAGGAATGGCAGCAGGCTGTTGTGAGTGCTTCTGTACGCACTGTGAGGCGGAGACTCTTTGAGCAAGGCCTGGTTTCAAGGAGGGCAGCAAAGAAGCCATTTCTCTCCAGAAAAAACATCAGGGACCGACTGATATTCTGCAAAAGGTACAGGGAGTGGACTGCTGAGGACTGGGGCAAAGTCATTTTCTCTGATGAATCCCCTTTTCAATTGTTTGGGACATCTGGAAAACAGCTTATTCGGAGAAGAAGAGGTGAGTGCTGCCACCAGTCTTGTCTCATGCCAACTGTAAAGCATCCTGAAACCATTCATGTGTGGGGTTGCTTCTCAGCCAAGGGAATCGGCTCACTCACAGTCTTGCCTAAAAACACAGCAATGAATAAAGATTGGTACCAGAATGTCCTCCAAGAGCAACTTCTCCCAACCGTCCAAGAGCAGTTTGGCGCCCAACAATGCCTTTTCCAGCATGATGGAGCACCTTGCCATAAAGCAAAGGTGATAACTAAATGGCTGATGGAACAAAACATAGAGATTTTGGGTCCACGGCCTGGAAACTCCCCAGATCTTAATCCCATTGAAAACTTGTGGTCAATCATCAAGAGACGGGTGGACAAACAAAAAACAACACATTCTGGCAAAATGCAAGCATTAATTATGCAAGAATGGACTGCTATCAGTCAGGATTTGGTCCAGAAGTTGATTGAGAGCATGCCAGGGAGAATTGCAGATGTCTTGAAGAAGAAGGGTCAACACTGCAAATATTGACTTGCTGCATTAACTCATTCTAACTGTCAATATAACCTATTGGTACTCATAATATGATTGCAATTATATTTCTGTATGTGATATAAACATCAGACAAACACTAATAAAAACCAGAGGGCAGCAGATCATGTGAAAATATAATTTTGGTGTCATTCTCAAAACTTTTGACCATGACTGTAATATAGAGGAAATTAATATAATAAAATGTACAAGAATGTGATGAAATTGAAAAACAATAAAATAAAGAAAGTGATGGATCTTGGGCCCATTGAATGAATGCGTGTGTGCGACACGAGGGATCTGAACTTGAGCAGAAAAAAATAATAGACGGACTTATAGCACCAGAAACTGTGTTTGGAACCACTATGCTAGTGCATTGTCACTGAAGAGAGAATACAAGCAACAATCGGATGGTTGTACAGTGCCTTGCGAAAGTATTCAGCCCCCTGGAACTTGTAACTCGCTATGGTGAATTTCTACACACATACAGTGCCTTGCGAAAGTATTCTGCCCCCTGGAACTTTTCAACCTTTACCCACATATCATGCTTCAAACATAAAGATACAAAATGTAAATTTTTGGTGAAGAATCCACAACAAGTGGAACATAGTTGTGAAGGTGAACAAAACTTATTGGTTATTTAAAATTTTTGTGGAAAATCAAAAACTGAAAAGTGGGGCGTGCAATATTATTCGGCCTCTTGGGGTATGTCTCTTGGGAGACGCTTGGGGTATGTCTCTATCAGTTTTGTACATCGAGAGACTGAAATTCTTGCCCATTCTTCCTTGGAAAACAGCTCGAGCTCAATGAGGTTTTATGGAGATCGATTGTGAACAACAGTTTTCAGCTCTTTCCACAGATTCTCGATTAGATTGAGGTCTGGACTTTGACTTGGCCATTCTAACACCTGGATACGTTTATTTTTGAACCATTCCATTGTAGATTTTGCTTTATGTTTGGGATCATTGTCTTGTTGGAAGACAAATCTTCGTCCCAGTCTCAGGTCTTGGTCTTTTACAGACGTCAACAGTTTTTCTTCAAGAATGGTCCTGTATTTGGCTCCATCCATCTTCCCATCAATTTTAACCATCTTTCCTGTCCCTGATGAAGAAAAGCAGGCCCAAACCATGATGCTGCCACCACGTTGTTTGACAGTGGGGATGGCGTGTTCAGGGTGATGAGCTGTGTTGCCTTTACGCCAAACATATCGTTTGGCATTGTTGCCAAAAAGTTCAATTTTGGTTTCATCTGACCAGAGCACCTTCTTCCACATGTTTGGTGTGTCTCCCAGGTGCCTTGTTGCAAACTTTAAACAACACTTTTTATGGATATCTTTGAGAAATGGATTTCTTCTTGCCACTCTTCCATAAGGCCAGATTTGTGCAGCGTACGACTGTTGTCCTATGGACAGACTGTCCCACCTCAGCTGTAGATCTCTGCAGTTCATCCAGAATGATCATGGGCCTCTTGGCTGCATCTCTGATCAGTCTTCTCCTTGTTTGAGATGAAAGTTTAGAGGGATGGCCGGGTCTTGGTAGATTTGCAGTGGTATGATAATCCTTCCATTTCAATATGATCGCTTGCACAGTGCTCATTGGGATGTTTAAAGTTTTGGAAATTATTTTGTATCCAAATCCGGCTTTAAATTTCTCCACAACAGTATCAAGGACCTGCCTGTTGTTTTCCTAGGTCTTCATGATGCTCTCTGTGCTTCAAATAGAACCCTGAGACTATCGCAGACCAGGTGCATTTATACGGAAACTTGATTACACACAGGTGGATTATATTTATCATCATTAGGCATTTAGGACAACATTGGATCATTCAGAGATCTACAATGAACTTCTGGAGTGAGTTTGCTGCACTGAAAGTAAAGGGACCGAATAATATTGCACGCCCCAATTTAAAGTTTTTGAATTTCCACAAAAATTTAAAATAGCCAATAAATTTCGTTCAACTTCACAATTGTGTTCCACTTGTTATTGATTCTTCACCAAAAATTTACATTTGATATCTTTATGTTTGAAGCATGATATGTGGGTAAAAGTTGAAAAGTTCCAGGGGGCTGAATACTTTCGCAAGGCACTGTATGTGTGTAGAAATTCACCATAGCGAGTAACATGAGGTTGCCCCTATTATCTTAAAATATTGACCAATGAAATATTGAGTGTATTGACAGAATATATACTCGTATATTGGAAAGAGAAATTGTATGTATATTAAAAATGGATATAGGAATAAAAACGAAGATATTGCTCTATATATCTGGAATGTATAATAAAATTGTATTATAAAATTGTAATGGGGAAGATGACTTCCTAAGGACCCAGAACAGTGAGGGCAGAGTAGAGTGTTAAGTGTTAAAAGAAACCAGAATGATAAAATGTGATAAAACATCACTCTGTCATTCTGTCACTCTGTCATCAGGTGACACCATTCACATAAGAAGTCTCATGTCCTGTAATTCCTGCTTTGTGATATACGTCATTATCTGCAGCAGTCAAAAATGATATGTGGGAGCACCACCCAACCCCTCCATAAACATTTAAAGTCAGAAGGATATAATATTCAAAAAGGATTTCTTAAACATGGTCTGTCAAGACATTGTACCATAGTACATAGAAAGGATTTCAAACAAATAAGGATTTTCCCCATTGAGGAAATCCCAATAAATATGCACAATCATATAGAACAATTAACCCCTTTACCCCCAAAAGTGGTTTGCATGTTAATGACAAGGCCAATTTTTACAATTCTGATCACTGTCCCTTTATGAGGTTATAACTCTAAACAGCAAGAGCACAAGAAGAGGATTCAGAGATCCTCCAAAAATTAGAAAAAACAGCAAAACGAGGCAGACATGCTTACCTGCCTAGGCCTCTAAACAAATGCACTATCAGGATGCAGTGGACCCATGTGGTTAAGATGGAGACTACACATGTGCAGCATAACCGATGAGGCAGCCACTCTCAACCTACCAAACTAATGGAGGGGGTGGCTGCTTGGCACATTGCTGCACATAAAAGACTTGCATGTGGCGCTGTTCACACAATGGAGATGCACAGCATCCAGGCAGGCCTAGTAGTGACACCCTTCTATTAGATCAGGCGGGCCTGCCCAGCGCTATCCAAATGCACCCCATATGAACAGACACCACAGTTTACAAGACAAAAAAGGGCCCAACTGCACCCCGAAAAAAAATGCAAAAAACACAAAAAAAATATATAAAATTTTTTTGTGAGGTATTAGTTTATACTTTGGCCAAAATACGCAAGCTCATAACCCGCGTCAAGGGTCCCCACGCTTACGAGTCCTAATTCTAAACAGCAAGAGCACAAGAAGAGGATTCAGAGATCCTCCAAAAATTAGCTTGCGTATTTTGGCCAAAGTATAAACTAATACCTCACAAAAAAATTTTTATATATTTTTTTGTGTTTTTTGCATTTTTTTTCGGGGTGCAGTTGGGCCCTTTTTTGTCTTGTAAACTGTGGTGTCTGTTCATATGGGGTGCATTTGGATAGCGCTGGGCAGGCCCGCCTGATCTAATAGAAGGGTGTCACTACTAGGCCTGCCTGGATGCTGTGCATCTCCATTGTGTGAACAGCGCCACATGCAAGTCTTTTATGTGCAGCAATGTGCCAAGCAGCCACCCCCTCCATTAGTTTGGTAGGTTGAGAGTGGCTGCCTCATCGGTTATGCTGCACATGTGTAGTCTCCATCTTAACCACATGGGTCCACTGCATCCTGATAGTGCATTTGTTTAGAGGCCTAGGCAGGTAAGCATGTCTGCCTCGTTTCGAGGTTATAACTCTGGAACGCTTCAACAGATCCCAGTGATTCTGGTAAAATTTCTTTGATATGACTTGTGTTTATTTGTGAAAAAAATGGAAATTTGGCGAAAATTTTGCTATTTTTCAACTTTGAATTTTCATGCCCTTAAATCACAGAGATATGCCATGCAAAATACTTAATAAGTAACATTTCCCACATGTCTACTTTAGATCAGCAAAACTTTGGAACCAAATTTTTTTTTGTTAGGAATTTATAAGGGTTAAAATTGACCAGCGATTTCTCATTTTTACAACACCATTTTTTTTAGGGACCACATCACATTTGAAGTCACTTTGAGGAGTCTATATGATAAAAAAAATACCCATAAGTGACACCATTCTAAAAACAGCACCCCTCAAGGTGCTCAAAACTACATTTAAGATGTTTTTGAACCCTTCAGGTACTTTACAGAAATTTTTGGAATTTTTTTTCAAAAACTGAACATTTACATTTTTTTCACATAAAAATTTACTTCAGATCTAATTTGTTTTATTTTATCAAGGGTAATAGGAGAAATTGGACCCCTAAAATTGTTGTACAATTTTTCCTCAGTACGTTGTTACTCCATATGTGGGGGTAAACCATTATTTGGAAGCATGGCAGAGCTTGGAAGGGAAAGAGCACTGTTTGGAATGCAGACTTTGATGGAATGGTATACGGTTGTCACGTTGCGTTTGATGAGCCCCTAATCTACCTAAACAGTAGAAACCCCCCACAAGTAACCCCATATTGGAAACTAGACCCTCCATGGAGCTTATCTAGATGTGTCGTGAGAACTTTGAACCCCCAAGTGCTTCACTCAAGTTTATAACACATAGCAGTGAAAATAAAAAATCATTTTTTTTCCACAAGAATGATTTTTTAGCTACTAATATTGTAATTTTACAAGGGTGACAAGAGAAATTGGACCCCAAATGTTGTTGTGCAATTTGTCCTGAGTACGCCGATACCCCATAAGTAGTGTATAATAGCCAGGTTTCGTCAAACTCAATCTGACAGGTGCCCCGCCCCTATCAAAGTGTATCAAAATGTGTAACCCCTCCCCTCCTCCTGTCAGCCAGATGTCCTTGAGGCTGTCTGATTTCCCCTTTTGATATCGTTTGATATACTTTAATTTGTTGTAGTTTTGATATTATTCCTCGTATTTTGTTTTTATACGTAGTCCGAGTTTGATTCTGTAAGCTGTGTTTTGAGAACTTATATAACACATGTTTATAATTATAGCCTAGTCGTGTATTTATTTTACACGTGGTTTATAACACCTTTCTCATTTGTTTTATAATAGATTTTATACGTAGCCCCGAGTTTGATTCTGTAAGCTTTTGTTTTATTCACAGTGTATTCATATAGTGGAGAACTTAAAGCTGTTTATATGTGTCTCTACTGAACACTATGGTGAACATTAACTAAATGTTTATTTTCACAAACAGAGAATCTGCTGTGGGTATTTGCAGTGTATTCATATAGTGGAGAACTTAAAGCTGTCTATTTGTTTTTGTAAATGGTGAACACTAACTAAATGGTGAACATTACCTAAATGTTTAGGTTAACTGCGGTTCAGAGGTTTATAACACCTAGGTCAATTGTTGTTGTATTTGCGTACCCAATAAATGTTTATTTTCACAAGCAGAAGAGGCAGCTTTTCTGTTTGTACATGTATTGTACCTGAAGGTTATTGCGGGTCATGTGCCCAGGCATTTGGTTTTTTATAACGCCGAATGTTTGATATTTGCTTTCTCTTTTTTTGTGTCCTGAAGATGGCATCTGAGAAGTTATTTAGCTGTTATCTGTGGGGCATTGTAAGCTGTGTTTATTCACAGTGTAGCAGATTTTCTCCTTGTGGCTGCCTTATATACACAAACAGAAGAGTTACTGGACAACTTATTTCTGATATATATATATATATATATATATATATATAATATGCACCAATGTTACAACACAAGCTATAATATGACCCAATGTTACAACACAAGTAAGAAGCGGCGTGTTTTATACGAATAAAAACCAAAGACACGATATTGTAAAAAATTAAAAAAAAGATTTATTTCTCACAATAAAACAACAGCTCAAATTTTAAGTTAGCTAACAGCATGATGCTGGCAAATGCATCTTTGCGGTATCTGATAACGACACGATGAACAAAGGACTGCGCCTGAAAATCTTGATGTCACAAAATCTGATACGGCTCGATCATTATTCTGCATGTCAGACGTAAAATTTTGTAAAATCTTCTTAAATGGAAAGCCTCGCGCTAAATGGTATAATACATATATGCAATAATGACCGCATACACGGCTATACAAATCTTGAATTTGTGCGCTCTGATAACAATAAGAATAACAATTCTTGTTCAGGAATGTCACAAAAGCGCGTGGAAAGATAATATTATCCGCACGGAAGCCGTAACTGTCAAAAAATATGCCCGTCTTATCGTCGCAGAGTACGATTAATATCCAGTGGCGACCAGCTTGATTCGCCGGGTCTGTATTCACAATATACGCCGCGGGTCTCTGAGTCACTCTTTCTGCCGGAAGCAAATCACACGGAAACACACCGGCGAATATGCGGTCTGTATAATTATCGGACCGCGCTACAACTGTAAGCTGCAGACTGTCCATCGTTGCTTAATTAAAATCGTACAAGATCTCTCGCCTGTTATTAATTTCCAGAATGGTGTGGTTGACTGCAAAGACAATCATATTTATCATGTGGGGTGTCGCTATCGCAAAGCGGACTTCAGCACGCAGATTACCTGTTTTAATGAGCGAGAAATGGCCGCCAGGCTCTTGATCAGGCGATAAATCAAAAGCAAATAGCGTGAAGCCAGCCATAAATTCTTCACGATCTATCGCCATGGCACAATCAGCCTTTTGCTTGCCCGATATATGGGCAAGTGCCATATATTCTCTGATAGCTAAATCAGCATTAAAATTAGGATTATAAGGCCTCGCGGGTATCTGCTGACCATCCAGATATAATGCCGCGTGGCTGACGTGGTAGTGGTGAAAGTCCAGTGGGTTTTTTGTATAAGAACCGCTGAAGCCCTCATTATCTACAAACCCCAATATAACAGTTTTTGGTATCTGTCCTAGGAAGAGGTTCTCGTGGTTCGTGATCCGTGTCCCTGCGGCGATGCTGTACACTTTCAGGCATGTTCGGTCAACAGCGTACTTGGCTGTAGCGGCTAGGAGGGCCTGGCTGTGGCCGATTCGGACAGCCGGTGATACCTGCACTCTTTTCACATAGAGAGCCGCCTGCGAGATTTGTACCTTCAGCGGCTCGGCTTCTGCGGACATGAGGCAGAAAGTATCCTTATTTCTTGACAGCTTAACCTTAAGGTCAAGGCCGTTCAATATTAACTTTGGCTGGTTAAATATATCCCCAAAAATGGGTCCCAAAAGGTCGATGGGTTTTGAGTGAGAGGCGGCACTGGCTCTTTTGATAAATCCCGCATTTGCACCATCCAGGCGCCTGTCATTATGATGCCCCGCAGTGTCTTTATAGAACAAACCGGCTGTAAATTGCGATGCCAGCGTCTGTGAACTGTAATTTAAAAGGGTCTCTATGTACGCTCTATAGCTGTAGAGATTGTCCGATTGTGAGATAAGTCGGTCTCCCAGAGTAATATCGACCTGGTTAAAAAGAGTGGCTAGAGGGTAGTTTATGAGCGCCACACGCACACCATCGGCGATGGCCGTATTATCCTGCTTCACGATGCGACAGCTTATGTACAGCAGCGTGTTGTTCAGATCATAATAATAATCACCGCTACCAGATATGTAAAACTCCAACGGTCCATTGTCTGACAGAGCAGCAACCGGCTGTACTTCTACAAATAGAGATTTCTCGATACTTGTTTGAGTCGGTGGTACGGCAAAAATATCCAGTTCAGATTTTGCGCACTCTACAGAAGCGTCATGCAGGAAAGCCATGGTAACTGATTAGAAGATGTCGTCCGCAGAGCGTCTTACTCGTTTCTGATGGGGCCGTCTCTTGGATGTAGTTTTATTCATGAGCATCGGCGGTAAAGGAGGGCAAACGCGCCGCTTTCTTTTTTGGGCTTTTTTAGCGACATAGATTATCCCAGATCCGTCTTGCTGTGTTGGCGTATTTATCCTTTTCATAAGGGCCGTCGATGCTGATGTCACGGCATCTGCAGCGATGTTCCGGGCAGCCGTCCGAACGTGTGGTTTTACTAATTCTAAGCCTTTTCTGAAAAGCGGCACGGCGCGACGAAATAAGCCTTTAAATAGTCCTGCCAGTCCAGAGCCATACATGTACTCGCTCCCGCGGAACCCCTCTAGTCCGTGCCCCGACTGGGCAGTATAGTAGCGGGCATAAACAGCAGGATCTCCATACACCCTTTGAGACAGCATTTTATCGTGTCAATGCTGGCGAGGTCTAAAATGTAATCGCACTATACACTTGCCGTATCTGAATTTAACCGGCGTGCCCTGGTCCGACATGACTGTAATGTTTATGGAGTCAAAGTGTTGCTTGCACAGCGGTATGTAATCGGGCCGTGAGTAGCGCACCGTGACAATATCATTATCATCGCCGCTAACTTCTACGGTTCGTAGCAGTTGAACGTAACTGTCGCCTACAAGTTGATGTTGAATTATATCAGTGTATACAAAAAGCGAATAAAAACCAGCTTTTGAATCGGGGTAAAAGCGGCGATTCCACGGCATTAAAGCAACGGGGGAGTCATCGACGGTCTGCAGTCCGAAAATTAATTTTAACTTAGTACCCAGAGCAAACTGTATAGGGGCTGGGTCGGTCAGGATCACCTCGCGGCGTAGCTCATCATACCGTATTCTGTAGGCAGGCGTAGATAAATACAGCGCTTCTATTCGGGCATTGACCGCGCCAACTAGCTTAGGAATGGACGAGTAAAATCCTGATTTTATGTGATACTGTACTAAAGGTTCGCCGTGTTTAGCCGCGTAGAAGCTCCCTTCAAAAGCATCAAACGTGTTCCACGTATGGGGGTACTGTATTTCCGTTAACGCCACCTCATAATCTGCCGAAAGATGAACGGCCCGCGCTAACTTGGTATTGTACTCCGATATTGTGTTTTCGGGGTAGATTTTAATTGACGAATTACTGGGGAGTGTCACAAAAAACGAGCCCGCTTCCATGGTTATATATCTGTCAACTCCGAGGCCGGGATCCAACTATTGAATTTTTCGGGGTAGCCCAGCCATTTGACAAAGCAGTGACTCACACCCCTGACACGTTTTTTTCTCAAAATTTTTTCTACTCTGTAGACACGATCCTCATCCATAGGTATTTTTTGCAGCTCTTCCTTATAAAATGACCCCTCTACAGGCTCCCCGGCTAAATCACTGATTTTATAAAGGGGTTTATGAAATTTATTGGAGACGCCGGTGATTAAAAAAATCTCATCGCTGTACGTCTTCTCATAGCCCTTACAGAAGGTCGATTTATAGCGCGATATTCTCACATGAGAGCCAACCGTTAAAGACGGTTTAATCGGTTTATTAGTAATAGTAGAACTGTAAATATTGCGCCAGATTTGCATCACGTTTCTCTCTGACACAGACGCGGGACTACAGCGGATCGTTGAGTGGTACGTATGGTTGTAGCTATGCAGTAAATCCGGTAAAATATCAATATACCTAAAGGTATTATGATGCGTAAGATAGCGCCACATACGGGTTTTTAATGTGCGATTAAAACGCTCGACCATAGCGGCTTTTACATCATTGTTTGTAAAAAAGTGATGAATATTGTGCGTATTACATAGTTGCTTGAGTGATGAATTTATAAATTCTTTGCCGCGATCCGTCTGCAGTTTCTTCGGTATGCGCTTATCATTTTGAAATATTAATTCGAACGATCTGGCGACACTAGCGCCTGTCTTGTTTGTCAAGGCCACGCACCATGCGTATCTCGATAGAACATCAATCACCGTCAGGATGTATTTGACATTATCATTTTCCCTTGAATAGTCAATTAAACTTACGAGATCCGCCTGCCACTGCGCATCAATGGCCGAGACGTAAATTTTATTTGTCAAAAAGCGTTTTCTAGCAGGCTTGTGTAGCGTGTAGGTGTCTTGCTTATTCAACCAAGCAATAACATCAGATTTCTTTATTCCGCGCGCTCTTGCAGATCTAAATAATTTGTCAATACCCGAGAATGATCCGGGTGCCTGGCTTGAAAAATATTGTTTTTCTAATATGGCATCATACGATTTAGACGTCATGATTGATTAAAATGATTGTGGCTCGTTAATCAACAGCCTGCTTCTTTCAGAAATTCAGCTGTATAAAAATTCCTGTTTTAATCCGGCTATATCATGCGTGAGTTAATGCATGCATTAATTGCCTGTATGGTTGTGCTCAGGGTGTTAACAGAAGGCGTGTGATGGGCGTAACTGGGTGTGTTTCTGGGTGTTAACAGGTGAGCTGTTTTCTGACACTCAGGATAAATACAACTGGCTGCAGCACTTACTACAGCAGACATCCATCAGAAGCCAGACTAGACTAAAAGCCGTGCTATTCTAAATGTAAGTATATAAGACAGTTGTCTTATTATTCGCAAATGCTTAATTATATTTAACTATGTATCTCTAAAACCATAATTAAGGATGTTATTTGTTTAATAAGTTAGTGTTATACTGAAGGCTAGATGCATATTTAGTAGCGCTGTATAATATAGTTTTAGTGCATAAACATAATTGTGAACCGTAATTAATATAGAAAGACTTAGCCGCGGACAACTATTATAACATAATTTATGTAATACAGTAGTTAATAACTGTTAATACGCCCTAACTAGCGCATACAGCGCTTACTTACTACCTGTGTTTTGTTTAACATAGACATATTTATAGTCATATTTATACAGTAGCGGTATATTTAGTGGCACTGTGTAATATAGTTTTACCGCAAAAAAACATATTTGTGGCGCATAATTAATATAGAAAGACTTAGCCGTATTACCCATGATTTGCTTAGTATAAGCAAATTTATACACGGGCCGCAGTTTTATTTGTTGTGTATATAAATGAGCTTGACGAGTGGTGGCGTGTGGTTAATATAGATTGCGCAAAAAATTTACACAGATAATTTATTTTAGATGGAATCCCAAAATTTTTCGGCTTTTTCCAGTCAAGTTGCGGATTCGGTACTCGGTATGTTTCAAGATTTATATACATGTATCTGTTAGTGGCCCATTCTAAGTAAGGATTGTTTATTTTATATTATCTTATATTGTTTATTCTTTTTTGTTTAAGCTGAATTAATCAGGGCCCTCCCCGATAATCTAGATGAATTTACCAGGAACACCCCCGATGCTGTAGATGAATTTACCAGGAACACCCCCGATGCTGTAGATGAATTTATCAGCAACTACAGCGATGATTTTTTAAACGGCTTCAGCGTGCCTACTCTGGAGTGTGGCGCTGCTGTGGGGGCTTTGACTCAGGACATCATAGGTGGTGCGTTGTGTGACTGCTGTGTATGTGTGTGTGTGTGTGTATATAGCTTTTAAGTATTTAGACGTGTAAATATATATATATATTAATTCTTTACAGATGTCGACATGTTTCCAGAACCAACCACCTCGGAACACAACCAGCTACCTGTTGAGGAACTGATGTACCAGACCCCCACGCCGAGAAACAGTCCTGTTTCTAGAGCACCTAAAAAACAGCTCGGACCGGGGTGCCGGAAAGGAAAAGGTAATCGTATGAAAAGTTTTTTGCACAACCGCTCTGAGAAAATCCACCACGCCTCTACTAAGGCCTATATCTTTATTTATAGCTTGTAAACTGAAGCCTAGAAGAATTTTCACAAAAGAGAATATACCGGAGCTAATGGAGAGCCTCGCAGAAGCTACAGAAGACGCCACGGCAATCATTCACCACACATCGCTATCCCGTAAGTGTATATTTTGGTATACATGCACAGTCTCTGTACAATCAATGATACACGTGCTTCACCATTGAGATCCAGGGCACACACATATCTGACACATGTATAATCTTTCCTGCAGCTAAGCGCAGCGGCCTGCGACGGTCTCACACATATCTGACACATGTATAATCTTTCATGCAGCTAAGCGCAGCGACCTGCGACGGTCTCGCACATATCTGACACACGTATAATCTTTCCTGCAGCTAAGCGCAGCGGCCTGCGACGGTCTCGCACATATCTGACACATGTATAATCTTTCCTACAGCTAAGCGCAAAGTCATGAGAAAAACACCTCCAGCACCTCTACAGCCGCTACAGATCACCGAGAATGGAGCAGCACCAGCGTGGCCGGCGATACAGACGGCTAATGGAGCTGTTAGAGCATATCCGCTATCACCGATCTGCGTGGTGCAGGACGCAGGAAACACTGTACCGTCGGACCATCGTGAAATACCCCATTCAAGCACCGGACAGCCATCGACAATCCGTGTGAATGACCCCGCGCTACTATATCCAGAAGTGGTCGAGGCACCCCGAAAACATAAGCGAAAAACAAAACATGTTACAGAGCCACCAACCGCATACTGCGCCGTGGGTGCAACAGCCACGATGACTCGTGAAGAGTATGATCGCGAGATTGATCAGCTCGCTGATGGTAAGCAACCATCCGTAGAACCGCTCATTATACGTATGTCCCACACTATGCATCCGAAAGCGACATGTCTAACTGTACCTACTAATGCCTCTGGGGTCGGACCCTCAGGAGCCTCTAATTTGGGTGACATATCTCATGTCTGTGTATCTAACTCTGTTAATGTTAAGAAACGGTCAAAGAGGTCGCGACCGGCTGATGCTAAGGTGTGTAAAGAGCTTAAGGTGTGTAAAAAGCCAAGGATTCATGCGCCAGCTACAGATCTGCCGCATGAATCCCGCAGCTGGGGCCCCGTTGAAATGCTTGTGTTTCAGGAACACTTCGTCCGCTACTTACGCTACAAACGCTGGGTCCCCAAAATAATGTTTTTTTGCGATACTTTTGAAAAATTATTATCAACACAAAGCCCAACACAGGCTAATAAGTCCGAACTATACGCACTTCGGAGCCTGCTGCTGGATGGCGAGATAACAACTACAGCGACCCCATTATGACTAGATATGGTCGGCTACGGCCTGCATAAACCACCTAAACTAACACTAGCCAGGTATAATAGGGCTAGAGTTATAAAGAGGGCTCTAAAATTGTTGGTCAGCGCTAGACGGGCGCTATGCTCTAGGAGGCGTCGTGGTGACATGTGTCCTGCAGTGCCTCTACAGACACCACAGACGTCGTCACAAGAGTCAGAACAGCACTCACATAGCCCAGGCAGCTCTGCAGATGCCGCACATGCATCTACACAAAATTCACAAGCCTCAGACGCTGACGCTGCTGGTAATGTGCGGAGCCCCGATCATACAGTATTTTTGCAACACATCCATCATCATGAAAGAGCCCTCCGCAATTTCAACGGTCATATACATACAGATCATTTTAGATTTGTAAATTTAGAGCGTGTACGATCATTTGAAGAGGGCTTGAATATTGTTCATGAGGGCATTCAGGCATTACTGGATAGAATCATCAGGGACATTGAACCTGGCGACTTTGTACAGTTAAGGTTTGATGCCGGCGATACTTTAGACCCTATTTTCACTACATAACAAACCCGTGAAGATTTTAATTCTGAATCTTTTTTAAATGCTGTTGCCAGCGCACTTCAACCTGGTCAGCAGCAATTGCCAAATACCGACTCTGATAAAAATCATGAGATCGCTGAAATTGTCGGACATATAAACCAAAGATATAAAAAGAATGCTGAATTTTTACTAAACAGGCTGCTGCAGAATAAAAATGTCACAGCATGGAATAATAATGCTGAATTTATTTTCAAAGGATCCGTAATACCCGGGTCTAACTTACTGGATTTGGTACGTAGTACAACGCAGAGCCATGCCCTGAACAGTAGAAATTTACCGCCGGGCTGGGATTCATTTATGCAGGCTATGGCAGAGCTAAATGTGCCGTCTACAGTTGTGGGTAACCCCGCTACTAGGAAGCTTTTAGATGAATTAAAAATTACCAACAGTGAGACACGCTCTGTATCTACACCGCTGAAGTTAGCTCCGTCGCCCCGTACAATTCAATCTTTACATTCCCCGTCATTAGGTACCACACGCGGAACTCTGCTACCTAAAAAAAGGTCTCTACCGATGCTACAAACCATGTGGCTCACGATGTAAAGAATGTACTGGATAAATGCTGTACTCGCCTTGTAACACTATATTAATTATTTTGTAAGAAGTGTAATTGTTCATTGTATTATTTAATGTTTTTTACTTTTTATATTCTGTAAGAATTTTTATAGTATTGAAATGTCTTTGAGATGCTGTTTTATTGTGAGAAATAAATTTTTTTACATTTTTACAATATCGTGTCTTTGGTTTTTATTCGTATAAAACACACCGCTTCTTACTTGTGTTGTAACATTGGGTCATATTATAGCTTGTGTTGTAACATTGGTGCATATTATATATATATATATATATATATATCAGAAATAAGTTGTCCAGTAACTCTTCTGTTTGTGTATATAAGGCAGCCACAAGGAGAAAATCTGCTACACTGTGAATAAACACAGCTTACAATTTACTGTTAATGATCCGTCGAAACACATAAGTTTTCTAAGGAAGCGAATACAAAAACAAATAGACAGCTACAGGACACAATAACTTTTCTTTAAACCTCTGAACCGCAGATAAGCCTACATAACCTTCAGGTACAATACATGTACAAACAGAAAAGCTGCCTCTTCTGCTTGTGAAAATAAACATTTATTGGGTACGCAAATACAACAACAATTGACCTAGGTGTTATAAACCTCTGAACCGCAGTTAACCTAAACATTTAGGTAATGTTCACCATTTAGTTAGTGTTCACCATTTACAAAAACAAATAGACAGCTTTAAGTTCTCCACTATATGAATACACTGCAAATACCCACAGCAGATTCTCTGTTTGTGAAAATAAACATTTAGTTAATGTTCACCATAGTGTTCAGCAGAGACACATATAAACAGCTTTAAGTTCTCCACTATATGAATACACTGTGAATAAAACAAAAGCTTACAGAATCAAACTCGGGGCTACGTATAAAATCTATTATAAAACAAATGAGAAAGGTGTTATAAACCACGTGTAAAATAAATACACGACTAGGCTATAATTATAAACATGTGTTATATAAGTTCTCAAAACACAGCTTACAGAATCAAACTCGGACTACGTATAAAAACAAAATACGAGGAATAATATCAAAACTACAACAAATTAAAGTATATCAAACGATATCAAAAGGGGAAATCAGACAGCCTCAAGGACATCTGGCTGACAGGAGGAGGGGTTACACATTTTGATACACTTTGATAGGGGCGGGGCACCTGTCAGATTGAGTTTGATGAAACCTGGCTATTATACACTACTCCCATATGTGGGAGTAAACCACTGTTTGGGCACACGTCGGGGCTCGGAAAGGAAGTAGTAACGTTTTGGAATGCAGGCTTTGATGGAATGGTCACCGGGCATCATGTTGCATTTGCAGAGCCACTGATTTGCCTAAACAGTAGTAACCCCACACAAGTGACCTCATTTTGGAAACTAGACATCCAAGGAACTTATGTAGATGTGTTGTGAGAACTTTGAACACCCAAGTATTTCACTAAAGTTTGTAACACAGAGCAGTGAAAATGAAAAATCATTTTTTTCCCCACAAAAATGATTTTTTAGCCCCTAAATTTTTATTTTCACAAGGGTAACAGGAGAAATTGGACAGCAAAAGTTGTTGTCCAACTTGTCCTGACATACGCTGATACCCCATATGCGGGGGTAAACCACTGGGTGCACGGCAGAGCTCAGAAGGGAGGGAGCATGGTTTTACTTTTTCAATGCAGAATTGGCAGGAATTGAGATCAGACGCCATGTCACGATTGGAGAGCCCCTGATGTGCCTAAACAGTGGAAACCCCCAATTCTAACTCCAACCTTAACCCCAACACACCCCTAACCCTAATCTCAACCCTAACCATAACCCTAACCACACCCCTAACCTGAACACACCCCTAACCCTAATCCCAACCCTAACCACACCCCTAACCCCAACACATTCCTAACTCCAACACACCCCTAACCCTAATCCCAACCCTAACCATAACCCTAACCACACCCCTAACCCTGACGCATTCCTTACCCTAATCCCAATCCAAACCCTAACCCCAACTCTAGCACCAACCCTAACCCTAACTTTAGCCCCAACCCTAACCCTAACTTTAGCAATAACCCTAACCCTAACCCTAATGGCAAAATGGAAATAAATATTTTTTTTATTTTATTATTTTTCCCTAACTAAGGGGGTGATAAAGGGGGGTTTGATTTACTATTTATAGCAGATTTTTATAGCGGGTTTTATGTTTGGCAGCTGTCACACACTAAAAGACGCTTTTTATTGAAAAAAAATAGTTTTTGCTTAACCACATTTAGAGAGCTATAATTTTTCCATATTTTGGCCCACAGAGTCATGTGAGGTCTTGTTTTTTGCAGGACGAGTTGACGTTTTTATTGATATCTTTTTCGGGTCCATTACTTTTTTTATCGTTTTTTATTCCAATTTTTGTGAGGCAGAATGAACAAAAAACAGCAATTCATGAATTTCTATTGGGGGAGGGCGTTTATACCGTTCCGCGTGTGGTAAAATTGATAAAGCATTTTTATTCTTCAGGTCAGGACGATGACAGCGATACCTCATTTATATAATTTTTTAATGTTTTGGCGCTTTTATACAATAAAAACTATTTTATATTAAAAAATAATTATTTTTGCATTGCTTAATTCTGAGAGCTATAACTTTTTTATTTTTCCGATGATGGAGCAATATGGTGGCTTGTTTTTTGCAGGACAAGATGACATTTTCAGCGGTACCATGTTTATTATATTTATCTTTTTCATCGTGTGTTATTCCACTTTTTGTTTGGCGGTATTATGATGAAGCATTGATTTTTTGCCTTGTTTTTTTTTTTTAATGGCGTTCACTAAAGGGGTTAACTAGTGGGACAGTTTTATAGTTCGGGTCGTTACAGATGCGGTGATACTAAATGTGTGTATTTTATTGTTTAGATTTTTTTAATTCAAATTTTTATTTATTGATGGAATATAGATTTTTTTATTATTACTTTTTATTATTTTGTAAAAAATATTTTCACAATTATTAAAAAAAAATGTTAAATTCATTCTAACATTTACACTGTGACCCACTATGGGACACTCATTTTGTGCATGCTGATCGCTTATATGGCATGCAGATCTGTGCACACTGACCTCAGAAACTTCCTGACATGCACTGCGCATGACAAGAAGTCTCTCAGCTCTGGTAACCCACATGTTATCATGATGACATCGGGTTACCATGGGAGCAATCGGGATCCCGCGTCATGCCGGGACTCCGATCCAAATGCTGTCAGCCCCTCTGCTGGCTCCAGAATGCTACAATCATGTTTGATCGCAGTGTTTCGGGGGTTAAAGTGCACTTAGTGCTGGGTGTCAGCTGTGAGAATTAGCTGACACCTGGCAGCGATCAGCCGGGTCCCCCCTGGGAGCGCGGCTGATCGCATTGGACGTACTATTCCGTCCATGGGAATTAAGTCTCAGGTCATATGGACGGAATAGTACGTCCAATGCCAGAAAGGGGTTAAATTGGAAGATTTATTGGATCTATAAACTTGGCACACTCACTCCAAATGGGTTAAATGAAATCACAGACTCTTGTTTATAATTTCTCTCATTCTTGTTATTTTAGTAACCAGTTAGGCCTCATTTTTTTCCACACCAAATAGTGATAACTCTTTTTTTGCCCTCAATACAGGATATCTGCTTATGGTCACACTATAAATGTACTTGGAAAATAGATTCCTGATTTGGTCTGGAACCAGCCTTGTTTTTTCTACCGTGTTTTGAGTCCCGTCGATTCCACTAAACCGTATTTCCAATTTTTTTGTTTCCCTCCCGCACTTTTTTCCCCCCATTTTATCAACATACTGTAGATTGTAATTTGGCTATTCGGTAACCATGCTGCCCTGAGCATCACTATTATTCCTTTTGAGTTAACTACACTATATAGTGACATTTCACTCTTTTTCTGTATTCTAGCCTATAGCACACGGATCTTTATATGTTTCCAATTAAAAGTTTTTCCATATCCACACAAAAAGACTGTAGTCATCTTCACTTTACCTGGTCTGGATCCAGCCCTGGAGTCCATAGATATTTGTTTCCAGTCCTGTAGTTTTCACCCCTTCGCAATGTTCTCTATCCCCTGCAGGGCTTCAGACTGATCAGTTCAATATCCACCTACTCTCCTGGTAACCGCAAGCTACCTTTCACACACAGCTCCTCGGGTGTCTTTTAACACTTCACACTCCACTCTGCCCTCACTGTTCTGAGTCCTTAGGCAGTCACCTTCACCATTACAATTTTATTATACAATTGTTTTATACATTCCAGCTATATAGAGCATTATCTTCCTTATTATTCCTATGTCCATTTTTAATATATCATACATACAACTTCTCTTTCCAATATACATATTCTCACAATACACTCATTATTTCATAGGCCAATATTTTAAGATAATAGGAGCCACTTCATGTAACTCGCTATGGTGAATTTCTACACACATACAACCATCTGATCGTTGCTTTTATTCTCTCTTCAGTGACACTGCACTATCATAGTGGTTCCAAACACAGTTTCTGGTGCTATTAATCCGTCTATTATTTTTTTCTGCTCAAGTTCGGATCCCTCATGTCACACACACGCTTCAATGGGTCCAAGATCCATCATTTTTATTGTTTTTTAATTTCATGATATTCCTATACATTTTATTATATTAATTTTCTCTATGTTAGTGTGTTACAGTTTTGTCTGTGAAGCACTTTATATCAGATTTTGAATTATTATCACCCCCGTGACACTGCTGAACTTTGACACGGTCAGGTGCCCGGTTTGGCTTTTTTTTTTTTAAACAATACAGCATAAAAGGACAGCCATTTCTGTCGGTCACACTAGGTTTCTGTCCTGATGAAGAGGTCCTGCATGGCCTCGAAACGTGTTAACTCTGTAACCCTATTCAATAAATCATTCAATATATCCTGTTGGATATACTGCGGATTCATCATTGGCAGCCCATAAGTGGCACCTCAGTTACAATGTCTTCATCGAATTTGGTCCTTTCAAGACCGGTGTCTTCGCAGCAGCCGTGTGATAATTACCGTATATACTGTATGCAAGATACACGTTGCTTTGTAGCAATGGTACTAAGTGAGTCGATTCCCTTCCTTTTTTATCCTCATTTTTTATCGGTTAAAACCCTATTGCGCTCTCTTTTTCCAGTTTTCTTTACTCTCTATCAATTCATACGCACATCTTCATGACAAATAACTTTCTCCACACCTTGCACAAAGTCTTCGATATATATCGGCACCAGACTCATCCTCAGACCACAAAAAAACTATCACTGTATGTTGCTCTTCTGTCCTGTAAATTGCAAGTGGGGTAGTCAATGTTTCTTGCACAGCAGTCACGAATGAACTGATATAACATGTTGAAACCTGCACGGCAGTGATAGGGAAGACAGCAACTTTGTGCGGAAAGTACTGATAAGACAGTTCGTCCAACACAAGCTTTAATATTATCAGAGTATGAGTATTTCAGAGATGAGCAAAATTCTTGAATCTTTTGAAATTCAAAATGTCCAGCTTCTTTGAATTTTTGTAAAAAATTTGATTTGCAAATAATCAAAACTCAGCGAATCGCACTACTCAGAACCTACAATTGTCTGGAAAAGATATGTATAACTCTCTGAGGTCTCGCTGAACTGTATTCAACCACTTTCAAGCGTCAGTAATGTCCAAGTGACCTCAACATAAATAGCAATGGGTAAACAGTGGTAACCAACATCCTGTTTAACCCCTTAACAAGTGGCTATATACCTTTTTACAGAGGTAATTAAAGGTTCAAAAAAGGCTGTGCTAATGTGAAACTGATAAGTCTCATGTTCTTCAGTACAAGTATTACATTGCATAATATCAGCAATCAGAGTAAAAATATAAAATAGATAAAAAATATCTAAATACACAGATAAAAGCACGTAATTAGCAAACAAAAAATGTTTTCCAACAGAAAACGCAACTTTTATGTAAAAACAAAAATAAACAAAAAAGGTACACATAATTGGTATCGCAGTTTCTGAAGTAATCCATAGTATAAAACTGTCACAATTCATCCTGTATAGTGAACGCAATAAAAAATAAATAAAAAACACGGCAAAAAGAAAGCTTTTCATCATATTGACACATAAAAAGTGATCAAGATCAAGAAGTCATATGTTTAAAAAAAAAATTATATCACTGAAAATATCTTTTCATCCTACACAAAAGAAGCCCTCATACAGCTGTCAGCAAAAAAAAATATAAAAAGTTACATTTCTCAGAATATGGAAATGCAGAAACAAATTATACTTTGTAAAATATAGTTTTTGGTGAGCAAAAGTAAAAAATCATAAAAAACTATTGCTGTAATTGTACTTACCCGAAGAATAATACCTGCTATCACTTCTAAATGAATGACGTAAAAAAAGATAAAATGAATAAAAGCAATTCTTCTTCTGCTATTTATTTGAAAATTCTGCTTCTTAAAAATCAATATTAGTCAGACTCAGTTCACATTTATTCCATTCTCTACGATAAGCACTTTCATCGGTGAACTATTCACTGTCATGGAGAAGATAGGCACACTTTGGGCTCTGTTATGGCATCTTTCATGTAGTATGATTATTATTATTATTTCATCCACCTCTGAACAACACATATCCTCTAAAAATGACTAAATTTCTACTCTTTACACTTATATTATTACACTGTTTTATATGTATTGATTTTACACTTATTACAGCTGTCCCCTTATGGTTTATAATTCACCTTTTATTGACTGCAGGAAATTTTCAGATGGAGTCACTTTTTAGAATTTTTTTGTACGACTGATAAAACATACTTTTTATGTCAAAATAGAGTAAAATACAGTAACTATATACAGTATTTAATCTGCTGAGCTCAAATAAATTATTCTGAAGATCAAGAAACAAGTATTAATGACATTATGGAAATAAAAATCTGCTTTTATCACTGCATAGGCTATAACAATAGGCAGATCTAATATATAATGATAATAATTACTAACTATGAATCTATACATAACGTTTCTTCTGATAATGTTTCTATAACCATTTACAAAATTATTACACTATAAAATAAATATAACTTTTTTAATTTTCTGTCAAAAATGGAATAATGTCAGTATATTTAGATTGTCTATACTTACCTTAGTTCCATAACCAGTTCAGAGGAGAGGAACAACACAAGAGATAAAATCAGTAACCAGGAAAGTATACAGGCATGAAATGAAAAATCTACATTCAGTTGTGCTCTTTAAATGAGGCAGGTAACTCCACCTTCCTCACACGACATTAACTGCTAACCTCAGTACTATGCAAGAAACAACTGATTGTGAAACTCATATCTTCAATATGACCTATATTGTTATTTTCAATCATAGTTGTGGATCCTCTGCTCGGGACATGCCCTCTATGAATCAAAACTGTGAAAAATGTCTGGAAAAACTGTTCTGAAAATGTCCCCTTTTTAACCTTTTCCCGACCTGTGACAGCGTATGCGTCATGAAAGTCGGTGCCAATCTGACCTGTGATGCATATGCTGTGTCACAGAAGGATAGCGTTACTGCGGGTCAATTGACCGGGGTTAATGAAAGGTCACCCGACCCGCAGGTGCAGGGGGACCTATACTTGACTCCCCCGGGGGGAGTGACTTTTCCCCCCCGGGGCTAAGATCACCCCCCTCAGATCTGATTGGAGCTAGCATCCATGTGACGCTAGCCCTCCAATCAGATGTGGAGGGGCGGAGGGAAACAATGTCTGCCTCGCTCCTCAGCTTCATCCCATCCGTGGAAGCTGAGGAGCGAGGTACCTGACTGCCCACCTGCCCCCCAGACACCGCGATCGCCGCCGCTGCACACCTCTTCACAGCGCCGCCGCCTCCCCCACTGCCACTGCCAGCACCACCGCTGCTGTTGGGGACAGGTACCTCCCCTCTCCTGTCCTCCACTTCCCCCCAACTTCCGCTCCCTCCCCTATGCCCCCCTTGATCACCCCCTGCTCCAGTGATCACCCCCTGCCCCCTTTATCACCTGCTGCTGCCGCTCTATTTTCTCCTTTCCTACCGCCCCCTGCGCCTGTTAGCCCTTCCTCCCCTGGTGATCACCCTCTTCAGTGATCACCCCTAATCACCCCCTGCCCCCCTGATCACCCCCTGCCTCCCTGATCACCCCCCTGCCCCCCTTTATCACCTGCTGCTGCCAGCTCCATTTTCTCCCCTCCTACCCCCTCTTCCCCTGGTGATCACCCTCTCCAGTGATCACCCCTAATCACTCCCAGCCCCCCTGGTCACCCCCTGCCCCCTGATCACCCTCTGCCCCCCTGATCACCCACTGATTACCTGCTGCTGACTCCATCTACAGCTCATCCTCTGCTCCCCTCCTGCCCCCTCCATGCCTGACAGCTCCATCCTCCCTTGGTAATCACCCCCCCAGCCCCCTAATCAACCCCTGCCCCCCTGATCACCCCCTGCCCTCTGATCACCCCCTGAACTCCTTTATCACCTACTGCTGCCGGCTCCATTTGCTCCTCTCCTACCCCCTCACACATGACAGCTCTATCCTCCCCTGGTGATCACCCCCCAGTGATCACCCCAATCACCCCCGGCCCCCTGGTCAACCCCTGCCCCCCTGATTACCTGCTGCCGGCTCCATATACAGCTCGCCCTCTGCTCCCCTCCTGCCCCCCGATGCCTGACAGCTCCATCCTCCCCTGATGATTATCCCCCAGGCCCCCTAATCACCCCCTGCCCCTCTTATCACCCCCTGCCCCCCCTGATCACCCCCTTCCCTCTGATCACCCCCTGCACTCCTTTGTCACCTGCTGCTGCCTGCTCCATTTGCTCCTCTCCTACCCCCCCTGCGCCTGACCGCTCCATCCTCCCCTGGTGATCACCCCCAAGTGATCACCCCAATCACCCCGGCCCCCTGGTCACCCCGTGCCCCCCTGATCACCCCCTGAATACCTGTTGCTGGCTCCATCTACAGCTCGTCCTCTGCTCCCTTCCTGCCCCCCCCCCCATGCCTGACAGCTCCATCCTCCTCTGGTGGTCACCCCCCCCTGCCCCCCTAATCACCCCCTGCCCCCCAATCACCCCCTGCACTCCTTTATCACCTGCTGCCGGCTCCATTTGCTCCTCTCCTGCCCCCCCTGTGCCTGACAGCTCCATCCTCCCCTGGTGATCACCCCCAGTGATCACCCCAATCAGCCCCTGCCCCCCCTGATCATCCCCTGCCCGCCTGATCACCCTCTGCTCTCTGGTCACCCCCTGATCACCTGCTTCTGCCGGCTCCATCTGCAGCTGGTACTCTGCTCCCCTTCTGCCCCCGGAGCCTGACAGCTCCATCCACCTCTGGTGATCACCCCAATCGCCCCCTGATCACCCCCTGCCCCCTGATCATCCTCTGCCCCCCTGATCACCTGCTGCTGACAGCTCCATCTTCATCTGACGCTGCATGTCCTCAGCCCCCTCCTGCCCCCCGCGCCTGGCAGCCCCCCCCCCCCCCCGCACCTAACAGCCTCCTCCTGCAGGAGAGTTTCACCAAACACTCGCACATACACACGCACACGCAACACTATAATAAAGTTTAGATTTTTCTCCTTCGCCTCATTGGGGGACACAGGACTGTGGGTGTATGCTACTGCCGCCAGGAGGCTGACACTAAGTAAACATAAAAAAGTTTAGCTCCTCCAACGACGTATACACCCTGACACTGGCCGAAGGCGAACCCAGTTCATGCTTAGTGTCTGAAGGAGGCACAGGTCTGGTTTCCAGACCTCCCATATTTTTCCTTCTTCACCTTGGAAGCAAGACAGGGCTGATGGACTCTTTTGAAGGGGTTCGATCTCCCCAAACCATCAACGAGCGAGCACATGGAGTGTCATCTCCACGTATCCTTTCCCGCAACGTGGGATCATTTGCCGGACTTAGCCCTGACCACCCTAAGGTAACAAAACCCTAGGCTGTACAGGTGCATATGTGCAGTCCATGCAGCCCCCACTGCATCACCAATGCTTGGACAGCGGTGATGGAAGGTGGCGGACGGACCCTCTCCTCATCCCCTGAAGGGAAGATGAAGTTAGGGTGCCTGCTCCGTCCTCCTTTATACAGCCCCCCTCTAACCTTATTTACTTGCGTGGGGGGGCCAGGGGGCTCCTGTGGTAGCGCGCATCATAGAGGGTGTCTGGAGCGCAGCAAGCGCCACAGCCCTTCTGTTGCTGGCGGTGCCGCATTCTTTATGCTGTCAGCAGCGCCACAGTCTTTTTTGGCTGCTTGCGGCGCTACACCAGATATCCCGCTGTCAACTTTCGGTTCGCACGGGAGCAGGCTAATCTAGTCCCGGCTTCTGACAGGCTAGGCCATGGGCGTAAGCCCCGCCTTTTCCGGCCACGTCATCTTCCGGGAGTCCTCCCCTCATCCTCGCCGAACGCTGGAGAAGAAATTTAGGCCCTGGCTTCGGCCTCCTATAGGCCACAACGCCGTCTTTTCCGGCGGTACTGCTCACCAATAGAGCGCTCTTTATAAAAAGGTCATCGCTGACACGTCGCCCTTTGACAGGATCCACAGGTCAGACGGGGACACAGGACTGGGGTAAGTGCTACTCTCCCCAGCCTGACAGCCGCAACTTCAGTTTTTTCTGCAGCTTATCTAGTAGCTCTGATTATAGCATTTGCGGGTCACCATGTCTAGAAGAACCAAATCTCATACGGTTTTATACACCGCATGTGTAGCCTGTCGGTCCGCTTTTCCGCATGCCCAGAGTAATCTTCTCTGTGAGGCCTGCGATTCCGAACGTGCTCAGGAGCCCCCCTCTGCAACTCAGGCAGAAACTGTAGTTTCTCCCCCGGAATGAGTCATGTCCTTGTCGCAATCTATGGCATCCCTAATAAAAGTGATTGAGTCCCTTCAGACCCCGGCAGGGGCCAGGGACAGCGGTTCATCTGCTTTAGAGAGGTCCTCAGACTCGCAGGAACCTTTGGCCTGCAGGGGATGCGCTCGCACTAGGCAGACGCGGGGGAAACAAACCCACACAGCGTCTCCCGGTCCATCAGGTGCTTCTGCATCCTCGAGTTCCGCCTCTCATTCACCCTCTCCAGTGGAGAGTAGTGAACACGGTTCGGACTACAATTCCAAAGGGTCCCTCAATTTAGAGGCACCGGATTAACAGGAGTCAGTAGACAGTCTAATTGAGGCCGTCAACGAAACCCTGGGAGTAGAAGACAAACCCGCCTTGGCCTCGGGTCATAAGGTATCATTTAAGAGGGTCAAGCAGCCTCGTAGGGTGTTCTCCACTCATCCTGAGTTTGAGGATTTGGTCCAACGTCACAGGGAGCATCCGGACAGGCATTTCTCTGGACAAAAAGCCCTAAATGCCAGATACCCGTTCGCCCCTGAGTTGCGTAAGAAGTGGGCAGAATCCCCTTCGGTAGATCCACCGGTTTCTCGTTTGGCCTCTAACACGCTGCTATCCCTTCCCAACGTTTCCTCTATTAGGGATCCAACTGATCGGCTCATAGAAAGTTTGGCTCGTTCAGTTTTTGAGGCTTCAGGTTCAGCCCTCTCGCCCTCTTTTGCGACGACTTGGGTAGCTAAGGCCATGATTTCTTGGTCAGAATCTTTGACTAAGGTTCTACAGGAGAAGGATCTACCAGCAGATTTGACAGAAATGTCAAATCAGATAGCTCTTGCTGGGAGCTACCTGATCTGTAGATGCTGCGAACTGTGCTGCATTGGTGGCCGCAAACGCAATTGCCATTAGACGGGCCCTTTGGTTGAGAACATGGCAGGCGGATTCTACCTCGAAAAAAATAACTTACAACTGTCCCATATCAGGGGAGTCGATTAATTGGAGAAAATTTGGATCAGTATTATACCAATAGGAACCCTTTATGTACTAAAGATAACACAGATAAAATATAGCTTTTAATTAATATACCAATTAAAACCATGCCACAAATACAACCAGATAAACACATAAAACACACAACCATGCACTCTGGGATAACCCTGCCAAACAATACCTCTTAGTACTGCCTACCTATCAGTGGAGGTTGGCACCCTAAACACAGATACGAGATTGGCGCCCCCACTCACCGTCGGCTGTCCCTATGTCTCCTAGTATGGATCCTAATATAGGTGTCACATACAGACCAGCACTTACAATAGACAGGAAAAAGATAGGCAGACTAACTGGCTGATTGTATATATATATCTATATATATAATTGTCTAAGGGTTTTTCTGTCTGTCTGTCTGTCCTGGAAATCCCGCGTCTCTGATTGGTCGAGGCCGCCAGGCCTCGACCAATCAGCGACGGGCACAGCGATGATGATGTCATAAAGGACGTAGAAATCCCACGTTTCTGATTCAGCGACAGGCACAGTATCGACGTAGATGTCATAATGGTTGCCATGGCGACGATGATGTCATAAAGGTTGCCTCGACCAATCAGCGACGGGCACAGTCTGCCGCGAATTCTGGAATCATCATTGTCCATATACTACGGGGACATGCATATTCTAGAATACCCGATGCGGGCCACAATCTAGTATATATATATATATATATATATACTAGATTGTGGCCCGATTCTAACGCATCGGGTATTCTAGAATATGCATGTCCCCGTAGTATATGGACAATGATGATTCCAGAATTCGCGGCAGACTGTGCCCGTCGCTGATTGGTCGAGGCAACCTTTATGACATCATCGTCGCCATGGCAACCATTATGACATCTACGTCGATACTGTGCCCGTCGCTGATTGGTCGAGGCCTGGCGGCCTCGACCAATCAGAGACGCCGGATGTCTACGTCCTTTATGACATCATCGTCGCTGTGCCCGTTGCTGATTGGTCGAGGCCTAGCGGCCTCGACCAATCAGAGAGCCGGGATTTCCAGGACAGACAGACAGACAGACAGACAGATGGAAAAACCCTTAGACAATTATATATATAGATATTTATGAATAATCATGTATATAAACTAGGTTTGTGACAGGGTGAGATACACGGACTAAAGACCAACAATGTGCATAACAAAAAAGTGCTCGTGTATTAAAAATAGGCCTCACTACCTCTGTACCCTACTGCTGTGCAGCCTGCCTAGCTGTGGAGGTTGGCACCCTACTGGTCAGCGGAATGGTGCCGCCACTCAGTGACGACTGGCCCTGGGAAGCCCTATTATTAAATCCCAGCCGGATAATGATCAGACACAGATGTGTAAATACACAAAAATGGCAAGGCACAAAACATACAGTGGGGCAAAAAAGTATTTAGTCAGTCAGCAATAGTGCAAGTTCCACCACTTCCACATCTGTAATTTACATCATAGGTAGACCTCAACTATGGGAGACAAACTGAGAAAAAAAAATCCAGAAAATCACATTGTCTGTTTTTTTAACAATTTATTTGCATATTATGGTGGAAAATAAGTATTTGGTCAGAAACAAAATTTCATCTCAATACTTTGTAATATATCCTTTGTTGGCAATGACAGAGGTCAAAAGTTTTCTGTAAGTCTTCACAAGGTTGCCACACACTGTTGTTGGTATGTTGGCCCATTCCTCCATGCAGATCTCCTCTAGAGCAGTGATGTTTTTGGCTTTTCGCTTGGCAACACGGACTTTCAACTCCCTTCAAAGGTTTTCTATAGGGTTGAGATCTGGAGACTGGCTAGGCCACTCCAGGACCTTGAAATGCTTCTTACGAAGCCACTCCTTCGTTGCCCTGGCAGTGTGCTTTGGATCATTGTCATGTTGAAAGACCCAGCCACGTTTCATCTTCAATGCCCTTGCTGATGGAAGGAGGTTTGCACTCAAAATCTCACGATACATGGCCCCATTCATTCTTTCATGTACCCGGATCAGTCGTCCTGGCCCCTTTGCAGAGAAACAGCCCCAAAGCATGATGTTTCCACCACCATGCTTTACAGTAGGTATGGTGTTTGATGGATGCAACTCAGTATTCTTTTTCCTCCAAACACGACAAGTTGTGTTTCTACCAAACAGTTCCAGTTTGGTTTCATCAGACCATAGGACATTCTCCCAAAACTCCTCTGGATCATCCAAATGCTCTCTAGCAAACTTCAGACGGGCCCGGACATGTACTGGCTTAAGCAGTGGGACACGTCTGGCACTGCAGGATCTGAGTCCATGGTGGCGTAGTGTGTTACTTATGGTAGGCCCTGTTACGTTGGTCCCAGCTCTCTGCAGTTCATTCACTAGGTCCCCCCGCGTGGTTCTGGGATTTTTGCTCACCGTTCTTGTGATCATTCTGACCACACGGGGTGGGATTTTGCGTGGAGCCCCAGATCGAGGGAGATTATCAGTGGTCTTGTATGTCTTCCATTTTCTAATTATTGCTCCCACTGTTGATTTCTTCACTCCAAGCTGGTTGGCTATTGCAGATTCAGTCTTCCCAGCCTGGTGCAGGGCTACAATTTTGTTTCTGGTGTCCTTTGACAGCTCTTTGGTCTTCACCATAGTGGAGTTTGGAGTCAGACTGTTTGAGGGTGTGCACAGGTGTCTTTTTATACTGATAACAAGTTTAAACAGGTGCCATTACTACAGGTAATGAGTGGAGGAAAGAGGAGACTCTTAAAGAAGAAGTTACAGGTCTGTGAGAGCCAGAAATCTTGATTGTTTGTTTCTGACCAAATACTTATTTTCCACCATAATATGCAAATAAATTGTTAAAAAAACAGACAATGTGATTTTCTGGATTTTTTTTTCTCAGTTTGTCTCCCATAGTTGAGGTCTACCTATAATGTAAATTACAGACGCCTCTCATCTTTTTAAGTGGTGGAACTTGCACTATTGCTGACTGACTAAATACTTTTTTGCCCCACTGTATGCTTACACGCTGTCGCCTTGACACCCGACTGTAACCCCGCTGCTCCTGCTCACCCTCTGCCGCAGTGGAAGAAGTGCTCTAAAAAAAGGAAAAAAAATTGTCATATGTGTAGATGTGACAGTGAATACTTACCAATCTGAGGAGGTGAGTAATCACTTCACTGACATGTTCGGCTTGAGAAGGCCCACGATGTTGCTCCTCATCAGAAGAAGAAGACATTCTGATGCATGCAGAAAGAAAGAAATGGCAGAAATTAGGACATGTAGAGACAGAAAATAGAAAATAAAGGCATTGGCTAGGATATACAGTCATGGCCAAAAGTATTCACACCCCTGCAATTCTGTCAGATAATACTCAGTTTCTTCCTGAAAATGATTGCAAACACAAATTCTTTGGTATTATTATCTTTATTTAATTTGTCTTAAATGAAAAAACACAAAAGAGAATGAAGCAAAAAGCAAAACATTGATCATTTCACACAAAACTCCAAAAATGGGCCAGACAAAAGTATTGGCACCCTCAGCCTAATACTTGGTTGCACAACCTTTAACCAAAATAACTGCAACCAACCGCTTCTGGTAACCATCAATGAGTTTTTTACAATGCTCTGCTGGAATTTTAGACCATTCTTCTTTGGCAAACTGCTCCAGATCCCTGATATTTGAAGGGTGCCTTCTCTAAACTGCCATTTTTGGATCTCTCCAGAGGTGTTTTATGGGATTCAGGTCTGGACTCATTGCTGGCCACCTTAGAAGTCTACAGTGCTTTCTCTGAAACCATTTTCTAGTGCTTTTTTAACCCCTTCCCGACCTGTGACACAGCGTATGCGTCATGAAAGTCGGTGCCAATCCGACCTGTGACGCATATGCTGTGTCACAGAAAGATCGCGTCCCTGCAGATCGGGTGAAAGGGTTAACTCCCATTTCACCCGATCTGCAGGGACAGGGGGAGTGGTAGTTTAGCCCAGGGGGGGTGGCTTCACCCCCTCGTGGCTACGATCGCTCTGATTGGCTGTTGAAAGTGAAACTGCCAATCAGAGCGATTTGTAATATTTCACCTAAAAAAATGGTGAAATATTACAATCCAGCCATGGCCGATGCTGCAATATCATCGGCCATGGCTGGAAATACTAATGTGCCCCCACCCCACCCCTCCGATCGCCCCCCCAGCCCCCCGATCTGTGGTCCGCTCCCCTCCGTCCTGTGCTCCGCTCCCCCGTCCTCCTGTCCGCTCCCCCGTGCTCCAATCACACCCCCACGTGCTCCAATCAAACCCCCCCGCACTCCGATCCCCCCCCGTGCTCCGAACCACCCCCCCTGCACACCGATCCCCCCCCCCTGCACACCGATCCACCCGCCCGCACACCGATCACTCTCCCCCATGCTCCGATCCCTCCCCCCCCGTGCTCCGACGCCCCCCCGTGCCCTGATCTCCCCCCCCTGTGCCCTGATCTCCCCCCCTTATACTTACCGATCCTGGCGGGGTCCGTCAGTCTTCTTCCCCGAGCGCCGCCATGTTCCAAAATGGCGGGCGCATGCGCAGTGCGCCCGCCGAATCTGCCGGCCGGCAGATTCGTTCCAATGTGAATTTTGATCACTGTGATATAATCTATCACAGTGGTCAAAATAAAAAAACAGTAAATGACCCCCCCCCCCCTTTGTCCCCCATAGATAGGGACAATAATAAAATAAAGAATTTTTTTTTTTTTTTCACTAAGGTTGGAGTTAGAACTAGGGTTAGGGTTAGGGGTAGGGGTAGGGTTAGGGGTAGGGGTAGGGGTAGGGTTAGGGTTAGGGTTAGGGGTAGGGTTAGGGTTAGGGGTAGGGTTAGGGGTAGGGTTAGGGTTAGGGGTAGGGTTAGGGGTAGGGTTAGGGGTAGGGGTAGGGATAGGGTTAGGGGTAGGGTTAGGGTTAGGGTTAGGGTTTCGGTATGTGCACACGTATTCTGGTCCTCTGCGGATTTTTCTGCAGCGGATTTGATAAATCCGCAGTGCTAAACCGCTGCGGATTTATGGCAGATTTACCGCGGTTTTTCTGCGCATTTCACTGCGGTTTTACAACTGCGATTTTCTATTGGAGCAGTTGTAAAACCGCTGTGGAATCCGCAGAAAGAAGTGACATGCTGCGGAATGTAAACCGCTGCGTTTCCGTGCAGTTTTTCCGCAGCATGTGTACAGCGATTTTTGTTTCCCATAGGTTTACATTGAAATGTAAACTCATGGGAAACTGCTGCGGATCCGCAGCGTTTTCCAAAGCGTGTGCACATACCTTTAGAATTAGGCTATGTGCACACGGTGCGGATTTGGCTGCGGATCCGCAGCGGATTGGCCGCTGCGGATCCGCAGCAGTGTTCCATCAGGTTTACAGTACCATGTAAACCTATGGAAAACCAAATCCGCTGTGCCCATGGTGCGGAAAATACCGCACGGAAACGCTGCGTTGTATTTTCCGCAGCATGTCAATTCTTTGTGCGGATTCCGCAGCGTTTTACACCTATTCCTCAATAGGAATCCGCAGGTGAAATCCGCAGTAAATCCGCAGGTAAAACACAGTGCCTTTTACCCGCGGATTTTTCAAAAATGGTGCGGAAAAATCTCACACGAATCCGCAACGTGGGTACATAGCCTTAGGGTTAGGGTTGGGTTGGAATTAGGGTTGTGGTTAGGGTTAGGGGTGTGTTGGGGTTAGGGTTGTGGTTAGGGGTGTGTTGCGGTTAGGGTTGTGGTTAGGGTTACGGCTACAGTTGGGATAAGGGTTAGGGGTGTGTTGGCGTAAGAATTGAGGGGTTTCCACTGTTTAGGCACATCAGGGGGTCTCCAAACGCAACATGGCGCCACCATTGATTCCAGCCAATCTTTTATTCAAAAAGTCAAATGGTGCTCCTTCCCTTCCGAGCACCGACGTGTGCCCAAACAGTGGTTTACCCCCACATATGGGGTATCAGTGTACTCAGGACAAACTGGGCAACAATTACTGGGGTCCAATTTCTCCTGTTACCCTTGAGAAAATAAAAAATTGCTTGCTAAAACATCATTTTTGAGGAAAGTAAAATGATTTTTTATTTTCACGGCTCTGCGTTGTAAACGTCTGTGAAGCACTTGGGGGTTCAAAGTGCTCACCACATATCTAGATAAGTTCCTTGGGGGGTCTAGTTTCCAAAATGGGGTCACTTGTGGGGGGTTTCTACTGTTTAGGCACACCAGGGGCTCTGCAAACGCAACGTGACGCCCGCAGACCATTCCATCAAAGTCTGCATTTCAAAACGTCACTACTTGACTTCCGAGCCCCGACATGTGCCCAAACAGTGGTTTACCCCCACATATGGGGTATCAGCGTACTCAGGACAAACTGGGCAACAATTACTGGGGTCCAATTTCTCCTGTTACCCTTGAGAAAATAAAAAATTGCTTGCTAAAACATCATTTTTGAGGAAAGAAAAATGATTTTTTATTTTCACGGCTCTGCGTTGTAAACGTCTGTGAAGCACTTGGGGGTTCAAAGTGCTCACCACATATCTAGATAAGTTCCTTGGGGGGTCTAGTTTCCAAAATGGTGTCACTTGTGGGGGGTTTCTACTGTTTAGGCACACCAGGGGCTCTGCAAACGCAACGTGACGCCCGCAGACCATTCCATCAAAGTCTGCATTTCAAAAGTCACTACTTCCCTTCTGAGCCCCGACGTGTGCCCAAACAGTGGTTTACCCCCACATATGGGGTATCAGCGTACTCAGGAGAAACTGGACAACAACTTTTGGGGTCCAATTTCTCCTGTAACCCTTGGGAAAATAAAAAATTCTGGGCTAAAAAATTATTTTTGAGGAAAGAAAACGTATTTATTATTTTCACTGCTCTGTGTTATAAACTTCTGTGAAGCACTTGGGGGTTCAAAGTGCTCACCTCACATCTAGATAAGTTCCTTTCGGGGTCTAGTTTCTAAAATGGGGTCACTTGTGGGGGGTTTCTACTGTTTAGCCACATCAGGGGCTCTGCAAACGCAACGTAACGCCCGCAGAGCATTCCATCAAAGTCTGCATTTCAAAATGTCACTACTTGACTTCCGAGCCCCGACATGTGCCCAAACTGTGGTTTACCCCCACATATGGGGTATCAGCGTACTCAGGAGAAACTGTACAACAACTTTTGGGGTCAAATTTCTCCTGTTACCCTTGGGAAAATAATAAATTGCAGGCTAAAAAATCATTTTAGAGAAAATAAAATTTTTATTTTATTTTCATGGCTCTGCGTTATAAACTTCTGTGAAGCACTTGGAAGTTCAAAGTCCTCACCACACATCTAGATTAGTTCCTTTGGGGGTCTAGTTTCCAAAATGGGGTCATATGTGGGGGATCTCCAATGTTTAGGCACACAGGGGCTCTCCAAACGTGACATGGTGTCCGCTAATGATTGGAGCTAATTTTCCATTTAAAAAGCCAATTGGCGTGCCTTCCCTTCCGAGCCCTGCCGTGCGCCCAAACAGTGGTTTACCCCCACATATGGGGTATCAGCGTACTCAGGACAAACTGGACAACAACATTTGCGGTCCAATTTCTCCTATTACCCTTGGCAAAATAGGAAATTCCAGGCTAAAAATCATTTTTGAGGAAAGAAAAATTATTTTTTATTTTCATGGCTCTGCATTATAAACTTCTGTGAAGCACCTGGGGGTTTAAAGTGCTCAATATGCATCTAGATAAGTTCCTTGGGGGGTCTAGTTTCCAAAATGGGGTCACTTGTGGGGGAGCTCCAATGCATAGGCACACAGGGGCTCTCTAAACGCGACATGGTGTCCGCTAACAATTGGAGCTAATTTTCCATTCAAAAAGTCAAATGGCGCGCCTTCCCTTCCGAGCCCTGCCGTGTGCCCAAACAGTGGTTTACCCCCACATATGAGGTATCGGCGTACTCGGGAGAAATTGCCCAACAAATTTTAGGATTCATTTTATCCTATTGCCCATGTGAAAATGAAAAACTGAGGCGAAAAGAATTTTTTTGTGAAAAAAAAAAGTACTTTTTCATTTTTACAGATCAATTTGTGAAGCACCTGAGGGTTTAAAGTGCTCAATATGCATCTAGATAAGTTCCTTGGGGGGTCTAGTTTCCAAAATGGGGTCATTTGTGGGGGAGCTCCAATGTTTAGGCACACGGGGGCTCTCCAAACACGACATGGTGTCCGCTAACGATGGAGATAATTTTTCATTCAAAGAGTCAAATGGCGCTCCTTCCCTTCCGAACCTTACCATGTGCCCAAACAGTGGTTTACCTCCACATGTGAGGTATCGGTGTACTCATGAGAAATTGCCCAACAAATTTTAGGATCCATTTTATCCTGTTGCCCATGTGAAAATGAAAAAAATTGAGGCTAAAAGAATTTTTTTGTGAAAAAAAAGTACTTTTTCATTTTTACGGATCAATTTGTGAAGCCCCCGGGGGTTCAAAGTTCTCACTATGCATCTAGATAAGTTCCTTGGGGCGTCTAGTTTCCAAAATGGGGTCACGTGTGGGGGAGCTCCAATTTTTAGGCACACGGGGGCTCTCCAAACGTGACATGGTGTCCGCTAAAGAGTGGAGCCAATTTTTCATTCAAAAAGTCAAATGGCGCTCCTTCCCTTCCAAGCCCTGCCGTGCGCCCAAACAGTGGTTTACCCCCACATATGAGGTATCAGCGTACTCAGGACAAATTGGACAACAACTTTCGTGGTTCAGTTTCTCCTTGTACCATTGGGAAAATAAAAAAAATGTTGCTAAAAGATAATTTTTGTGACTAAAAAGTTAAATGTTCATTTTTTCCTTCCATGTTGCTTCTGCTGCTGTGAAGCACCTGAAGGGTTAAAAAACTTCTTGAATGTGGTTTTGAGCACCTTGAGGGGTGCATTTTTTAGAATGGTGTCACTTTTGGGTATTTTCATCCATATAGACCCCTCAAACTGACTTCAAATGTGAGGTGGTCCCTAAAAAAAATGGTTTTGTAAATTTCGTTGTAAAAATGAGAAATCGCTGGTCAAATTTTAACTCTTATAACTTCCTAGCAAAAAAAAATGTTGTTTCCAAAATTGTGCTGGTGTAAAGTAGACATGTGGGAAATGTTATTTATTAACTATTTTGTGTCACATAACTCTCTGGTTTAACAGAATAAAAATTCAAAATGTGAAAATTGCGAAATTTTCAAAATTTTCGCCAAATTTCCGTTTTTATCACAAATAAACGCAGAATTTATTGACCTAAATTTACCACTAACATGAAGCCCAATATGTCACGAAAAAACAATCTCAGAACCGCTAGGATCCGTTGAAGCGTTCCTGAGTTATTACCTCATAAAGGGACACTGGTCAGAATTGCAAAAAACGGCCAGGTCATTAAGGTCAAAATAGGCTGGGTCATGAAGGGGTTAAGTGTGTTTTGGGTCATTGTCCTGCTGGAAGACCCATGACCTCTGAGGGAGACCCAGCTTTCTCACACTGGGCCCTACATTGTGCTGCAAAATTTGATGGTAGTCTTCAGACTTCATAATGCCATGCACACGGTCAAGCAGTTCAATGCCAGAGGCAGCAAAGCAAGCCCAAAACATCAGGGAACCTCTGCCATGTTTGACTGTAGGGACCGTGTTCTTTTCTTTGAATGCTTCTTTTTTTCTCCTGTAAACTCTATGTTGATGCCTTTGCCCAAAAAGCTCTACTTTTGTCTCATCTGACCAGAGAACATTGTACCAAAACGTTTTAGGCATTTTCAGGTAAGTTTTGGCAAACTCCAGCCTGGCTTTTTTATGTCTCGGGGTAAGAAGTGGGGTCTTCCTGGTTCTCCTACCATACAGTTCCTTTTCATTCAGATGCCAACGGATAATACGGGTTGACACTGTTGTACCCTTGGACTGCAGGGCAGCTGGAACTTGTTTGGATGTTAGTCGGGGTTGTTTATCCAACATCCGCACAATCTTACGTTGAAATCTCTTGTCAATTTTTCTTTTCCATCCACATCTAGGGAGGTTAGCGACAGTGCCATGGGCTTTAAACTTCTTGATGACACTGCACACGTTAGACACAGGAATATTCAGGTCTTTGGAGATGGACTTGTAGCCTTGAGATTGCTCGTGCTTCCTCACAATTTGGGTTCTCATGTCCTCAGACAGTTCTTTGGTCTTCTTTCTTTTCTCCATGCTCAATGTAGTACACACAAGGACACAGGACAGAGGTTGAGTCAACTTTAATCCATGTCAACTGGCTGCAAGTGTGATTTAGTTATTGCCAACACCTGTTTGGTGCCACAGGTAAGTTACAGGTGCTGTTAATTACACAAATTAGAGAAGCATCACAAGATTTTTCGAACGGTGTCAATACTTTTGTCCACCCCTTTTTTATGCTTGGTGTGGAATTATATCCAATTTGGCTTTAGGACAATTCTTTTTGTGTTTTTTCATTTAAGACAAATTAAATGAAGATAATAATACCAAATAATTTGTGTTTGCAATCATTTTCAAGAAGAAACTGAGTATTATCTGACAGAATTGCAGGGGTGTGAATACTTTTGGCCATGACTGTACTCACATTGTTCAGAGGCTTGTTTCCTCCAAGGTGCTTTGGTCTGGCTGCTCTGCTTCTCTGTCTGCTGCGTAGTGGCCTGCAACTGTCCACTCCCTCCCTTTGTCACCTTGTATTGGGGGGGGGGTGGCTTATCAGTGTCTAGACATGTTTTTCTCTGGTGCAACGCATGCATTCACGCACGCAAGCACACGCATGTACTTGCGGCAGCATGAGTTCACATAGACAGCAATGCGTTTTATTGCCGCATTTCTGCCGCTAACAACCGCATGTTTCTAGGTGTCAAATTGACGCCTTTAAAATTACTACATGTAGCCTTCACCGCGCCAAACCGCAGACGACGAAATGATGCATGCGTCGTCAAACGCGGCAAAACGCAATCAAACACAGACGCAATCAAACGCAATCAAACGCGTCCCTAATGTTGAATATAGGAATACACAACGCATGCGGATTATTGCGGAAGAATTGCTGCGGACACAACAGCAAATGTGAAACTGGCCTAAAATGAATAGTATCCAGTGGTAACCAACAGTCTGTTAACAAGTAGCGTAACTAGAGTCTGATGGGCCCTGGTGCAAAATTTGGACCTGAGTCCCCACCTGTACAGTACCGTATATTGGTCTGATGTATTGGCCCTTGCAATGATCTAGATCCTATAAAGACATATTTGTTGGGGTAGATAGGCCCACTTGGCTGCACATAGAGGTCAACACATGAAAGCAGTCTCTTGAAATCTTCCACTGATTTATTACAGGTATTGCATTAAGGTATTGCATTAAACAGTGCAGGGTTAGCAAAACAAACAGGCTTTTCTGTCCTAAAAGGAAAGGAAAAACATATTGCACAATCTGTGGTGCTGTGGTGATCCGCACACTCAGGAACAAATAATAAAAGGTTCAATTTTCTTTATCATGAAAACAGCTCTGGAGCTTTCACCACCAAACACATCCAACATTGAATGAGCCAGAAGGCTGTGTATTTATCATCTGGACTCTGCAGCTGTTCAATCAACTTAGCCCTAAACATGGCTAATTAACCCCTTTCAGCACTTAGTGTGCTGGAGCATTTTCCTTGGTTCATATAATTGAATATGACAACCACATTGATATATATTTCCCCTCTAGTACTTTGCCAGTGAATTTGTCACAATGTTTAGCCCATCTAATAACTTTCCACATCCTGGTCCCATCCTGTACTAATGTCGCCATCCAGCAATAATATCCCTGTCCTAGACCCCTTCCTGTTTTAATCTCTTCCATCCTTGGCCCTTTCCTGGTACAATACTGGGCCCCTTCCAGTTATATTGTTGCCATGCTGTGACTCTTCCAGTATTAATGTCCCTCATTCTAGTCTCCTTCCAGTAAATGTAATATTCCCCATCCTAGACCTCTTATAGCAATAAAGTCCTCCATCATGGGCCTCTTTCTGGTGTAATGTCCCCCATTCTGGCCTATTTATTTGATAATTAGTGATGAGCAAGTATACTCGCTGCACAGGGTTTTCCCGTGGACGCTTGGGTGACCTCCGAGTATTTGTTAGTGTTCGGAGATTTACCGTATTTTTCGGACTACAATACGCACTTTTTCCCCCCCAAAAAAGGGGGGAAAATTGGGGGTGCGTCTAATAGTCGCAATGCAGGCTTACCATGGCAGCAGAGGTGCGCTGATGAGGAGGCGCAGTAAGCAGGGTCCCTTTCTCCGGTGAGGTGATGCAGCAGCCCGGTAAGCAGCAGAGCCGGGTGAATCCTGTTGTTTTCGGTGGGGGCGGCCATCTTCCTGAAGCCGCGCGTGCGCAGATGAAGCGCTCAACTTCCCGGGGCTTCAGGAAAATGGCCGCCGCGATCTCCATCTGCACACGCGCGACCTCCCGCGGCCATTTTCCTGAAGCCCCGGGAAGCAGAGAGCTTCATCTGCGCACGCGTGGCTTCAGGAAGATGGCCGCCCCCACCGATAACAACAGGATTCACCCGGCTCTGCTGCTTACCGGGCTGCTGCATCACCTCACCGGGGAAAGGGACCCCTCTCACGCCATACCTCTCACTGCGCCTCCTCATCCCAGCACCTCCTCATCCCAGCACCTCCTCATCCCAGCACCTCCTCATCCCCAGCACCTCTGCCGGTAATCACTGCTGCAACCCTCCCATGGACACCAGGCCGTGGCATCGCCCACCTAAGCAGGAAGGGACCGTGCTCAGGTGCACGCCACACCGCATCACCCCCCCTCTGCCGACACCATGCCTCCTGTGACCCTGCTCTGCCACCGCCAGCCCTCAGGTAAGATACTGTACATTCGGACAATAAGACGGACCCCCATCTTATAAAAAAATCTTTTTTTCTGCAATTTTCACCCCAAATTTGGGGTGCGTCTTATGGTCCGGTGCGTCTTATAGTCCGAAAAATACAGTAGTTTTCATCACCCCAGCTGAATGATTTACAGCTGCTACCCAGCCTGAGTACATGTGGGGGTTGCCTGGCTGCTAGGGAACCCCCACATGTATTAGTTAACAGACATGGGGTCAGAAAAAATGTTTTGGTGGCTGATGTAAAAGCGACATAAGTAAATTATGTTTCAACTCGATCTCTGGTTATATTTGCACAATCACTCTGGAGAAGTGGATGAATAAATTATCATTGACAACATATAAACAAAACAACATATACATATTAACAATATATACAAAGGCCCAAATTTGATAAAGCAGCTAAAGCAATGTGGGTAGCAATATACAGTAAAAAGTGTTTGTCACATTGTAATTATAAAGCCATGTTGCTGGTCATATTACAATAGATATATCCTGTAGGAAGTGTATCATAGTGTATCTCAGTGTATCTGTGTGCAGAGGGAAAAGACAGTTTCTGTTGGTACAGGGGCAAAATTAGAGATGTCTTATTGTCAATAGGCAAATATGCATAAAAATATTACCACTGGGGAGATGGTGTGAGTGACCTCTTTAATGGCAGTAGGTTTGACACAGGTTAATACCTTGGTAGCTTAACCTTTGAGAGGTAGTGTGACACTCATGGCCCCTGCTACGGAGAGGTAATGGGTATAGCCTAAAAGGAAAGATAAAGATAAGGTTGAGAAGCAAGTAGAGGCTAAGACGGGACACCCTATCGCGATGAATGAAAATTTGCTCTGCTTCATTTTGACAAATGTAAAGTTTTTCTTCATGTCTGTGTGTGCGGGATCTGTGCGTGACCGTGGGGGGGTCTGTGCGGGCCTGTCGGGGGTCTGTACGGGCCTGCTGTGGGTCTGTACGGGCCTGCCAGGGGTCTGTGCGGGCTGCCGGGGGTCTGTGCGGGCCTGCCGTGGGTCTGTACGGGCCTGCCGGGGGTCTGTGCGGGCTGCCGGGGGTCTGTGCGGGCCTGCCGTGGGTCTGTGCGGTCTGCCGGGGGTCTGTGCGGGCCTCTCGGGGGTTGTGTGTGTGTGCAGGCATCGTCCGATGGGACTACAAGTCCCATCGGGCTATGCCTGCTACAATGACAGTGATTGACACAATAGCCAATGATGGGACAGTAGTAGTCCCATCATCCGGCTAATGTGTTGAATGTAAAAAAAAACAAACCACAAACATGCATACTACATACATACAGCATACATACTACATACATACAACATACATACATACAACATACATACAACATACATACTACATACATACATACATACATACATACTACATATATACAACATACATACTACATACATACATACTACATACAACATACATACTACATACATACTACATACATACATACAACATACTACATATACTACATACATACTACATACAATACATTCATACATTACATACAATACATACATACAGACATACAGTACATATAACATAGAGTACATACTCACCATCACTTGTCACTTTGATCCCCGAAGCCAGTGTCATCTGTAAAAAATATGAAAATAACAAACAAACAATATACTCCCTGATCTGCAGAAATCCACAAGTGTCCTACGACGATCTCCCGTGGAGAACGGCAGCATCAGCTGTTGCGACTGCTCTCTAGGGGCTCCAGGAATACAATGACGGAAGGAAGTTAACCTTCCGCACTGTATTCCTCCGCCGCTGTAAAAAAATAGTCCATAGTCTCACTTTTGGCATTGCTGTGTGAGAAATTTCCCACGCAGCAAATGCCATCAAGTGAGACTCTGAACTATAGTAACCTTTCAGTGATGCACTGCAGGAGCCATTGTCTCCTGTCAGTGTGTCACTGAAGGTCCTATAAAGCAGTGACATCACCCGATTTCACTGGTCTATAGGGGAGATCGTCGTGGGACACTCCTTACTAATTGGACTACGGCGGACAGGTAGTGTACAGTTTATTATTTTACGTTATGCACAACATAGCACATTTTCAGCTGCGTCACTTCTAATGTGGTGTACCTAATTATTTGTACTAAATGTCCAACTTGGGGTTTGTATGTGTGGGAGACAGGGCAAAAACTTAGAACAAGAATGAATTCTCACCACCACACAATAAGAGAAAAAAGAATGGATTTACCTGTGGCAATACATTTTTGTCTCCCAAATCATAACACTATGGACATGAAATTACTTGTGTTAAAAGGTAGCTTCAAATCTCAGAGAGACAGAAGAGTCTGTGAATATAAACTGATGACGACCTTTGACAGTCTTAATGCAGGAATGAATGTGTCGTACGGATTTATGTCTTTTTACATCAACTAAGGAACTTGCCCCTCAGACTATGAGGGGTCATCACAACAAAGACCCTAATCAGAGGACAATAAAACAATACTCATCTAAGAACTGGCCCAATATTTATGAACATAACTGTTTATCACTTATGGTAATTCTGCTTTATGTCACCTGTCTTATCCATGGTTTTTCCTTTTTCTTTTTGTGCTATGTTGTGCATAAATATGTGATTCTTCAGAATTTCTTTTAGTCTTTGCCTGATGAAGAGACCTGTGTAGTCTCAAAAGCTTGCAATTTGTTACCATCTTTTCAGTTAGCCATTAAAAGGTATCAACCACTGAAGACTCTCAATTCTAAATATTTTTCCAGCACTAGACACTGACACTTGCACCATGCTCGCTCTGTAGTTGTACATTTTCCTGCTTGGCTTGTGTCCACTCTGGCTGTTCTAGCTGCTCCTCGGGGCATCCTGGCTGTGCACCTCAAAGGGACCACAGAAGCCATCCAAGGGGGAAGAGGAGGAGAGCAGATGGGGAGGCAGGAGAGATGGGGCAGACATGGACGAATCCTCACTGCTGGATCTGCTGGAGTGCTCTGTGTGCCTGGAGCAGCTGGACACTTCTGCCCGGGTACTGCCGTGCCAGCACACCTTCTGCCGCCGCTACCTGCCGAACATTGTCAGCTCCAGGAATAAGCTCCGCTGCCCAGAGTGCCGCATCCTGGTGGAGTGCGGGGTCAATATCCTGCTAG
The DNA here is from genome assembly GCF_032444005.1 of Ranitomeya imitator. Lineage (NCBI taxonomy): Eukaryota > Metazoa > Chordata > Amphibia > Anura > Dendrobatidae > Ranitomeya > Ranitomeya imitator. The sequence goes on from NC_091287.1 coordinate 340,056,860, forward strand.
TCCAGCTTCTGGATGGGATCCGGCAGAGACCCAGAAATAGCCCCACAGGGAGCACCACTGCTGGCGGGCACCACTGTACTGGAAGTAACAACAGCAACAACCACAGCCTAGGATGTGCTGCCACCTGAGGGACTCACCCACACACCTCCAGCCTGAGGGACCTTTGCTGCTGCCAGCCAAAATGCCATCCTGCTAGCCAAGGTATGTGCCAGTGGCTCACATGTTACTGATTTGCTTTGTGTACCAGCTGATGTGGCACCTTCATACTGTCTGTACCATGTGAGCAATCTGGTGTTCTACTACTGTGCCCATCTGTGCCAGTCTGCAGATTCATGTATTATTAGGGGCACAGTGCTATAGTGTCACCCTACACTGCCACAAGCGCCAATGCAGGTGCATATCTACATATGTCACATGGCATTCAGGACTACTCTGCCGTGTGAAATCAGGAGCTCATGATCTCATTCACTATGGTGCTGTACCATCTCCCAGCTGTGAATGGCACACATCTATGGACCATGGTATGACTACCATATTCTGGATCACTAGCAGTCCCAGCATGCCAGTGGTGGTATATCATCCTGAGATGTTGGATGTCCAGGCTTGTGCCCCCTGGTGGCACTGGGCAGATAACTGATCCCATGTATGGCCAAGAGAGCTGCCCCTTGGACCTTGCATTATGGCCGGCATGTACATTGCCCAGGCTAGCAATCCAGTATAAATTATTTACCATGCAATTATTCCTCATTACATCACATTATTAACCCTGTCCTGCCTGGGAGACTCTCTCTGATATATGTCTCACAGTTTACCTACAGGGCAAAAGTAATGAATGATAGCTGTATTCTGCAGATAAGGCGCTGGCTTCTGCTTGTGCAGCGATATCTTACATGTATTTTATGTTTTCTTGTTATAATATTATTATTATTATTATTATTATTATTATACATTTTTATAGCGCCATTTATTCCATGGCGCTTTACATGTGAATACAGGGCAAATATAGACAAATACATTTAACATGAGCAAAAAACAAGGCACACAGGTACATAAGGAGAGAGGACCCACCCGCGAGGGATCACAGTCTGCAGGGGATGGGTGAGGATACACTAGGAGGGGGTTATATCTTGTTGTTTCTTGCTACATGTAAATGAGGACACGCCCACATGCCCACAGAAGCAGGACGTCCTGACACCACAACAATTGGAGCCCTTAAAGGGACCACACTTCTAATTTTGCACACTATCTAGAAGACGCAGTTTGAGAAAGACCCGAGGCAGGGTCAAAACGTTACTACTCAGTTTATACTCCCTGCTGTGTGTGTGTATATATATATATAATTTGTCTCAACACGTGTGAATAAATACATCACATTTTTGCAAAGATATACCATAAGAGTGCGGCTGATTTTTCTATATTGGACTTGTTGTTGGGTTTTCCCAAGTACAGCCAGCACCAACTTAAGATAGCTGAGTGCGCTCCTTTTTTCTTAAATATATGTAAATGATGAGGCTTGTCAGAGCCAAGGTGGCTGTTTTTGGGGGCTGTAGCCAGACTTCGTTATCCGCTAGGATACGAGGTCCCCTGGAGAAGTCTGGGACACAGGTAGCCTCTATAGTTTCCTTGGGCAGGGAATAGGGCTACATCTCCTTACTTATCTGATCGTACTGCCATATGATGGACCAGGGCAGAATGGAGACACAGGGGCAGGATGGGAGACACAGGGGCATCATGGGAGACACACAGGGGCAGAATGGAGACACGGGGGCAGGATTGGAGAACGGGGAAGAATGGAGACACAGGGGCAGGATAGGAGACACGTGGGCAGGATGGGAGACACAGGGGCATGATGGAAGACACGGGGGCAGGATGGGAGACATGGGGGCAGGATGGGAGACACAGGGGCATCATGGGAGACACACAGGGGCAGAATGGAGACACAGGGCAGGATTGGAGACACAGGGGCAGGATGGGAGACATGGGACAGAATGGAGACAAGGGGCAGAATGGAGGCAAGAGGCAGGATGGAGACATGGGGGCAGAATGGAGACACTTGGGCATAATGGAGACACTGGGCAGGATGGGAGACACGGGGCAGGATTGGAGACACGGGGGCAGGATGGAGACATGGGGCAGGATGGAGACAGATGGTCCAGGATCATGGGGCAGGATGGAGACAGATGGGGCAGGATGGAGACAGATGGGGCAGGATGGAGACAGATGGGGCAGGATTACGGGGCAGTATGGAGACAGATGGTGTAGGATCATGGGGCAGATGGGGCAGGATCATGGGAAAGATGGGGCAGGATCATGGGACAGATGGGGCAAGATCATGGGACAGATGGGGCAAGATCATGGGACAGATGGGGCAGGATGGGGAGATCATATGGGGCAGGATGAGACGTCACATGGGGGTAGAATGGATACTCATGAGGGCAGGATGGGAGAACATACGAGGTCAGGATGGGAGAACAAATGGCTGGAGCCAGGAATGAGACACACGGGGGCCAGGATGGGAGATATTATTACCATAAGGGCTAATTAAGAGATATTATTACTGCATTGATGTTTTTTTTTTTAGGATACTGTTTTAAATGGGGGAGTCGGCCCTGTTACTGTGCAGAGTGACACTGTCGCCTTTTTTTCTTCATCTCGTGTAGTCTACTTAATTTTTTCCCAAATTCTAATGTGTTCTGCAAGCATTACTACTTTAATACTTTAATTCATTACTTGTAAATAAATTTATTTTTTATTGTTTATAATTATTGTTTATGACAAAGTGTGATCAGCAGTGCTAAATGGGAGTGGTTGTGGCGTGGATCTGGGTGTGACTAGTTGTGAAATGGGTGTGGTCAGGGGGTGGCCTAAAATTTACCGCGGTGCACTAGGCGCGCTGCAAACTTTCTCCCTCCTTCCCTTTTTCAAAAGTTGGGAGGTATGCTCTTGGCAGAGCATAGAAAGCGCACATTCCAGTCATCTAACGACACATCACACCACATTAAGTCAATTTTGAATTGCGACTTCAATCATGTCATTTATTGTATCAGTTGCAATAGCTGCAATCTCCATTATATTGGACATACCACAAGGAAATTGAAAATAAGGATAGATGAACATGTCTCTAATATTAAAAGCAATAATGCCAGTTATTCAGGTTTGATCAAACATTTTTGTGCCACGCATAGAGGTGACATTTCTCAGCTTTCGTTCTTTGGCATTGAAAGGGTGGACTGTCCGGTCAGAGGAGGAAATTAACAAAAGCAATTTGCATTACGCGAGGCATATTGGATTTTGCAGCTAAATACAATATTCCCCCACGGTATGAACTTTAGAAATGATTTGTTTCATATTTATTGAATTTGTTTATTCCTGTATGTACAGTCATTTTGCTATACTTTATTCACTTATCATGGTATTCTGCCACAGTGTGCAATATTCAATGGTTTTTCTGACTTGTATTTCTTCATGGCATGTTCATATGTGGTGATCAGTTCAGCCTTCTTTTCCACCGGTCAGAGGAGGAAATTAACAAAAGCAATTTGCATTACGCGAGGCATATTGGATTTTGCAGCTAAATACAATATTCCCCCACGGTATGAACTTTAGAAATGATTTGTTTCATATTTATTGAATTTGTTTATTCCTGTATGTACAGTCATTTTGCTATACTTTATTCACTTATCATGGTATTCTGCCACAGTGTGCAATATTCAATGGTTTTTCTGACTTGTATTTCTTCATGGCATGTTCATATGTGGTGATCAGTTCAGCCTTCTTTTCCACAACGGTCTGTTTTTCAATTATGCTAATTGGCTAAACCGTCTCTACTTTGCTTTATATGGTCTTTCTTCATTCTACCGCTCATGTCCTATGAGTAAGGGTATCTGTGCACACCAGAAACGCGTCCTCTTTTTCTCTGAAGAGACAATTTGCAGAAGAGATTTATGAAATACATTATCTTAAAAGAGACTGGGAGAAGTGTTATGACCTGGTGGTCAGGACAATAATGGACCTGGTGGTTAAGAGCACACGGAATGACCTGATAGTTACTGATAATAAGGACGAGCTCTGGGACGTGGGAACTCTGCTGACCGCAATCCCTAAACCTATCAAACACACTAGAAATAGCCGTGGATTGCGCCTAACGCTCCCTATGCAACTCGGCACAGCCTAAGAAACTAGCTAGCCCTGAAGATAGAAAAATAAAGCCTACCTTGCCTCAGAGAAATTCCCCAAAGGAAAAGGCAGCCCCCCACATATAATGACTGTGAGTAAAGATGAAAATACAAACACAGAGATGAAATAGATTTAGCAAAGTGAGGCCCGACTTACTGAACAGACCGAGGATAGGAAAGGTTACTTTGCGGTCAGCACAAAAACCTACAAAAAGACCACGCAGAGGGCGCAAAAAGACCCTCCGCACCGACTCACGGTGCGGAGGCGCTCCCTCTGCGTCCCAGAGCTTCCAGCAAGCAAGACAACAAATTAAATAGCAAGCTGGACTGAAAAATAGCAAACCAAAGAAATACAAGCTGGAACTTAGCTTCTGATGGGAAGACAGGTCACAAGAACGATCCAGGAGTGAACAGACCAATACTGGAACATTGACAGGTGGCATGGAGCAAAGATCTAAGTGGAGTTAAATAGAGCAGTAGCTAACGAATTAACCTCGTCACCTGTGAAACTCAGAAACACCCACCAGAGGAAGTCCATGGACAGAACCAGCCGAAGTACCATTCATGACCACAGGAGGGAGCCCGACAACAGAATTCACAACAGAGAAGTAACCTATATGCTACCGGATTGACCTCCTCCACAATTTCATATGGCCCAATAAACTTAGGACCTAACTTGAAAGACGGAAGCTTAAGGTTGATATTCCATGTGGAAAGTCAAACTTTCTCCCCAACTCGAAGCGCATGCCCCGAAACTCTTCTCTTGTCAGCGAAGAACTTATTCCTTCCCTGAGCCTTGGAGATATTACAACGGACCTCAACCCACAGATTTTTTTAACTGCTGAACTGACCCCTCTGCCCCAGGGCAACCAGAATCCAGGCATGAAAACTCCCCAAAATGTGGGCTAAACCCATAATTGAACAGAAATGAGGACATACTGGTGGACCTACTCACACGATTGTTAAAGGCGAACTCCGCCAAATGTAATGCATCAGACCAGTCATCCTGCCTAACAGAGGCCATACACCTAAGAATCTGTTCCAGGGACTGATTGGTGTGTTCCGTCAGACCATTACTCTTGGGATGGTTAGCTAAAGAGAAAGACAAAGAAATACCCAGTTTCTTACAGAATACCCTCCAAATTTAGGCCACAAACTGCACATCTCTGTCAGACACCACATTCAAGGGTACCCCATGCAAGCAAACCACATGTAACACAAACAACAGTTTCAGCTGAAGGTAGTGCAGGTAAAAGTATAAAATGGGCTTGTTTAAAAAAACTTTCCACCACCACCCATATCACAGTATTACCCCTGGAAAGAGAGAGAATGGTGATAAAGTCCATGGACAGGTGAGTCCATGGTCTATCAGGAACTGGGAGAGGCACCAGTTCCCCGGCCGGCAATGGGAGCTCTTAGAACGGGCACAAACCCCACACACAGATACAAATCTTTTGATATCCGTACCCAGTGAGGGCCACCAAAAATTCTTGCCACCGCCTCCCGTGTGGCCAAAATACCAGGATAAGCACTCATGGAACTCCTGAAGGTGCCTAAGCCTATACCTCTCCGGGACAGAACCGGGTCAGTAAGAGGCTAACACACAAGAGCAGGCACAAAGCACAAGCAGCCAAGGGTCAAACTACTCAGCCGAGGACAGAAGTATAACTGGCAAAGACCAGAGCCCAGCTGAGGCCATATAAAGCCCTAACACAGCCAGCACAGCCAGAGAGAGGCTGAAAAGTTTTAACCCCTGAGGTCCCAGCCAAAACTTCCAAACGAACCATGACAATAGCACCATTAATTCCACAGCGCTGTTCAGACATTATCGTCACTGTCCCCATTGGGGTTCACAATCTAAATTTAAAGAAAGAAATTTGGGCTGAATGTCCTAGCCATCTCACCGACAGCCACAGGTGCTCGGAACTCCATCAGGACTTGACATGAATCAGCAGAATGCAAGGGTTCCAGCTCCTTAAAACGAATTCTTTATTATACAAAAATTAAAACATAATCAGTCTAGCTAGACTGTCAGTGCCTGCTGTGCACATCCACATTCAATGAGGATTTTGCCGAATACTATGTTTTAATTTTTGCATAATAAAGAATTTGTTTTAAGGGGCTGGAATGCCTACCCTTGCATTTCCCCACAATCTAAATTCCCTATCAGTATGTCTTTGGAGTGTGGGAGGAAACTGGAGAAGTGGAAGAAACCCACACACACATGGGGAGAACATACAAACTCCTTGCAGATGTTGTCCTTGGTAGGATTTGAACCCAGGACCCCAGCAATCACTGAAGTACTGTGCTCAGTAGAAGATGAAATCCTATTGACAGATTCCCTTTAAGGCTACAGACAGACGCATGCTCGGACTGGCCCATAGGGTAACAGGGGAATACCCCCGTGGGCCCCTGTTCAGATCTGGGCTCCCAAAGCCACTATATGGGCATTATTTGGCATAAATCAGTTGATTCCCTCTGTGCATATAAAAGCAGCATCTCATCATTCATTAACCAAACTACCGAGTTTATTATTATATAGAGATATAGGTACATTTGTGAATGAGGGTAGTGTACTATTTGTATGCAGGTGAAAATTGGGCCCCCACAGTCAATGTTACTGGTGGGCCCTTAGCACCCCAGTTCGACACTGGACAGACGGGTGTAGAGTCTCTCATCCAAAAGAATTGGGCCAAATACGCAAATGATCAGTGTGCCAGCATACTGTGATCCGATTTCTCTCATATGAGAGAATCAAAGCACACTGTGAAGAAAAGATGGAGAACAACATTTCTTCATTATCTCCATTTTGTGAGTCCGCATAAATCGAATTGAATAACATTGGTCTGAGTAATATCCGATAAAAAAAAAATTCGGAGAGCATTCATCCGATGTATACACTTGTGTGAGCGAGCCCTAATAGATTGTAGGGCAAGTAGAATAAAATCTCTTTTGCAGAGAAATTTTTGCCCATGGTGGCGGCCACTACCTGTGGCTGGTATTCAGTTGTGAGCGTGAAATATCAGCATCAACTGGTCTTTATGTTTCTGTTTAAGGAAAATTAGTAGTTCTCATTTTGAGTACATCTATTTATAAATGTCAAGATTCAAAGAAAAGCATATCATGCAAATAGTTCATATGCACATTTGTTAGAAAAAAAATGTCAAATGCTAGTGTACCTAAGCCATAGATCGGAGTTTTGGTTATTTAACTGTTTGACTAAAATTTACAATGCTTCAGTTGGAAGGAGGTGGTATGTGGAAAGTCCAGTGTGAATTGTGGAAAGTCCGTTGTGAATTGTTTGAACACCTGTAAGCACTATCTTTTCCTAAAAATAACTGGAGTGTGGAACTGTCATATTCATCAACAGGCTACATCTAAGTTAAATATTTTCTATTCACTGATTAGACAGGAATTTGTTAACTAAAGATCCATTCACATGCTATTGTTGTGATGTCAAACATTTTGAACAATACTAACAGGATTGACAAGCAACTGTAAATTCCTAGCTAGATTAATATATGAAATTGTCATACAAAATTACATAGTTTAAGTACCCTTTATACACTTTATGCTATATATTACTTTGTTATATAGTAATATACAGCTTAAATGCACTGTATACCCATATTGTATCTGTTATACTATATATTATAATATACACTTTATATAATCTTAGGGGGAAATTCACTAACCAGTTTCACACCACCCGCAGACTTTAAAAGCCTGGTGGTCTGCACTTTATTCTGCAGTAACATTGTAAAACATCAGTGCAGAGGAAGCTGTATGCACAAGATTGTGCATTTGTGGCGGCAGAGAGCAGGCTGTGAAACACAGTTGATACCCCACAGTGAAGGCAGACATGTTTTTTTTACCACCTGTGCCTTCCTGAGCACAGTTTATACAGATTAGGGTTCATGCCCACTTGCAATGAAATCGGACTAATTTAATCCACAAAAAATCGGATTGAATTCGGACCAAGGTTAACCCCTTTACCCCCAAGGGTGGTTTGCACGTTAATGACCGGGCCAATTTTTACAATTCTCACCACTGTGCCTTTATGAGGTTATAACTCTGGAACGCTTCAACGGATCCCAGTGATTCTGACATTGTTTTCTCGTGACATATTGTACTTCATGATAGTGGTAAAATGTCTTTGATATTCTAGACCATCCTACACTGCAACCTTTTATCAAGCTTTCTCTGTCGTCCAAGTCTAGGGAGATTAACCCCTTCATGACCCAGCCTATTTTGACCTTAAAGACCTTGCCGTTTTTTGCAATTCTGACCAGTGTCCCTTTATGAGGTAATAACTCAGGAACGCTTCAACGGATCCTAACGGTTCTGAGATTGTTTTTTCGTGACATATTGGGCTTCATGTTAGTGGTAAATTTAGGTCAATAAATTCTGCGTTTATTTGTGATAAAAACAGAAATTTGGTGAAAATTTTGAAAATTTCGCAATTTTCACATTTTGAATTTTTATTCTGTTAAACCAGAGAGATATGTGACACAAAATAGTTAATAAATAACATTTCTCACATGTTTACTTTACATCAGCACAATTTTGGAAACAAAATTTTTTTTTGTTAGGAAGTTATAAGGGTTAAAATTTGACCAGCGATTTGTCATTTTTACAACGAAATTTACAAAACCATTTTTTTTAGGGACCACCTCACATTTGAAGTCAGTTTGAGGGGTCTATATGGCTGAAAATACCCAAAAGTGACACCATTCTAAAAACTGCACCCCTCAAGGTACTCAAAACCACATTCAAGAAGTTTATTAACCCTTCAGGTGCTTCACAGCAGCAGAAGCAACATGGAAGGAAAAAATGAACATTTAACTTTTTAGTCACAAAAATTATCTTTTAGCAACAATTTTTTTATTTTCCCAATGGTAAAAGGAGAAACTGAACCATGAAAGTCGTTGTCCAATTTGTCCTGAGTACGCTGATACCTCATATGTGGGGGTAAACCACTGTTTGGGCACACGGCAGGGCTTGGAAGGGAAGGAGCGCCATTTGACTTTTTGAATCAAAAATTGGCTCCACTCTTTAGCGGACACCATGTCACGTTTGGAGAGCACCCGTGTGCCTAAAAATTGGAGCTCCCCCACAAGTGACCCCATTTTGGAAACTAGACGCCCCAAGGAACTTATCTAGATGCATAGTGAGCACTTTGAACCCCCAGGTGCTTCACAAATTAATCCGTAAAAATGAAAAAGTACTTTTTTTCACAAAAAAATTCTTTTAGCCTCAATTTTTTCATTTTCACATGGGCAACAGGATAAAATGGATCCTAAAATGTGTTGGGCAATTTCTCCTGAGTACACCAATACCTCACATGTGGGGGTAAACCACTGTTTGGGCACATGGTAAGGCTCGGAAGGGAAGGAGTGCCATTTGACTTTTTGAATGAAAAATTATTTCCATCGTTAGCGGACACCATGTCGCGTTTGGATAGCTCCTGTGTGCCTAAACATTGGCGCTCCCCCACAAGTGACCCCATTTTGGAAACTAGACCCCCCCAAGGAACTTATTTAGATGCCTAGTGAGCACTTTAAACCCTCAGGTGCTTCACAAATTGATCTGTAAAAATGAAAAAGTACTTTTTTTTCACAAAAAATTTCTTTTCGCCTCAATTTTTTCATTTTCACATGGGCAGTAGGATAAAATGGATCATAAAATTTGTTGGGAAATTTCTCCCGAGTACGCCGATACCTCATATGTGGGGGTAAACCACTGTTTGGGCACTCGGCAGGGCTCGGAAGGGACATTTTGAATGGAAAATTAGCTCCAATTGTTAGCGGACACCATGTCGCGTTTGGAGAGCCCCTGTGTGCCTAAACATTGGAGCTCCCCCACAAGTGACCCCATTTTGGAAACTAGACCCCCCCAAGGAACTTATCTAGATGCATATTGAGCACTTTAAACCCCCAGGTGCTTCACAGAAGTTTATAACGCAGAGCCATGAAAATAAAAAATAATTTTTCTTTCCTCAAAAATGATTTTTTAGCCTGGAATTTCCTATTTTGCCAAGGATAATAGGAGAAATTGGACCCCAAATATTGTTGTCCAGTTTGTCCTGAGTACGCTGATACCCCATATGTGGGGGTAAACCACTGTTTGGGCGCACGGCAGGGCTCGGAAGGGATGGCACGCCATTTGGCTTTTTAAATGGAAAATTAGCTCCAATCATTAGCGGACACCATGTCACGTTTGGAGAGCCCCTGTGTGCCTAAACATTGGAGATCCCCCAGAAATGACCCCATTTTGGAAACTAGACCCCCAAAGGAACTAATCTAGATGTGTGGTGAGGACTTTGAACCCCCAAGTGCTTCACAGAAGTTTATAACGTAGAGCCATGAAAATAAAATAAAAAAATTATTTTCTCAAAAATGATCTTTTAGCCTGCAATTTTTTATTTTCCCAAGGGTAACAGGAGAAATTTGACCCCAAAAGTTGTTGTCCAGTTTCTCCTGAGTACGCTGATACCCCATATGTGGGGGTAAATCACTGTTTGGGCACATGCCGGGGCTCGGAAGTGAAGTAGTGACGTTTTGAAATGCAGACTTTGATGGAATGCTCTGTGGGCGTCACGTTGCGTTTGCAGAGCCCCTGATGTGGCTTAACAGTAGAAACCCCCCACAAGTGACCCCATTTTGGAAACTAGACCCCGAAAGGAACTTATCTAGATGTGTGGTGAGCACTTTGAACCCCCAAGTGCTTCATAGAAGTTTATAATGCAGAGCTGTGAAAATAATAAATACGTTTTCTTTCCTCAAAAATAATTATTTAGCCCAGAATTTTTTATTTTCCCAAGGGTAACAGGAGAAATTGGACCCCAATAGTTGTTGTCCAGTTTCTCCTGAGTACGCTGATACCCCATGTGTGGGGGTAAACCACTGTTTGGGCACACGTCGGGGCTCAGAAGGGAAGTAGTGACTTTTGAAATGCAGACTTTGATGGAATGGTCTGCGGACGTCACATTGCGTTTGCAGAGCCCCTGGTGTGCCTAAACAGTAGAAACCCCCCACAAGTGACCCCATTTTAGAAACTAGACCCCCCAAGGAACGTATCTAGATATGTGGTGAGCACTTTGAACCCCCAAGTGCTTCACAGACGTTTACAACGCAGAGCCGTGAAAATAAAAAATCATTTTTCTTTCCTCAAAAATTATGTTTTAGCAAGCATTTTTTTAGATTCACAAGGGTAACAGGAGAAATTGGACCCCAGTAATTGTTGCGCAGTTTATCCTGAGTACACTGATACCCCATATGTGGGGGTAAACCACTGTTTGGGCACACGTCAGGGCTCGGAAGTGAGGGAGCACCATTTGACTTTTTGAATACGAGATTGGCTGGAATCAATGGTGGCGCCATGTTGCGTTTGGAGACCCCTGATGTGCCTAAACAGTGGTAACCCCTCAATTCTACCTCCAACACTAACCCCAACACACCCCTAACCCTAATCCCAACTGTAGCCATAACCCTAATCACAACCCTAACCACAACCCTAATTCCAACCCTAACCCTAAGGCTATGTGCCCACGTTGCGGATTCGTGTGAGATATTTCCGCACCATTTTTGAAAAATCCGCGGGTAAAAGGCACTGCGTTTTACCTGCGGATTTTCCGCGGATTTCCAGTGTTTTTTGTGCGGATTTCACCTGCGGATTCCTATTGAGGAACAGGTGTAAAACGCCGCGGAATCCGCACAAAGAATTGACATGCTGCGGAAAATACAACGCAGCGTTTCCGCGCGGTATTTTCTGCACCATGGGCACAGCGGATTTGGTTTTTCATATGTTTACATGGTACTGTAAACCTGATGGAATACTGCTGCGAATCCGCAGCGGCCAATCCGCAGCCAAATCCGCACCGTGTGCACATAGCCTAATTCTAAAGGTATGTGCACACTGCGGAAAACGCTGCAGATCCGCAGCAGTTTCCCATGAGTTTACAGTTCAATGTAGACCTATGGGAAACAAAAATCGCTGTACACATGCTGCGGAAAAACTGCACGGAAACGCAGCGGTTTACATTCCGCAGCATGTCACTTCTTTGTGCGGATTCCGCAGCGGTTTTACAACTGCTCAAATAGAAAATCGCAATTGTAAAACCGCAGTGAAATGCGCAGAAAAAAACGCGGTAAATCCGCCATAAATCCGCAGCGGTTTAGCACTGCGGATTTATCAAATCCGCAGCGGAAAAATCCGCAGAGGACCAGAATACGTGTGCACATACCGAAACCCTAACCCTAGCCCTAACCCTACCCCTAGCCCTAACCCTACCCCTAACCCTACCCCTAGCCCTAACCCTAGCCCTAACCCTACCCCTAACCCTAACCCTACCCCTAGCCCTAACCCTAGCCCTACCCCTACCCCTACCCCTACCCCTAACCCTACCCCTAACCCTAACCCTAGCCCTAACCCTAGCCCTACCCCTAACCCTACCCCTAACCCTAACCCTATTCTAACATTAGTGGAAAAAAAAAATTTATTTATTTTTTTATTGTCCCTACCTATGGGGGTGACAAAGGGGGGGGTCATTTATTATTTTTTTTATTTTGATCACTGAGATAGATTATATCTCAGTGATCAAAATGCACTTTGGAACGAATCTGCCGGCCGGCAGATTCGGCGGGCGCACTGCGCATGCGCCCGCCATTTTGGAAGATGGCGGCGCCCAGGGAGAAGACGGACGGGACCCCGGCAGGATCGGTAAGTATGATGGGGTGGGGGGGGACCACGCGGGGGGGGGGGATCGGAGCACGGGGGGGGAATCGGAGCGCGGCAGGCGTGGAACGGAGCACGGGGGGGCGTGGAACGGAGCACGGGGGGGCTGGAACAGAGCACGGGGGGGTGGAACGGAGCACGGGGGGTGGATCGGAATGCAGGGGGGTGATTGGAGTACGGGGGGGTGATTGGAGCACGGGGGGAGCGGACAAGAGCACGGGGGGGAGCGGAGCACTGGATGGAGGGGAGCCGGAGCAGTGTACCGGCCAGATCGGGGGGCTGGGGGGGGCGATGGGTGGGGTGGGGGCACATTAGTATTTCCAGCCATGGCCGATGATATTGCAGCATCGGCCATGGCTGGATTGTAATATTTCACCCGTTATAATAGGTGAAATATTACAAATCGCTCTGATTGGCAGTTTCACTTTCAACAGCCAATCAGAGCGATCGTAGCCACGAGGGGGTGAAGCCACCCCCCCTGGGCTAAACTACCACTCCCCCTGTCCCTGCAGATCGGGTGAAATGGGAGTTAACCCTTTCACCCGATCTGCAGGGACGCGATCTTTCCATGACGCCACATAGGCGTCATGGGTCGGATTGGCACCGACTTTCATGACGCCTACGTGGCGTCATGGGTCGGGAAGGGGTTAAATAAAGAGCCATGGGTTGTAAACTTCTTGACTATGTTGTGAACAAATGAACATCAAGATCTCTGGAGATGGATTTGTATTGTCTAAGGTCATTGATATTTGTTCCTCAGACAGTTATCTTCTCTTTCAGTGCTCCATGCTTATTGTGGCACACACAGACACACAATGCAAAGATTGAGTCAACTTCTCCTTTTTATCTGGTTTCAGTTATTTTCATATTGCTCACACTTGTTACTTGTCACAGGTGAGTTTGAATAAGCATCACATGCTTGAAACAAAGGTGTTTACCCACATTTTTAGAAAGGTTTTGTTCTGCCCATTTTTGGGGCTTAGTGTGAAAGTATGTCCAATTTGCCTGTTTTTCCATGTTTTTTTGTGTTGTTCCAAAACACACAAAGGAAATAAACATGTGTATAACAAAACCTATGTAATTGCAATATTTTTCTGGGAGAAATACTTTATGTGCTAGAACAATTTCAAGGGTGCCAACATTTTCGGCAATGACTGTGCATAGTCACCACAGCACAAAGATATACTTTGTTAACACTTTTACAAGAGCATTGTGATATATTCAGTGAATACAAATAAAACTATTTCACCTGTTTGGTAAAGCAAAATAAGGAATTGAAATGTTCTGAAGTTCGATTGCAATAAAACACAATCAAAGCATCATATGTAACCCAAAATGCTATCAATAAAAGCATCAGTTTGCCATGCAAAAAAAAAGTAAAATGTTCTCACGCGGCTTTAGCAATGGGAAAATGAAATCATTATGAGTTTCAGAAAATTGTGACACAAACCATTTTTTTTCATTTTCACAAATTTTGGAAGACTGACTGGAGGAATAAAAATAATTTAATTCCGGTAGTCGGGCTTTCAGTGCAACAGATGGGCATATTTGGAACACTATTAAGCTGCAGATTAACACCATATAACCGTCAGGTTAATAGTGTTTTGGGGGCATGACAGATTCCCTTTAAAGCCAAAACCTCTTTCATGTAACATATAGAAAACTGTTTCAATAAAAACATAGTAAGAATAAAAACAACCATAAAAAATATCCTAGCATCACAACTGAAAAATTCATATAAATACACAAGCGCCTCAACATCGAACACACATGGCACCGGACTCCTCTGGTGTCTGCTCCAAGCAAGAGGTTATGCACTCAGGCATTACGGCATCTTTGCAGAGACATCACATGCTGTGCTTACAGGTAAGTTGACAGCTGCTTCCACTTGACATATATACTTTTGCAGGGGACGGTGAGAATCGTGGGCATAACCCCTTTCCCTCTCCCCCCCTGCTATTACACATTGACCTCAACACCACCAGACGGGTGGTATTGTGTCAATTAGGTGATGTAACAATCCTATAGTGCGGCATCTTTTCTAGTATCATGTGTTGAACCTTAAAGGGACTCTGTCACCTGAATTTGGAGGGAACAATTTTCAGCCATGGAGGCGGGGTTTTCGGGTGTTTGATTCACCCTTTCCTTACCCGCAGGCTGCATGCTGGCTGCAATATTGGATTGAAGTTCATTCTCTGTCCTCCATAGTACACGCCTGCGCAAGGCAAGATTTCCTTGTGCAGGCGTGTACTACGGAGGACAGAGAATGAACTTCAATCCAATATTGCAGCCAGCATGCAGCCAGCAGGTAAGGAAAGGGTGAATCAAACACCCAAAAACCCGCCTCTATGGCTGAAAATTGTTCCCTCCAAATTCAGGTGACAGAGTCCCTTTAAAGTGGACAGATTTTAGCACAGGCTCTGTCCTGATTCCAGCAGCTTAGGATTTGTTTTTCCAGGGTGAGCACCAGTGTAACTATATATTTTTCACAAAAAAAGAAACAAAATACTACAATAAAGATAAACAAAACTAGTGACCATTTAAAGCAATACACAACTTGGATCAATTATAGAGATATCATCCCTAGATCCATTGAAGCAAGACTTAAAGCAACCATTGTGTTTGTATAATTTACTACCCAAAGGTCAAATACAATAGGTGAATACTTCAACATGAAGCATTGTTTAACCTGTCATGAAAGTTTTATAATCTATTTAATTTAATACACCAACCAGCTGGAATGCAAAAGTAGAACCATTCATGATGGCAATTTAATATTAACCCTATCGAAGCCAACTGTTTTTGTGGTTGTTTTTTCCTCCCATCCCAACAATAACTTTATTTTTTCATTGAGCTATGACGCTTTGTGTACTTTGTGTCCAAAATGTCTGGACGTTTTTGGAGTTTCGGCAGGAAAATACAGCTGAAAAAAATAAGAAAGTTCCTTTTACACAGAAATTACTTTCTCATGCAACTCCCTCTTCTTTTTTATTGCCAGTTGAACGAATTTTTAATGTCAAAATGTCAGGATATTCAGAATCTGATATTGGATAAAAGCAGATTAAACAACCTGAGTGTAAAAGATTAAAATACATTTTTGTGAGACATCAAGAAGAATGATGCATTCCTTCTTAAAGAAGCTGATAAAGGGGGGAATTTTGTTCTGTGACCTGTTGACATGTATAGTAAAAAGGTGAAAAGACAGCTAATGAACACCGATTGCTATCAGACTCTACCATCTAATCCAACTTTTGTGTTCAAGAAAAAACTTGATAGGCTTTTAATATCAGTTTTTGAGCACCATATAATTACTAAGAAAGAACTGGACTTTCTTACAACCCAATATCCAGTTTGCCCAATTGTCTAAATGGTTCCGAAGGTGCACAAGTCCTTACAGGACCCCCCTGGTAGACCCAAAGTGGCAGGCATTGATGGTTTATACAAACGACCTTGTATTTACGTGGATTTCTTTTTACAACCCCTGGTCACCTCATTATTCATCAGAGATTCATCACAATTAATTCATCAACATGAAGGTTTGGCTATCCCTCCAAATATCATTCTGGTTATAATGTACATAGAGTCATCATAATACAAGTATATCAACCATAATCTGGGACTTGAGATGATATCATACTTGCTGGATCAACATGCTACAGGAGATAGAAGACACAATTCTTTTATTTTAGATCTTCTTCATTTTATTTTAGACAAAAGTTATTTTGTAATCAGTCTTGTTTTCTACAGACAAATCTCTGTCACTGCAATGGGGGCTTGCTGTGCTCCCTCTTATGCCAACCTATTTTAGGATGAATATAGCATTAAGTAAAGGCTCTCCTAAGACTAATCATTAACCCCTTTATCCTCAAGGGTGGTTTACACGTTAATGACCTGGCCAATTTTTACATGCCAGAGCTTGTCCTGTGTGAGTTTAACTATCAGGTCGTGCCGGGTGCTCCTAACCACCAGGTCCATAACAGTACAGCTGGCCCAAAGTATTAACCCCTTTACCCCCAAGGGTGGTTTGCACGTCAATGACCAGGCCACTTTTTACAATTCTGACCACTGTCCCTTTATGAGGTTATAACTCTGGAATGCTTCAACGGATCCTGATGATTCTGTCATTGTTTTCTTGTGACATATTATTCTTCATGATAGTGGTAAAATTTCTTTGATATTACTTGCGTTTATTTGTGAAAAAAATCAGAAATTTTGAGAAAATTTCGAAAATTTCGCAATTTTCTAACTTTGAATTTTTATGCCCTTAAATCACAGAGATACAGTACAGACCAAAAGTTTGGACACACCTTCTCATTTAAAGATTTTTCTGTATTTTCATGACTATGAAAATTGTACATTCACACTGAAGGCATCAAAACTATGAATTAACAAATATATACTTAATTTCAGTTATTTCACACTTTTTTGTTATGTCTTATATTCTAGGTTCTTCAAAGTAGCCACCTTTTGCTTTGATAACTACTTTGCACACTCTTGGCATTCTCTTGATGAGCTTCAAGAGGTAGTCACCGAGAATGGTCTTCCAACAATCTTGAAGGAGATGCTTAGCACTTGTGGCCCTTTTGCCTTCACTCTGCGGTCCAGCTCACCCCAAACCATCTCGATTGGGTTCAGGTCTGGTGACTGTGGAGGCTAGGTCATCTGGCATAGCACCCCATCACTCTTCCTTCTTCAAATAGCCCTTACATAGCCTGGAGGTGTGTTTGGGGTCGTTGTCCTGTTGAAAAATAAATGATGGTCCAACTAAACGAAAACCTGATGGAATAGCATGCTGCTGCAAGATGCTGTGGTAGCCATGCTGGTTCAGTTTATCAGTTTGTATGTTGGGGGTGGCTAATCAGTGTCTAGACAGGTTTTCCTGTAGTAAAACGCATGCATTCACAAATGCAAACAAACGCATGTGCTTGCAAACGCATGCATTTTCATAGACTGAAATGCGTTTTTTCGCCTCTGAAATTACAACATGTAGCATTTACCGTGCCAAGCCGCAGACAAAGAAATGACACATGCGTCGTCAAACGCGGCTAAACGCATCCAAACGCAGGCACCTGCGTCCCTAATGTTAAAGATAGGAATACACGACACATGCGGAAAAATGAGGCATAAACGCTGCATACACAACCGCAAATGTAAAACTAGCTTTACCTGCATTAAAGACACCTGTCTTACATAGTCACCTTTATAAAAAGACTCCTGTCCACAAACTCAATTAATCAGTCAGACTCTAACCTCTACAACATGGGCAAGACTGTTGTGAATTCTGTTATCGAACTCCCTCCTGTTGTCATGAATGGTACTTCGGCGAGTTCTGTCCATGGACTCCCTCTGGTGGCTGTGAGTGGAGCTGCTGCTTCTGAGGTTCCTTCCACAGGTGCCGTGGTTTGTCCTTTGGTTGGCTGCTCTATTTAACTCCACTCAGATCGTTACTCCATGCCAGCTGTCAATGTTCCTGCATTGGTTCAGTTTGCTCTTGGATCTTTCTGGTGACCTGTCTACTCCAGCAGAAGCTAAGTTCCTGCTAGTTATTATTTGTTCATTGTTTCCTTGTCCAGCTGGATATCATGATTTTGCCTTGCTAGCTGGAAGCTCTGGGATGCAGAGTGGCATCTCCGCACCGTTAGTCGGTGCGGAGGTCTTTTTGCACACTCTGCGTGGTCTTTTGTAGTTTTTGTGCTGACCGCAAAGATACCTTTCCTATCCTCTGTCTGTTTAGTAAGTCTGGCCTCCCTTTGCTGAAACCTGTTTCATTTCTGCGTTTGTGACTTTCATCTTTACTCACAGTCAATATATGTGGGGGGCTGCCTTTTCCTTTGGGGAATTTCTCTGAGGCAAGGTAGGCTTTATTTTCTATCTCTAGGGCTAGCTAGCTCTTAGGCTGTGAAGAGGCGTCTAGGGAGTGTCAGGAACGCTCCACGGCTATTTCTAGTTGTTGTAATAGGATTAGGGGTTGCGGTCAGCAGAGCTCCCACATGCCAGAGCTTGTCCTGTGTGAGTTTAACTATCAGGTCGTGCCGGGTGCTCCTAACCACCAGGTCCATAACAGTACAGCTGGCCCAAAGTATTAACCCCTTTACCCCCAAGGGTGGTTTGCACGTCAATGACCAGGCCACTTTTTACAATTCTGACCACTGTCCCTTTATGAGGTTATAACTCTGGAACGCTTCAACGGATCCTGGTGATTCTGACATTGTTTTCTCGTGACATATTGTACTTCATGACAGTGGTAAAATTTCTTTGATAGTACCTGCGTTTATTTGTAAAAAAAACGGAAATTTGGCGAAAATTTTGAAAATTTCGCAATTTTCAAACTTTGAATTTTTATGCAATTAAATCACAGAGATATGTCACACAAAATACTTAATAAGTAACATTTCCCACATGTCTACTTTACATCAGCATAATTTTGGAACCTAAATTTTTTTTGGTTAGGGAGTTATAAGGGTTAAAAGTTGACCAGCAATTTCTCATTTTTACAGCACCATTTTTTTTTAGGGACCACATCTCATTTGAAGTCATTTTGAGGGGTCTATATGATAGAAAATACCCAAGTGTGACACCATTCTAAAAACTGCATGCCTCAAGGTGCTCAAAACCACATTCAAGAAGTTTATTAACCCTTCAGGTGTTTAATAGGAATTATTGGAATGTTTAAATAAAAATGAACATTTAACTTTTTTTCACAAAAAATTTATTTCAGCTCCAATTTGTTTTATTTTACCAAGGGTAACAGGAGAAATAGACCCCAAAAGTTGTTGTACAATTTGTCCTGAGTATGCCGATACCCCATATGTGGGGGTAAACCACTGTATGGGCGCATGACAGAGCTTGGAAGCGAAGGAAGGCAATTTGACTTTTCAATGCAAAATTGACAGGAATTGAGATGGGACGCCATGTTGCATTTGGGGAGCCACTGATGTGCCTAAACATTGAAACCCCCCACAAGTGACACCATTTTGGAAAGTAGACCCCCTAAGGAACTTATCTGGATGTGTGGTGAGCACTTTGACCCACCAAGGGCTTCACCGAAGTATATAATGCAGAGCCATAAAAATAAAACAAATTTTTTTTCCCACAAAAATTATTTTTTAGCCCCCAGTTTTGTATTTTCCCTAGGGTAACAGGAGAAATTGGACCCTAAAAGTTGTTGTCCAATTTGTCCTGAGTACGCGTCACATTGCGTTTGCAGAGCCCCTAATGTACCTAAACAGTAGAAACCCCCCACAAGTGACACCATTTTGGAAAGTAGACCCCCTAAGGAACTCATCTAGATGTGTTGTGAGAGCTTTGAACCCCCAAGTATTTCACTACAGTTTATAACGCAGAGCCGTGCAAATAAAAAATATTTTTTTTCCACAAAAATTATATTTTAGCCCCCAGTTTTGTATTTTTCCAAGGGTAGCAGGAGAAATTGGACCCTAAATGTTGTTGTCCAATTTGTCCTGAGTACGCTGATACCCGATATGTGGGGGGGAACCACCGTTTGGGCGCATGGGAGGGCTCGGAAGGGAAGGAGCATCATTTGGAATGCAGACTTAGATGGATTGGTCTGCAGGCGTCACATTGCGTTTGCAGAGCCCCTAATGCACCTAAACAGTAGAAACCCCCCACAAGTGACCCCATATTGGAAACTAGACCCCTCAATGAACTTATCTAGATGTGTTGTGAGAACTTTGAACCCCCAAGTGTTTCACTACAGTTTATAACGCAGAGCCGTGAAAATAAAAAATCTTTTTGTTTTCCCACAAAAATTATTTTTTAGCCCCCAGTTTTGTATTTTCCCAAGGGTAACAGGAGAAATTGGACCCCAAAAGTTGTTGTCCTATTTGTCCTGAGTGCGCTGATACCCCATATGTTGGGGTAAACCCCTGTTTGGGCACACGGGAGAGCTCGGAAGGGTAGGAGCACTTTTTTACTTTTTCAACGCAGAATTGGCTGGAATTGAGATCGGACGCCATGTCGTGTTTGGAGAGCCCCTGATGTGCCTAAACAGTGGAAAACCCCCAATTATAACTGAAACCCTAATCCAAACACACCCCTATCCCTAATCCCAACGGTTACCCTAACCACACCTCTAACCCTGACACACCCCTAACCCTAATCCCAACCCTATTCCCAACTGTATTCCTAACTTTAGCCCCAACCCTAACTGTAGCCCCAACCCGAACCCTAGCCCTAACCCTAACCCTAGCCCTAACCCTAACCCTAGCCCTAACCCTAGCCCTAATCCTAGCCCTAACTCTAGCCCTAACCCTAGCCCTAACCCTAGCCCTAACCCTAACCCTAGCCCTAACTCTAACCCTAGCCCTAACCCTAGCCCTAATCCTAGCCCTAACTCAAACCCTAACCCTAGCCCTAACCCTAGCCCTAGCCCTAACCCTAGCCCTAATCCTAACTCTAACCCTAACCCTAGCCCTAACCCTAGCCCTAACCCTAATCCTAGCCCTAACTCTAGCCCTAACCCTAGCCCTAACCCTAGCCCTAACCCTAGCCCTAACCCTAACCCTAGCCCTAACCCTAGCCCTAACCCTAGCCCTAATCCTAGCCCTAACTCTAGCCCTAACCCTAGCCCTAGCCCTAACCCTAGCCCTAATGGGAAAATGGAAATAAATACATTTTTTTAATTTTTCTCTAACTAAGGGGGTGATGAAGGGGGGTTTGATTTACTTTTATAGCGAGTTTTTTAGCGGATTTTTATGATTGGCAGCCGTCACACACTGAAAGACGCTTTTTATTGCAAAAAATAATTTTTGCGTTACCAAATTTTGAGAGCTATAATTTTTCCATATTTTGGTCCACAGAGTCATGTGAGGTCTTGTTTTTTGCGGGACGAGTTGACGTTTTTATTGGTAACATTTTCGGGCACGTGACTTTTTTTATCACTTTTTATTCCGATTTTTCTGAGGAAGAATGACCAAAAACCAGCTATTCATGAATTTCTTTTGGGGGAGGCGTTTATACCGTTCCGCGTTTGATAAAATTGATGAAGCAGTTTTATTCTTCGGGTCAGTACGATTACAGCGACACCTCACTTATATCATTTTTTTATGTTTTGGCGCTTTTATACGATAAAAACTATTTTACAGAAAAAATAATTATTTTTGCATCGCTTTATTCTCAGGACTATAACTTTTTTATTTTTTTGCTGATGATGCTGTATGGCAGTTCATTTTTTGCGGGACAAGATGACGTTTTCAGCGGTACCATGGTTATTTATATCTGTCTTATTGATCGCGTGTTATTCCACTTTTTGTTCGGCGGTATGATAATAAAGCGTTGTTTTTTGCCTCGTTTTTTTTTTTTTTTTCTTACGGTGTTTACTGAAGGGGTTAACTAGTGGGCCAGTTTTATAGGTCGGGTCATTACGGACGCGGCGATGCTAAATATGTGTACTTTTATTGTTTTGTTTTTTTATTTAGATGAAGAAATGTATTTATGGGAATAATATTTTTTTTTTTTCATTATTTAGGAATATTTTTTTTTATTTTTTTTTACACATTTGGAAAATTTTTTTTTACCTTTTTTACTTTGTCCCAGGGGGGGACATCACAGATCAGTGATCTGACAGTTTGCATAGCACTCTGTCAGATCACTGATCTCACTTAGAGCAGTGCAGGCTTCACAGTGCCTGCTCTGAGCAGGCTCTGTGAAGCCACCTCCCTCCCTGCAGGACCCGGATCCGCGGCCATCTTGGATCCGGGCCTGGAGCAGGGAGGGAGGGAGGTAAGACCCTCGCAGCAACGCGATCACATCGCGTTGCTGTGGGGGGCTCAGGGAAGCCCGCAGGGAGCCCCCTCCCTGCGCGGTGCTTCCCTGCACCGCCGGCACATCGCGATCATCTTTGATCGCGTTGTGAAGGGGGTTAATGTGCTGGGGGCGGTCCGTGACCACTCCTGGCACATAGTGCCGGATGTCAGCTGCGATAAGCAGCTGACACCCGGCCGCGATCGGCGGCGCTCCCCCCGTGAGCGTTGCCGATCGCTATGACGTACTATCCCGTCCAGGGTCAGATAGGCCCAGGGCACCTGGACGGGATAGTACGTCTAAGGTCACAGAGGGGTTAATGCATCTCAATAGAGGGATAAGAGAAGTTCTGAGACCATTTTTTTTCTTTGCACTGTGTTTTGTCTTTCTTTTCCCCTTAACCTTTGGGTGGTTCAGGACACAGGTATAGGTATGGACATTCAAGGTCTGTCCTCTTGTGTGCATCATCTCACTGCAAGGGTACAAAACATTCAAGATTTTGTGGTTCAGAATCCGATGTTAGAGCCTAGAATTCTTATTCCTGATTTATTTTCTGGGGATAGATCTAAGTTCTTGAATTTCAAAAATAATTGTAAACTGTTTCTAGCTTTGAAACCCCGCTCCTCTGGTGACCCCGTTCAACAAGTGAAAATCATTATTTCTTTGTTGCGTGGTGACCCTCAAGACTGGGCATTTTCCCTTGCGCCAGGAGATCCTGCATTGCGTGATGTTGATGCATTTTTTCTGGCGCTTGGATTGCTTTATGATGAACCAAATTCAGTGGATCAGGCAGAGAAAATCTTGCTGGCTTTGTGTCAGGGTCAGGATGAAGCGGAGGTGTACTGTCAGAAGTTTAGAAAGTGGTCTGTGCTTACTCAGTGGAATGAGTGTGCCCTGGTGGCAATTTTCAGAAAGGGTCTTTCTGAAGCCCTTAAGGATGTCATGGTGGGATTTCCCACGCCTGCTGGTCTGAATGAGTCTATGTCCTTGGCCATTCAGATCGATCGGCGCTTGCGTGAGCACAAAGCTGTGCACTATTTGGCGGTATTCTCTGAGCATAGGCCTGAGCCTATGCAATGTGATAGGACTTTGACCAGAGCTGAACGGCAAGAACACAGACGTCGGAATGGGCTGTGTTTTTACTGTGGTGAATCCACTCATGCTATCTCCGATTGTCCTAAGCGCACTAAGCGGTTCGCTAGGTCTGCCACCATTGGTACGGTACAGTCTAAATTTCTTTTGTCCGTTACTCTGATTTGCTCTCTGTCGTCCTATTCTGTAATGGAATTTGTGGATTCAGGCGCTGCCCTGAATTTGATGGACTTGGAGTTTGCCAGGCGCTGTGGTTTTTTCTTGGAGCCCTTGCACTATCCTATTCCATTGAGAGGAATTGATGCTACGCCTTTGGCCAAGAATAAGCCTCAGTACTGGACTCAATTGACCATGTGCATGGCTCCTGCACATCAGGAGGATATTCGCTTTTTGGTGTTGCATATGGGGTTGCCATGGCTACAGGTCCATAATCCAGTGTTGGATTGGAAATCTATGTCTGTGTCCGGCTGGGGTTGTCAGGGGGTACATGGTGATGTTCCATTGTTGTCAATTTCACCTTCCACTCCTTCTGAAGTCCCTGAGTTTTTATCAGATTACCGGGATGTATTTGAAGAGCCCAAATCCGGTACATGGTGATGTTCCATTGTTGTCAATTTCGCCTTCCACTCCTTCTGAAGTCCCTGAGTTTTTATCAGATTACCGGGATGTATTT